>NC_060245.1:18945934-19545934 GCF_021155785.1 Neodiprion fabricii
AATATAACTCGGAGAATGCTGTTCGGAGATCCGACTAGTTGAGACCGTTAAATATAATTTACTACCTTTCTTCGTCCCATCTCGTCCGAATAGATGAAGAAGATCTCTCGTCTTTCCACGCCGCTTTCTGTCTAGCTTGAATAATTGTTTCTCGGTACCGGCCACGCGGTATATTTCTAGATTTATATGCAGATGCAGTTTCTTATACCTAAAATACCAGCGAACTGATGCATCAAGATACTTCAAGGCGTCGTCCTCTCTTCCCTTCCGCTTACATACTTCGAAATTTTTTCACTCGGTTCTCGACAATTAATCAATTCTAATTCGGTATTACAATTTTCGCATTCGTCAGATGCACGATTCTTAAATTTTTGGAAACTTCTGATACTTTGATCGTGAATATACGTACACTTTCAATAATCTGGATCTTAAATTAATCAACATATATGGAGCGTTCCGTTTCAAAAAATTTTCTGCAATTTTCCCAACTCTGAAACGTTAGATTTTTTATTCAACTGCTCAATCATTTATAAATATTTTAAGTGATTTTGAAAAGGTTCATTTTTTCAGATTATCAGAAACTTTATTTTACATTCCAAATAGTTTCAATTTCTTTGGTCAACTAAAACATTGTTTCAACGGTCTAAAAATTACCAAAAAAATTCTCATTGCTTCATTTTTTCATCAACTTCGTAATAAAACCGGTCCAGAAATATTTTATAAGTAAAAAGTACAAGTTTTGAGAATTTTTTGGGAATTCTCAGACCGTATAAACAATGTTTCTGTAGTTGAAAAAAAAAAAAAAAAAAGAAAAAATGTGGAATGTGAAAATAATCTTGAATCATGACGACGACAAAATGTGGGAAAAATATTTCCGACTCGTTACATGTATCGCAAAAAACTCGCCGAATATTCCAGGTATAACAGTACGATAAAAATAATTTGCATATATATATATAATTGCGAGTGAACGGAGATTGCAAGAAAATCCGTTGCACAAGCTTATTTATGTGTTGTACGTAACGTTTCGATACGTCGCTAGATTTTTCGTCGCATACCTTTGAATATATGAGTTATCGCAAGATATTCAATTTCCAATCAACATCCACTCAAAGTTGTCGTCAATTTTGAAAATTCTTCCCTAAAAATTCCGACGTACGTTTAAATACAATTTCCAGTACATGCAATATTGAGATTTTCGATTTCTCAGTGATTTATAAAAAGTTTGAAAAATAAGTTTTCATTATTCTTGGTCAATCGAAATCTTGTCAAATTGAGAGAAATGAAATACAGAGAAAAAAAAACTTTGGTCACATTGTTTGTTAAATAAAATGAATAATTCTCCTATCATGTGGTTTTAGTATAAAATAAAAATAAGAACATTATTTTCGTTTCACGTATACTGTGAAAAATTTCATCTGTTACAGTAACTTTAAAAATTCAGTAAAACAGGTATTGTTAGAAAAAAAACTGTTCGAATATTGTTGAAATTACGAAAAACGAGGCACGCGTAAACATTTTGCGCTATCGTCGATCCTTTTTTGGTTATTGCAACGCAAAATCAGTTTCCGAGGTTTACTCTACTTTTTTAGTTAAACAAGGCTTTGACGTCAATTTATCTTTGCACGAGCGTTAAATTTTCGCAACAGTTGCAAGAAAATCTAGCAACGGCGATAGTAATGAGAAAGAATAGTAACGGATACTAGACTTTACGGTAACAGCTAGAAAACTAATTTTCATCTTCTACCTAGAACCGTATTTTTCGATCGTGGTAAAAAATGAAAATAGTCAAGGACCGAGCGGTAACCGGAAATAAAAATTTCCCTTATTGTCAGTGTACGTGATTGTTTCATATCTGTGAAAAAATACTAAATCACAATAATCTGAACAATTTTCTGCAAATTTGAGTAAATTGCACGTCCACGCATGATTTCAATTGTTGGCTGACGTTTTTATCGATCTTATCGCATCTACTTTTTTACGTTCGTTTTTTTTTCTGCTTTCTCCGTTTGATTTTCAATTAATTTTATTTCATTCCGTTTTTTTTTTTTTTTTTTTCATTTATCGGTATCTTTATTCTTTTTCGTACTTTTTTCCACTTCTGCTTCTCACTCTCTCTCTCTCTCATCCCGAGTGTCAGATCGCTGCCGAGTTAATTTGATTAGGGTTCGATCCATCGCATCGCCTCGCCTGATTGATCGACCAAACCTTCGGTTCTACCCTAATGGACTGTATGCTTCCTTCGCTTGCTTGTGGACAGAAAACGAACAGGGAAGAAGAGAAGAGGAAGAAACAGCAAAAGAAGAAGAAGAAGAAGAAGAAGAAGAAGAAGAAGAAGATGTTGGAAACGAGCCGACAAGAGGAAGCAAAAGACAGAAAAAAAAGAGAGAGACAGAGAGAGAGAGAGAGAGAGAGAGAACGGTGAAGAGGGTAAAATACCTCTGTCATGTTTTACAATTAAGCCTCCTTTCGCAACTTCACTATACATATATATATACATAATATTAAATACAAATGTAAATTATATACACCCGTATATTATATTATATACATCAATATTTGGGTGATGGCCAAAAAATTTTGGTCGTAGGAATTTTTAAGGGCGTGTTTTATCGGCCAAACAATTTATTGAAATCGTATTGAATAAACGAATGTAAATTAAAGTATAGATCGGGCGTTTCAGATTGTTTTAATCGGAATGAAGGGAAAAAGAAGGAAGGAAATGACATGTAATAAAAAACGAAAGTGGGAAAGAATTGAGAAAATAGTTATGAATGGAATTTTGAACAAATTAATAATTGATCATTTAATGTGAGGCGACTTTGATATACGTCTAAATTTATGAATTTATCAAATATATTTCTTTGTCGTTTTTCTAACTGACAATATTTTATTTGCGATTTACAATATCGAAGTAAGATTTCGTAGAAATCGCAGAAATTTTGGCGAGAAAAGTGAGCAACAATTTTGCCAAGATTTTTTACCCGTGAGTTTAAATATCATCCAAAAACGTGATCTCTATTCGAGAAAACTGTTCAATGTTATGCAAGGTATAAGAAATAAGTTGCTATAGGAAACTAAAATAAACGGAGGGAAAATTTTTAAAAAACAAAAGGTAAATGGGTACAAATCAAATTGCACGTGATAATATAGATTTTTAATTAAATAAATATTGTGTCATTAACCGATAAATTTTTTTCGATGGTTAATATTCGAACAGTAATGTTAAATTCAACAAGCTTATATTATTATCATTACCGTTATTATTAATTTTGATTTTTTTTTCTCATCTGCCAGATCGAAACACGTTGAAAATTACATTTTTTCTCAATCTATCGATTTCCGCGTGTCAATTAAAATTAAAAGTATAATTTGTGTAGAAAAGAAGAGAAAAAAGGAGAGCGAATGTGATTTTGAGAAAAAAATAAATAAATAAATAAAAAGTTGTAAAAATAAAATACCAGGACCGTTCTACGGTTATTTTTGTTTTCATAATTGATTTTTTTTTTTTTTTTTCATCACGGTTTTCCCTCTCACTCTTTGCTCTCACAACTCGCCGAGAGATCGTCTAATTACGATTATTACAGGGGAAATCGTATAATGATCACGGCAAAGGAGTAATTTTCTCGTCACTAAAATTGGACGAAAGTCAGCCGTTCCTACACGGAAGGTGTCCTTTTAAGGATCATGACGTACATTGACGTGCGTTAAGTCTACCTTCGTATGGATTATAAATTGTATACCCGTTTCATTGATAGACGAAAATTACAATAATAACGTTATCAACATAAAATAACGACATGCGATCATTGCACGAATAATTTCAGTTCTGAAGTCACAGTCATTTTGCCTTGAACGTGATTTGATAAAAGGATGATAAAGTGATCGAGAAAATTTATTTCATACACCGAGAGAAATTTTTATTTCCGTTTACCGATGTTCGGTTTTTAACAAAATCCACACACTGTAAGGACTATTTTTTCAACCATGAATCGGTTTCCAAAATTTTTTCAATACAGGGCAATTTTGCAACGGCCCGTACGCCGGTTGTAGATACAAGTAGCAGGTGTTTCTTTCGCTTGTTCGACTTTTCAAAGTTTCCTGATATCGCTTATACCAGCCCGTCCTTCGTCCGGTATTGGCCCTTATTGTCACTCGACTTTTTCCCAAGGACTTTGCTTTCACGTCCCTCGATCCGAACGCGCTGTATCGAAAGCTTCGCCAACTGACGTAACGCGGGGGGAATTTTTTCATCTCGTTTTTTAATTTTCGTTCTTCCTTTCGTCAACTTTTTTTTTTTTTTTGATTCGATTTTTATAACGTCGTCGATTTTTCCTTCACAATCAATTATTATAGCTGAAACTAAACTTTTTTTTACAGCAGGTTTGACGTCACGATTATTGGATAGACGATCGAAAAAAAAAAAGACGTAGCGATGAATTTTGCCGTAGAAATTTAGCGAAAATATTTCCTCATCTGTCAAGTTATTGCGTAAACTTACCTACGTGGGTGTAAATCTTAAGGATGAATGACAATTCGAATCCTGACGATGAAAGGAGATGAAAGCTTACCTGAAACAAAATAATGAGAGTCACATTAGTATTGATGATTGTAAGTAATTATTATTATGGTAATGAGTAAATATTTACGAAGAGTCCAATAAATGTTAAGCTTCGTATTATTAAGCTTTTGAAATTCGAGAATCGGAGCTGCCGTTAAAAAATTATATTCAAGTCGTTGAACAAATTTGACCGTCGTACAAGAGAACAAGAATAAATCGGTAGGGTAAATAATTGTCAAATGGATAACATAATCGAGGAGTAGAGAAAATTTTGAATTCAGTTTATCGACGAATTTGATTCAGACGCAAAAGATAAACAAAAATGACATGTGTTACATTTCAATAATTCTCAGAGAATCTTGTGAAAAAGAGACGTAAATGATTGATTTGAATTTACGAAGCAGAAATAAGGAATAGTTTTGAGGAAAATTTTTAATGTGAAAAAAGGTGAAACTCGTACAAAAATGAGCTGCAAAATCAATTTAACATCTCCGAACGTAATTATTGCCAATCTGGCGTTGTGGTTTTTTAATCCGATTATGTTTCGATTTTCGCGTATCTATTTCACGTCAAAAAAGTAACCCTGTCGAAATACGAATTAAGGCATTGATTTTCGCCGAAAAAATTACGTAAAACTTATTTTTGTCAAATTTTTCACCTCGATAATCACTCCCAATCGATTTTAACACCTTGAAAGGGTCTTTGGATCACGGGTTAATATTAAAATTACCAGCGGATTTCACGTATAAAAATCATTCTTCAGTATTACGAGTCTAAACTTAACCCAATTGTAGCCCAAAATCATAAATTTTAAAATAAATAGCATTTAAGGACTTGTCATTAATATCTTCCGTATGGATTTTGTAGGATCTTATTTAGCTTGTTACAGAAATATTACAAGGGGTAACAAGGGGTTAAGGGGTGAGAAAAAAGAAAATTTTTGGACCACCCTTACAAGTATATATAAACAAACGCGAAAAAAACAGTTTTAATATCAAACACCACAAGTTCGGTCGTTTTTTAAGTATCGTAATTTTCATTAAGGGTTGCACCTGCAGTCCTCAATCGTAGGCTCAAAATTTCGCGTCTGGTGGCTGGGACTCAATTATATGCGTTCACGCGGGGAAAGCTAGAGAAAGAGAAAGAGAGAGAGAGAGAGGGGGGGGGGGGAGGGAGAAAGGGAGAGTAATTTACATAATTGTGCAAGTTTGAGGGACGAAGCCGCCCTGCAATGCAAGTTACGCGGTGTATAAGGGCTGTCGGACAGTCAGGTTTGAATGGCAACAGTTTTACTGCAGTTTTGAGCGCACCCCTGAAACCGCGACACGAGCTTTGAAATAACGTTTAAACTTTGCTAATTAAACTCGTCATTTGAAACGGGGGTGGTTTTCACCCCCCAACCTTCTTCCTTCCTCCCTTACAAACCGTGCGAAACAACTCGTTGCGGGAAAATAGAAAGCTGACGGAGAAGATGTTTTCATTTTTCAAATTCTACATTCCATTTTTTTTTTTTTTTTCATTCCAAAGAATTATCCTTCCTTCCTTCCTTCCTTTTCTCTTTTTCGGCAAATCGATATCAACCGGATAAAGTTTCGTTCCCTTCTCGTAGCGTTTTGGAATTCCGTATTTGTTGAAAAATTGATGTAAACTTCGTATTGAGATGATCTCGAAACTTGAATTATCGCCTCGATTCGCAATTAGTTTGTTACAAAATTATTTCATCGTTTCTTTATCTCCGAAAATTTTTTTATTTTTCTCTCTCTGCAATAACTCTGGCGATTTCGCTTGAAAAGTTTTCCTCCCGTTGGAATAATTAAAAGCTTTTCGTACGGCGGTTAAAAAAAAAAAAAAAAAAAAAAAAAAAAAAAAAAAAAAAAAAAAAAAAAAAAAAAAAAAACTTTTTAAACTCAGTCTGTTGTATAAAAATTATCATTGATATATTACGCAAAAGAAGATTTACGTTTTCGTCGATTTAATTCAACGTACACTTGCGTTTTTTTTTTGTTTCTTTTTTTTTTCTCACATTTCTATTCCGTTCGTTAATTTTATCCCGCAGTTTTGAACCTCATTTCAAATCAGACGCTAGAGAATTACGATATTAAACCTGTCCCGAAATAGATCACGGATCAGATTTTATTCTCTTCGTCGAAATCTGCGACAAAACCGGAGAAAAAAAAAAAAAAAAAAAAAAAAGTAAAAAACTGAAAAAATAAAAAAAAGTCAAACTCGTTCCCGAAATAGATCATCTCACGATTCGTTTCCCCTCACGTTTCTTCTCATATTTATAAAATATATTTAAGATACAAAACTGCAGTTGCAACGCGTTGCGCGGAGTGAAAAGTTTGAGTCTATAAAGCGTGCAAACATAAACGTTTGCATTTTATTTTCATTTCACAAGATATCGTCTTTACGATTCTTGGAATTTCCAGACACGTCGAGTGATCCCCGAGCTAATGCGTTAACTTCCGGTTAAACAACTTGCCGAACCTCTCGCTTAATTTTCCAACCGGCTCAAATTTCTCTCGCACATATTTCATTACGATTCATCCAGAGATTAAAAAGAGAAATTAAAAAAAAGAAAAAAAAATGGCACTTGCAGCATTTTTTAATTCACCTCTTTGATTTTGTGAAAAGGAAAGTTCGAGTTTTATTAAAAAAAAAATAATAAATAAAAAAGGAAAGTAGAGATAAAGGGTCCAATTTCGATAAAGTCATCGATTAATGGATCGCGGTTCACGTTTTCTTCATATTTCGTACAGATAGAATAATGAATATATTCGTTAACAAGTTTAGAAAATGCAGTAAACATTGTATGGATCAATTTTCGTTTTAATAATTCCGCTGCAATATTTTCTATTTCAGAAATTAACAAGTTGGATTTTTCCTTTACTTTTTACGCTTAAAATTTCATCCGATTATTATTTCATTTTCCTTGTTTCATCGTACTTGCTTCAATTTTCCACCATTTTGAAAAATCATCGAAAAGGACTGTTTTTTTTTTTTTTTTGTTTTTTCTAAAGAAGAACTATATTTTGTCGATAGTTATAAAATAAAAAAAATAGTTTTAGGACCGAGCGGTAGCCTGAACTAAAAATTTCTCTCAGTATACGTAAAATAATATATAAAGACACGCTCTCGGACAGACAATAGGCAATCGGTTGTTTCACCCGTGTAAAAACCACCCTGGAAACACACATTAAAGGTTGCCTCGCTTCTTATTTGGATCCGTTTCCTCTACGTTATTGCCTCATCCATCCCAAACTCCAATCCGCACTTCCTCGCGTCTCGAAGATAGGTTTCAGCCTCGATGCCTTTGCCCAATTCGAGCCCTTATTTCTTCTTTTCCTCCCCCCGCCCCGTTTTTTTTTTTTTTTTCCACAATAAGACCCAAAAATTTCCACCCCACAATTGAAGAAGGGAATTAAAAAGTCTGCAAGTGCCATTATTTTTTTTTTTTTTTGTCTTTCTATTGTTAAAGAAATGGCACTCGCACCCTTTATTAATTTTTCTTATTGATTAAGTTCAGCGCTTACTCGAATAATTCAAAAATGAAGAAAAACGTGATCAAGAAACTGGTGATCATACTCAGCGGTAAGAAGCGAGGAGACAACGAATAAGTGTGAAAAAAGAATGAAGAAAAAAATTTTTAAAACGAGAAAAAAAAAAAAAAAAACAACAAATAAGAAATCACAGAAAGGAACTATTCAATTTTTATTCATGCAGTTTCTCGTCCTAAGTTTATGACGCGCTTCTTCTTCTTGAATCTGCACAACGGGAATAAAGAATTTACGAGCTTCTGCAGTTGCATTGCGCGCAAATATGCACACACAAAGACACAAACTTCTGTATTATACGTTTATATATACACGCTTGCAGAGGAAAGACAATTTGTCGGTTTCAAGATTTTCTTTTTTTTTTTATCGAGCAAGTTTTACCGTTCCTGCAGGATCGAGAAGCGGAATCGCCATTCGATTCTTGGCTCTTCTGGTGTATAAATATATATATGTATATATACACACATATGAATGCGCATCGAGGTGCAAGCGATGCGCGGCTCGATTTCCATTTTATAAGAAAAGTTTTTGCAACCTCTGCATTACGCGATATAAGTTAATATAAAGCTGAAGGAAAGCTCTTTCTTTCCGTACGAGAGAACAATATCGAAAATGAAATCAACATATATATATATATATATATATATATATATATATACATATATATATATATATATATATTATATATATTATATTATATATATATATATATTACATCTCCCGTTCGGAAAAATTTTTCGCTGAATTTTAAAAGTTGTCGCTGGTCATTTCAAATTTTCCATTTAGATGTCACGCAAAAATTTTGTTTCATTAAAAATGCTGCAACTTTCGAACCGTTTAAGATAAAAATATTTTTAAGGTATATTCCTGTAGGGCATTAAATTCTTTAAAAAAGACCCCCGAGTTGATTTTCTAGACTCGAAAAATTTGTCAACTCCAGGGTCTTTTTTCAGAGAATTCAATGCCCTGCAAGAATATGCTTCGAAAATTTTTTTTAATTCGAACGGTTCGACAGTCACATCATTTTTAATGAAAAAAAAAATTATTTATGCGTGTTATTCAAACGGGAAATATCGGATAGCCTGCGACACGTTCGAAAATTGAGCTAAAAATTTTTCCAAACGGGAGAATTTTTTTTTCAGTAAATAGGCTCTTAAGTCCATAGATTCGACAGGTTAGTTTTTTTGGCCCACTCTAATATATATATATATATATAAAGTGTAAATTGTTAATATCCTTCGTTCTTATCATTTATTCATTCATTTATTCATTTCATTCAAGAGGTATCGATTGCAAGAAAGATATTAGTAAAAAAAGAATAATACTATTATAATTAGGATTGACCCGAGAGTCGCAATGCGGAAAAAAAAAACAAGCGATTTCTATTAAAAGATAAAAGATCAAGATGAAAGGTTGAAAAATGAATGACGCGTTGAATGACATTAATTGCCGAAAGAGTACCGAACAGAGAGAAAGGTAAGTTGGCCGAGCAATTCCATAGAGGGAATTGTAATAATGGTTCGAAATGTCGCAGCGCTTATAAAGCCTGCATTCACCGATGAATCTAATTGGACGTCAAAGTCTGATTGATTTATCATAGGCATAGATTTGCTTCTCACATTAATCCCCGCATGCGTTTTCAGGTCATTTATAAATCTCGGATACGTTATTGTAAAACCATAGTTGAAACTAACCGCAACCGTACGATGAAAAAACTAAACGTAGATCAATCAACGCGTTCTATGATCGTTGCTCAACGTATGTACATTTTTCACATATTTTGTTGCACCTTTCAATCCGATCGGGGATTTCATTTATTTTACATTTTTCATTTATTTATTTATTTTTTTTTTTTTTTACACGTATTCGGCTGCAAAATTTTTCCTCCAAATAAGAAAAAAAAAACTTGTTACTAACGGGAAAAAATGTTTTTAGATGATCGGGTGAATTTTTTATGGAATTGTACTTCGAATTTGACCAGATAAAATTATAAAAGAGTGGTAAAAAAAAAAAAAAAAAAAAAAATGACAAGTTTCATATAATTTTACATGATTTCAGAAATTTGAATCGAATATTATAAAATTATAAAGTTATAGAGAGAAAATCAATCATAACCAAGGTTATAAGATAATTCGTTTTTTTTTTTGATAATAATAATAATGCTAAAAAGTTGTCAATAGATTGGTTCTTTAAAAATTTGTGTAGAAAATTTTTTTTTTACTTCATATAGAACGAATTCATCGATTTTTCTGAATACCTAAGAATTTTTTTTTGGAATTTTCTGCCGTCTTGAAAAACCCATTTTCAACACTGTTCTAAAATTTTGCAAAAATTGATCAAAAGTCTTGAATTTTCGGATAGGATTTCGAAAAATGGTCAAACATTACACCGAAAAAGTTTTAGAGGCATGGAACAACAAATAATCTCATGAAATAGAGCGTTGAAAAAATTTTGAATGACGGAATTATTGAAAATCAGCGAAACTTTCGAAAAAAAAAACATTCACAGATATCGTGAAAATTCAATAAATTCATTTTACACGAAGTAAAACAAAATTTCACCGAAGATTTGTTGCACAAATTTTTTTTTCAAAGAATTTATCAACAACTCTTTGGCTTTGTGATTATTCAGAACGAATTATCTTATGAACTTAGTTACGATTGATTTCCTTTAGATTTTTATATCTCATCGCCGAATTGTTCAATATTCTCACCGAGGCTCACCTTCGGTTGGGAATATAAGTCCCATACATATTTCAAATACTCGCGAGTCGAAAATAAAAAAGATGAGAAAATATTTTTTGTTATGAACTGTTTCATCGCAGAAAATGAGCAAAAAAAAAAGAAAAAAAAATTGTGGAAAAATCCGGTTCCTCGTTATTTATTTTTCCTAGTTACTCTCTCGTTCTTTACAACATATACCCGATTCCCGTAAACGCGTAAAAAGGAGTGGCGTTAATCGTTAAAAATTCGTAACTTACACCCCGAATTTACAGTTACCTATATTATACGAACCGACTAACGATGAATTAGCGAGTGAAAACGCGGAGCAAATGTGTACAACAGGACACAAGAAGCCGACGCGACGACGAGATGAACGTATATTTACTTCAAAGAGATTTAGATCGTCGTGTAGAATTTTTACTGGGCGACATTAAAAGCTCGAGGGCATCGCTTCTCGAGCTTCGACGAATGAGAAAAAAACAAAAAGAAAAAAAAAAAAAAAAAAGATTCGAATGCTCTCGATGCAGCTGCGATTCCTGCGAGTTGACTTCGAGCTGCGGATATTACGTCAAACATTCGACCGAATTATGAATAAAAAGAGAGAGAGGGAGAGAGAAAATGAAACTGAAAACGAGCGAGAATTTGGAATATTTTTTATAGGACACTGTGCGGATTTATTTTTTATTTCGATAAAAATTATGCAACAACTTTTGACGATCGTTTTCGCAGAGAATTTTTTTATTTCTTGCTGTAAATTTTATACTCGCAATGTGAAACGATGTTCGGAAATTTTCGCAATTTTTTTTTTTTTTTCATAAGTTACGCGCGTCCTTGTACACTGAGAAACATTTCATTTGTTGCGGTAACTGAAAAAATTCAGTAAAACAGATATCGTTAAAAAAACTGTTTGAATATTGTTGGGATTACGAAAAACGAGGAACGCGTAAACATTTTGCGCTATCGTCGATCCTTTTTTGGTTATTGAAACGCAAAATCAGTTTCTGAGGTTTACTCTAGTTTTTTTAGTTAAACAAGGCTTTAACGTCTATTTATCGTTGCACGAGCGTTAAATTTTCGCAACAGTCGCAAGAAAATCTAGCAACGGTGATCGTGATGAGAAATAATAGTAACGGATACTAGAATTTCCGGTAAGAGCTGGAAACTAATTTTTATTTTCTGCCTGGAATTATATTTTTCGATTGTGGTAAAGAATGAAAATAATTAAGGACTGATCGGTAATCGGAAGTAAAAATCTCTCTCAATGTAATTCAATATTCAAATTTTAAACACGTTTAGCAAGCAGCTTTCCACCTGTTGCCGGATAATCGGAATGAATACCGCAAGTGCCTTAAATCGATACGAAAGTAAATTAGAATTATAAGTCAGAGAAAAAGTCGAAGGAATTAATCGAACGAAGGCTTACGAGGTGAGAGTGAAACGAATCGAGTAAAATTCGATCCAAATATTTTGCAGGAAAACATTTTGGATCGTGCTGATCTTTTCTTATTTCAACTTTGTGATAACTTTCATACACAGATGATTAAAGAGCTTTGCGTACATCCCCTTTAAAAGGAACGCGATGAGCTCGGAGAAAAGTTTGTGCTTACATTCGTTGTCGAACAAAATTTCCTAAAATCTAAATTAAATTACTGTATTGCTTACAATAAACTTCAGAAACTAATGCTTGCTTAATTTGTAGTAATTTATTGGTTACAATCTTCAATTAGAATGAATATATGTATGACTAAAAAAACGACTTCAATTTATGCATTCCAAAAAAGTATTAACTATTTCGTAGGATAATTCGAATCGTTTGTATCCATAAAATATTTTCGAAATTAATCAAAATTCAAGTATAATAGTTTTCTTTTTGTTGGAATAAATAAAATTACTTTCAACGTCACTTACTTTCAGCAACAAAAAAAATAAAAATATTTTAACACAATAAATAAGTTTTTTCTCCACAATTTTATAATCTTGTTCTCTAGATCTTTAGATCATTTTGATTATTACAGTAGAACGATTTGTTCAGAAATTGATGAATTTAAATTCTTCATCTTGATTAGATCATTTGAAAATATTCTCACTTTATTGCTGTTTTGATTATTACGTTTTTTACACGGCATTTTTTACTCTCGAATTACACCAAGAATTATGTTGATAAATATCAACATCAATAAAGTTGAAAAAAGAATGTTGCCAAAATATTGATTTATTTCAAATCGCTCACCAATTGTGCTAAAAGAAAAAAAAAAACAACATACAATCGTCAAGTAAGATTATTATTTTCATAGCAGAAAAACATATCTTATCGTCGATAAATTATCCACTAAGGATTGCTGTTGTAATAATTTTTTTTTTTGTCAAATAAAAAAGTTTTAATTTAAATACTAACATTTCATTGATAAGAATTTTTCATCTTTTACCCAATCGACTTCTATTTCAGAAAATACAGTTTCAGTGATTGGCATTTGTTTTTAAAAATTTGATTCACTTGGCATAAAATTGTAAAACGCATTAAAAAATTATTGTTAAAAATATTCCTCGGCAAGTTTTCCAAAATCCTTCCAACGTTCCACTCGAAGATTGAATGAAGATTGACAAACTACGTTATAACGCAAAATTATTCTTTGCTGTTTACAGGAACAGAAAAAAAAATAAAAGAAATACGTAAGATATGCTCGGCGAATTTTCCTGAAGAAAAAAAATCCTCCTCTTACGGGGTTGCGTAAAACGTGGTTTATTATAAATAAAAATTACGCATTCACCTGGGTGCGAAAAGGGTTGCTTGATGCGTGACGATAGTATAAAATTTTTACCATGAAAATTAATACCGCGGTCGTGTCAAGAGAAAGAGAGAGAGAGAAAGAGAGAGAGAGAGAGCGGGGCGGCGATTTCGGGTCGGTTGGATGTTTGTCTAGGGATGTTTGGCGCCTGGGATATAATTAAGGGAAGCGTTTGATAAGCCGGGAGCGTATGCCTTGGCTCGATGTTCCCTTAAGGGTGGAATTTAGATTATGCAACCCCTAAATTTTCGGCTCTCGTTCCGCGTACTCGTCGTTCCATGCCCGATTAACAAGTCTTCTTGCAAAGAAGGCGAGTGTAATTTTCACCCTCACGCTATAGGCGGAATAAGGCAAGCGGTTATAATAATGCCGGGACTGATTGATCGTCGAATGCTAATTACTCGGGGAGAAACACGTGCGATCGGTTTGTAGTTCATCGCGATATTGACCCCTGACCTCGAAATCTAAGATAAGAAAACTGAATTAGGTATTCAAAACGGGGAGCGAAAAAGAGCGGATATGCCTTTGGAACGATTTAAAAGCGCGTTTATACGCTTCGAAAACACCGAGTTGACGGCTCACGGAATTTCCGGGGAAAAACAAATAGTTGCAAGCCTTTTTGCGAGACGGTGGTAAAAATTGTAAGCCAATATGTGAGGGATCATCGTGACTGACGTTAATGATGAGGGTTAAAATAGATTGTCATCAATAACCCAAGTCAGAAATAACCTAAAATGGAAATAATCTAACCAACAATAACCCAAGTCAAAAATAAGCCGCGACTAAAATTGACCCGGTACAAAAATAGCCTCGGACAAAAATGAGTCAAGTCAGAAATAACCCAAAGAAAAATAATCCAAGACGAAATTAACCCGAGACAAAAATAACTGTAGTTAGAAATAACTCAAACGAAAATAATCCAAGGCGAAAATAGCATCAGAAAAAAAATAACTCAAGTCAGAAATAACACGAACGAAAAGAATGCAAGACGAAAATAATTTCAGACAAAAATAACTTAAGTCAGAAATAATCCAAGACGAAAATAAGCCATGACAAAAAATTGGCAAAACATTAAATTACATTGAATTAAATGCAATGAAATTAAATATTAAGTGTTATATTTTTTATTGCACGGACGAAAACTCGCTGCCTTTAATTTCGTGTTTCAAATCAAGCTCAACATTTTTGTCCGAACATCGAATTAGATTTAGAAGCTTGTTTTCTAATTCCACGTTCGTTTAACTCCTGAATTATTGCATGGCTCGACGAAAAGTTTATTATTCAAACCGAGCCTCAACTTTCCTCCGTTATTTCAGTAATAATTACCATCCTAATGTTTACCTTTTAGTCATTAATAAAACCTTCCAACCTTTAATATACATTCTCCGTAAGAGTTTATCAAAGCTTTTCTTCCCGATGTAGGAAATATCGATTTTGGGGATCGGCAAAAAAGATCATCAAGAATGATTCGGTTTCGTTTACACTGTACAAAAGAATTATCTGTATCATTGAAGAAGAAAAAAAAAACAAATGTTTAAATCGATCTGAAAACTTGTCGTAAAATCTGTCAAAAAATAACTATTCAATGATAGTAATAGTCGCTACGATGAAAATTTATTGAAAAAAATCTCGACTTTTCTGCAGAACTTTACCGAAAGGAATAAAAAAAAAAAAACCGTGGATTCAGATTCGCGATAAATAAGTACATTGCATCGAATCAAGACGTTTGATCGGTTTGTCTCTTGCCAATCTTTGTTCGATTTCGTTTTATTCCCTCCCCGCGTCTTGGGCAGGTATATAAATTATTCAAACGATTTCCGCCACTTAAGAAGACACGTTCATCAGCTCAGACGTTTCGGATCACAGAATCGTTTCCGATTACTTGAAGACTAAAGGAAGCAAAAAGGAATCGAATCGATCGCAGTCAAGGCCGTGTTTTTTCTCGCAATTTATTCCGCGCTTTCCACCCACGCGTTTCCTTCGGTGCTCAGCACCGGTTAATCGTTGTTCAGGAACTTAATCAGCGGTGTAGAAATCAGGATTTCGAGTAACGTTTCCATGACAATTTTAACGCCGTTTAAAAAGCAAAAACAACCCTGTTTTAATATCGTTAGACGAAATTTTCACAAATATTGTACGACTGATTTTATCCACCAATGTCAACGGGATGATAGAAAAATTTATAATCTCAAAGATGTTCGGCACAAATTGGAAAAATTGGATAAAAAATTCACGTCAATTTGCAAATAATCCGGAATTAAAGGTAGCCGCTAAATTTCTATTTAAAAATTATCCAACTTTTTTATTATTCTCTGCTTTCCTAAACGCGGATGGAAAAAAATTCTTTCAAAAATCTATCAAGTATAATCCACTTGACACAGGCGTGAAAATTTTTCAGCCGAATAAATTTTCTGATACACAGATTTGCATTTAGATGCGTGGATTGAAGAAAACAAAACAAAAAAAAAAAAAATGTCCGCGAGTCAAACGATCCCGATTAAGTGACGAAGACAAAAATTTGCAAAAATTTTGAGCAATAATTAATATTACTTAAAAAATTAAAATAAAAACGGCTAAAAGTATTGCGACAATTTCCTCAAACTGACATAAAATTCCTCGAAGAATCCGAGACTTTTTTTTTTTTTTTGTTTTTTTTGTTTCTTTGTGAAAAAATCGGCGTTAATTTCCCTTCCAGCATACCGTTTTCCGCATTTTATTCGACACGTGCGAGTTTAAGGAACTCGCAAACGACGCGTAAGAGCGACTTCTGAGCAACCGAGCCGAAGCCGAACCTGTTTCAACGACGGCGATTCCTTAACCGTATTATTGTTTCAGGGAATCAGCCTCGCCGCTTCCACCAGCGAAGAGTAGCTAAGATGCTTTGCTATTTTGTCCATCTCTAGTCTCGGGGACTCGTTTCAAGGCGATAAACTTTACCGATCGAACCGCGCGGCGCGAGAACAACACGCGGAATTTATTACGTCACGTGAGTCGATTCTCCGTGTCGCGGAATAAAATACCTGGGGAAGAATATCGACTTCGATTCTGCGGTATCGTTAAATTTGACTTTTTTCTTCTTCTTTTCATTTTTTTTGGCGATTTTATTCGTGAAATTATCATCAGTTGCAACAATTATAAATTTCTCATGAACTGACAAAAGAAAAGAGAAAGAAATCGAACGCGAGCGAAATATCTGCGGTGAATTTCTGATCCGTAAAAATTTTTTTCTTCAACGATTAATTAGGCCTGACTCCGAGTTTTTGGACAAAAACTTTGCGATCACTTTTGATTATTACGAAATTTCATGTGATTTTGTAGAATGATAACCGATTAATCATTTAGATTCAGGGATAAAATGTTACTTCAGGATTAAAAATTAAGAAAATACCAAAGACGTGATGCGAGACTTTTGATTGATCAAACTTATTGCCAGAACCGATTTTCGTTATATTCTTGATGGCATTGAGATGAAAAATTAGAACGAAATCTTACTTCAAAATTTTGCCGAAAATTTCAGAAATCGTGATGAATTTTTTTGACGAACAAATTGAAGAATAATTGTCAACGAGTTTATGGGTTCGAGAATAATTAGCTTTTTCTTTACCTACGAAAAAAGGAAACGAATTGAAAAACAAGCACAAAATTACGAGAAATATTTATTTTAAAAGCCACTAGCAAAGAAATTCAAACATCTTACACGGGTATTTCAATCCAGGAACAAAATGAAAATTCCTAAAACTTGCAATTAGTTTTTTAGATAAATCGAAGGATTTTATTTCTCTTTCACGAATTGAGAAAAAGTTGGATACAAATATCTGTGAAAATTTCAGTGAAACTATTTGTGAAGATATTTTCAATATTAGCCAACAAAAATTTCAAAAATTCTTTTCAAAGTTTACAGCATACTGAAACAAATTTCATTCGTTACGTTAGGTAGAAAAAATCAGTAAAACATGTATCGTTAAAAAAAACTGTTTGAATATCGTTGGAACTACGAAAAACGAGGTACGCGTAAAAGGATTGAAATAAGAAAAAAAAAAAAAAAGAACCAACTCGTTTCTTTTCATTTCCCACCTAATTCGTAGAATAATTATCCTTACAGCTGGTAGATTTTCGATAAAATTCAAAGACGCCCGTAAAGTTGTATTATCCGAAAACACTGATTTCTTCATTCGCGACAAACTTTCGCATCGGAATAATATTCGGCGATTTTAACGTATACACATACATTACGGGCGAAGGGCAAAGGGCACTTAAAAGTCGGTGGAATCGATTTTCGATTTACGCCTCCTCGCCACGTCGTCGGTAGCAGATTGGCTACACATGCGTGCATGCGTGTGTCTGTGTGTGTATAGAGGAAGGTATAAAGTACCGACAAGAAGATGGCTGGCCTTGTGTGCCATCGGAGTACTCGAACACTCGATACACTCGCCGCTGGTTGACCGCTTCGCGTATTATGTCGTCGCAATAAACGATGTGAGTTATGATCCCCCTGAGAGGGGGGGGGGGGGAGAATTTTTCCTCTTACCCCAAGAAAGTGCATCGAAAATCAATTCGGGTGATACGAGTTGGTGAAAGAGAAAACAAAAACAAAAAGCACAAAACAAACAAGTTCAAACGAAAAAAGATCGACAATCAATATGTCCGGAATGTGAATTTCGAAAATCGATTTTTCATTTTCGACAAATATTCGTTCAATTAAAAAATGAAACCTCATACCGGGACGATATATTGAAACTTGAAAGTCAACCGCGCATGCGCGAGTTTTAACGGCTGTTCGCGCAGGCTGGCCAACCCGAATTTTCGAGGTTAGAATCTCAAATAATTGAGACAGTGACTCGGTAAGGTTTGGGAAGCATTTGTTATTTGGTCGGAAAGTCGATTCTTCAATGAACGATCAGAATTTAATGCTTTACGTTCATTTTGCGTACGTTGGCCGGCCTGCATCGCCAAATTTCACCGACCAATGAGATTTAATTATTTGCCGCATGCGCGGTTTATTTACAAGTTTCAAGAGATTCTCCCGGTATATATACATATATATATATATATACGTACATATTCATGGTAACGAATATAGATTTTTTTTTAAATCAAATTACCTCTAAAAAAAAAAAATGTTTCCAATGTACCTTTTCTTTTCTTTTTTTTTGTTACTCGTCATTAAAAACATTTCTCCTGCGTTTGAGCCAACGAAAAAAAAACCATGCAATATACGAGTAACTTCGGAAATTATTTGCGACAAAGTTTCTCTGCCCGTAGTAATAATTTCTGCATCGGGTACTGTATAAAGGTGTAGAAATTTCATCTCGACAACAATAAACCAAAGTTGATAAAAGGCTTTCGAAAGAAAGTAGGAAGATTCTAAAATGCTTCGGAAAGTTTGATCGAAACTTGAACTGAGTTTTCGAGTGTAAAAAAAAAAAAAAAAAAAAAAAACAAGAAAGAAAACAAAAATCCGGGTCACATCGACGAAGCGAAGATGTGATCGTATAACGAACTTCTTCCTGGATTCGATAACACATAAAAACGTGTTCGATGTATGCACATATATGTATATATGTATAAAATAATAATAATAATAATAATTGTTGGAAAGTCGTCGAGGAGTGAAAATAATTTCAAAGTGCATCGCCGTTCATGTTAGAAAAGTGGAAAACTTGGGGAGGTGTATAATTTTCGCGCCAACGAGAGTCCGGCTCGAGTTTCTAAACTATTTTCCAAATTTACCGTCGGATAATAATCTCGTTGAGAAACGTTCGGTGAGAAACGATTTTTCTCCGGAGTATTTCGCTTTCGCATCTTAAAGAAACTTTCCGACCGATTTTAGAAATAAAAAAAAAAAAAAAAAAAAAAAACTTCCACACATTTACAACTCGCGGGATACGCGAGAGGACACAAAATTGTCAAAACTTTTGCCAAAAATATTGCCACGAATTCGCGACGCATTTTCATTTCTTCATCCCGCAAATCTTTTCTCAACGGAGATACTTCTTTCCCACGAGTGAATTGCTTTCGACGGTAGGGAGATGAAAGAAAAAAATTTAAAAAAAAAAAAAAATACAATTTTGCCAATATTCGTATTTTATTTCGAATGATTCTTTACGATTTGTAATCGTATTTTTTTTTTTTTTTTTTCAAGAGATTCCAGACAAATTTTCACGCATCTATCGAAACTTGCCACATAATTATGATAATTAAAAATTATTATTACATTCTAATTGAATTATTAATTGCATTGAAAATTATCCGTTCAGTCTCTGTGTAAAAAATTTGATCGTTGATTTTTGTCGACCGTGTAATTGGACTTTGCCCGTATTTGAAATAAATAAATAAATAAATGAATAAATAATTCTATTTCCCAACCGATAATCTTACGAACATAACTGAACTATAAATGCAGTAAAACCAAAATAACAATCGTGGCAATCGTCGAAAGATCGACCTTAATTAAGCGAATCGTACTTTGTAAAAAAAAAACAAGTAAAAAATACGTATCCCAAAAAGAAAAAAAAAAAAAAAATAATCATGGTTCTCACATCGATTTTCCCCCCGGCATGTTGAAAATATCAGGTATTAACGTAATTCGGTCAGTTGTACAATATTAATCATCCGACAAGCAGAGGAGTTTGAATCACTTTGAAGCCGTTCGAAGTAGACACATAATTTCGCTCACCCCTTTGATCACGCCACGTGGTTCACGTTATTTGCAATATTAATAATACGTTCAAAATCTTTTCGCCGTTATAGTTTCGTTTGAGATGAATGAAAAGGGAGGTGAAAAAGAAGAAAGGCAAAAGGAAGAGCAAAAAAGTAAAGCAAGTTTAAAAAAAAAAAAAACAAAAAAAAAAATAAAAACAACAACCAAAAGCACGAAAGGAAACGAGCAGTTCAAAGATGCGTCGGCTCTGGTTACAACGTCTCGATGTCTCGCGATTAATGCAATTTCGTTTTTGAACACGGAAAGGGATAAATTTGTTTTTTTTTTTTTGCTTTTTGCGCCTCTTCTTTTCGCCGTTTCTTACTTGTTGTTTTTTTTTCTTTTTGTTCTTGTTCGAGACCTCGCTCGGAATAGAACCACCACCCTACACCTTGTATAATGACCGTAGGTACATATAGGTTGGTATATATATTATTTACGTCACGTGCTCTAACTTCCAAGGCGTGCCTTTCCCTCCTCTTATCGAATTTTTTATGGTTACGCAACGCGTAACGCATCGTGTTTGATAGTTATGCAAACCGATATAGGTATCGTACTTTGCTGAATAAACGGTACGTAATGTATGCATGTACAAAACCTTGTACCTTATGTGTCAAAGAAACATGTCGACGTCTTTTCGTACGATACGGTTATTTCAGAGGATTCGAAAGGAATTTTCTTTCAGAAAATAACATTGCAATGATATTCGTAAAAAAAATTTCCAATTATGAAAATGGCACCGTTTTGAAATTTTTTAGTTTCAATTTTGCGCTTGATTTTTTTTTTTTTGGAAATTATCGTAAACTTGTTTTTTTTTCCACGGTTTAATTTAGATTCGTTTTCAGAAACACGACAAAATTTAGTCGGAGTTTCACTGAAAAGAAGGTTGAATTGAATTTGTTGTATAATTGGCTTAAAGTTGACAGAAAATAAGAATCGATTGTGCATTTAATTTTACGAGCTACATTTGAAACGATATTTTGAACAACATCGATCCAATTTTTAGCAGAAATATTTATAAACACAAAACATCGGAAGGAAATCGCTGTCCCGCTAATTGCGAATAACTTCGAAGAAAACTGTCGATGAATTTTCCGAATTCAAGCTGGCGGTATTTTGTAAAAGTTCCGAATTCGGAGTATCGGATGTCGAAAGCTCGGTGCAATTTGGGGTTTGGAAAAAAAGAAGCATCAAAAATTGACTTCGAAATTGCATTTGACAACGGTATTAGAAAATTCCGGTTTACGTTTGGATAGGATCGTAATTCGCGGCTGTAAAACTAACGATAAGCATAATCGGTGAACTTTTCGCTGCCGAAACGCGATGTCTTGAGATTTCATTTCGCGAACGTAACGCGCTGCACAAAGCTTCCAAAGTTTCACTCCGAGGCTGATAGCGGCGCGCCTTTCTGCAATTTCTCAATAAATTCACGACTTACGATAGAAATAACCCGATTGCTCTGCCCCTCTGAAAAATCGTCTCCCGCTCAGCTTTCTTACGATCGGGAGAAACCGTGTTATTTGTATTTATAGGCGAACCTGTCTGCCGCTTGTGTACCCGCGAAAAACCGATCCTGGATATTTCTACCCAAATATTTATTCTATCGCGTGCCCAGCTTCGGGATGCAAAAAAGTCCGATGAGCTTGCGCTTTACTCTTGAATTCGCTTTTTTTTCCCTCACTCATTCGATCGAATCTGAAAATTACATTGAGAGAAATTTTTACTTCCGGTTATCGCTCACTCCTTAAAATGGACTAGTCCTGGGTAGAAAATGAAAATTAGTTTTCTAGCTGTTACCGGAAATTCTAGCATCCGTTGCTGTTCTCTCTCATTGCGATCACCGTTGCTAGATTTTCTTGCAACTGTTGCCAAAAATTTTCTCACGTTACCAAAAACAGGAAAAACAGGTGAAAAATTGGTTGCGTCAAGAGCTCAAAAAACAAAAAAAAAAAATAAAATAAAATAGAAAAAAGAAAAAGGATCCTAAGCTGATCGAGTCGAATTTGAGTCAAAAGAAAAAAAACTCTTTGCGATTCGGATAAAAGCCTTTCGAGACTGGCCGAATTTCGATTCCAAACATCTTTTTGCCAACAACATCAGAGAATTAACACCATTTCAATATCTTTGTATCGTAAAATGAGGTAAAAGTGAGTCTGATTTTATTGAAAAAAAAACACATTTTATTTGTAAATTAATTTCCTACAAATTGTCTCAGACAGATTATTTTCTTGACTTCGTTTAAATGACCAAAAAATTCTTGGACTTGTGATTCGACGAGAAAATTCTTAACCGTCAATCGCAATTTGCAACTTGCTGCTAGATTATTTGTGAAGAATTTATTCACGAATAGAATTGGCTATTGTTCGTTAGAATCGAACCTAAATATGTGGATTTTTGAATGAAAAAATAGTTGAATAATAAGAATTTTATGAAATATTTCAAAAAATAAGATATTCAAAGTTGAATTTCAGTGTAATTAAATTCTCTCCTCCATCAAGTCAAGCTTTATGCGTAGTTGAACGTGACTAAACAAGCTTCGGTGACACTCTAAGAAGCTTTCTTCAAACACTTTTCCAACCTGACTTTGGACTCCATAAATTCTCAACGTGGGGCAAAAAATATAGTGAAAACCTTCGGATCGACTGGTTTTTTTTTTTTTTGTTAAAAAATTCCCGACGCCTCGCCGTTGTTACGAAGAATAAATTTGGTCGTTCTCAAAATTGCCTTCGGACTAATTAATTATCAGCATTTTGCAGGCGGGATATAGTAATTTTTTTTTTTCAATTGTACGGTAAAAAGTACAATAATCGTTCAAAATTAATTGGATTAAATATCTCACGGTGTTCACAGTTATATGCAATCGCGACGTTGCTGCAGTAAGAGAGGAAAAAGTTATCGCTGATTGAAATACCGTCCGCCGGGGAATTCCCCGAAGATAAAGTGAAAGAAGAGCTGCCGAGCAATTCGTTCGTTCGTCTCTCGACTCAAGCCGTGGAAATTTTGCAATATTAAGTAGAGACACGAAAAGTTGGCGGATTAAATTATCATAATACAATGCGTGCGCGATGCATTTTCACGCCGTGTTGTTATTTACATTTTCATAACGTAATTTTCCCGCTGTTTGTCAAACCGCAACAAGATTAATAAAAACGCAAAAAGAGAGAGAGAGATAAAAAAAAAAAACGAATAAACTGTAAAATTGAAATTAATACGACAGATTTTTTGTTCTTCCGTTCTTTTTCAAAAATTTCTCACACTTGTATGGATTTTAATAAATTCAGTGATATACGTGTAGACTGAGAAAATTTTCATTTGTTACAGTAACTAGAAAAATTCGGTAAAACAGGTATCGTTGAAAAAAACTGTTTGAATATCGTTGGAATTACGAAAAACGAGGTACGTGTAAACATTTTGCGATGTTGTCGATCCTTTTTTGGTAATTGCAACGCAAAATCAGTTTCCGAGGTTTACTCTACTTTTTTTAGTTAAACAAGGCTTTAACGTCAATTTATCGTTGCACGAGCGTTGAATTTTCGCAACAGTTGCAAGAAAATCTAGCAACAGTGACCGTAATGAAAAATAATAGTAACGGATACCAGACTTTCCTGTAACGGGTAGAAAACTAACATTCATTTTCTACCTATAATTAGATTTTGCCGATTGTGGTAAAAAATGAAAATACTTAAAGACCGAGCGGTAACCGGAAATAAAAATTTCTCTCATTGCACGTTTACATTGTTTTCCATATTTGGTATTAAAATTTTTACGTTTATCGCTTTTGAACCTCTGATTTTTTCATTTTCTGCATTCGGATGCCTGAGTGAAATTCGTCGTAAGACTCGTCGGATGTTCTGAATCTCTGCCAAGAGTTTCAGACTTCCAGGACTTACCGCTGTGGAGATATCCTTTGAGAATATAATGAATTTTACTCCCACTTTTATCAGATCAAGCTTTAAGTTCGCATTTCTTATCGTGACCTTCGAGTGCTGTCCGCAAAAAAGAGCTCGGTAAAAGAGCGGGCGGCGGGGGGGGGGGTGGGGGGGGGGGGGGGGGGGGAATGTAACGTGGTAAAACGAAGTAGAAAAAGAACAAAAAGATCAACCCTGTATTTTATTCCAACGAAACGAAAAGTAAAATGTCTGCCAAAAATCGGAACAATTATTATCTACTCCACGAAATACGAATGAAAGACAATTTTTCAAGATCACGGGATTTTTTTTATAAATTCGAAAGTCGAACTCGGCAGAATTAATTGCAAATCGTACCGAAAATGATATTATTCAAGAACCGCATTAATCGAGACAAAAGTCGTGCCACTGATTAGTTTATTCGATTTTGAGAAATGATTGAATGAAAAATTTCATCACGCACGCAAAAAAGAAAAAAAAAAAAAAGTAGAAACGTGGATATAAAAGTGGTGAAATTTTTTTCTTTCAAGCTTTTTCGAAAACTTTATCAGAATCCTTGAGATCGAACTGAGCAGACTCGAAGCGAATCGAAAGTTGAAGAATGGAATTTTGTCGATTGTTTATTCGGGGTTTCTGGACTTCAACTTTCGTGATTATGAGACTGAAGTTAATGACGTTAACGTAAAACGAAAGATTGAGGGAGAAAAACCTTATCTTGCAATGTTGCAATGATTTTGAATTAGTCAAGTTTTGAAGATATGAGAATGTTGTGCTTTATTATCATATAAGCTGTTCTACAAATGTTCCTGAAATTGCGAATGAACGATCTTTGCAAAACGTGAATCGATAACGTTATTAGTAATTTCAGTCTTATCCTGTACTTCAGATTTCTAAACTTACTATATTCTCTAAATAAGAGATATATTAAATTTCAAAAATTCTCCCTGCGAATAGACACTTACGTTTCTTTGAAAATTCGACACTGCGACCGTCGAAACTAATTTTTTATCTTTATAAACTTTCCAAGTTCTCCAAATAAAAGAGCCTTTGTTATTATCCTCAAAAAATCGATATAATCATCCTTCAAATTATTCTCCAATTTTTGTAAATTTCAAAAATTCTACGACTGAAAGACAATTTGGTATATTTGAAAATTCGACACTGCGACCTTTAAAACTAATTTTTTATCTTTATAAACTTTCCAAGTTCTCCAAATAAGAGAGCTTTTATTATCACCCTCAAAAAATCGATATCGTCATCCTTCAAATTGTTCTCCAATTTTTGTAAATTTCAAAAATTCTACGACTGAAAGACAATTTGTTATATTTGAAAATTCGACACTGCGACCCTCCGACTCGTCTTCGATGATCCACGTTCCACATTTCCATATTTACCTGCCGTGTTCAGGGCCGGTTGATTGAACTTAAGGGCAGCGGGTGAGGCGAGCGTCGCTGGGCCCGAAAGTTGCAGGCCCGATCCGAGAAGATGAACGAGCATCGCCGCAGTCGCGACGACCCAGCCCCAACCACCCTCCGGATAGTAATGCCTGCAGAGAAGGCGCCTCGCCTGAACCTGGGGACTGAGGCCCTCGCGTTGGGCCAGGACGGGGGCCCGATCCTTTCGCCCCGACTGCAGGCTACCCCTTTTCGCGCCCCCCTTTCCACCCTCGACGACGCCGGGCGTCGCTTTTCCAGCCGTGACGCAACTCGCGCCTTCTTCACCCAACAACGGCCAGGATCGAGCCCGCGATATTGACATCACACGCTTCACCTGCGACTGGCCAAGGGAGGTTGGTTCCCAAAAAGGGGCGGGATTCGAGTGCCGAATTTGAAAAGTCCCGAAAGCGGCTAATTCCGAATTATTTTGGGGCGAAAGCTTAAGTAAAGAAATCAAACTTTGGAGAAACGACAAAGTTTCGAATGGTTGGAATTTCGATGGCTCAAAGTTACGAGATCCAAGATTCCGAAAATCCAAGTTACTGTAAAGAAAGGTAACGAAAAGTTTAAAAGTGTTCCGGAAAATTAAAATATACTCACACAGCGTAGTTTACTCGACGAGTGGGTGTGAAAAATATGAAAAACCGAAAATCAACATGACCACGATTCCAAACGTAAAAATATTGAAAATCCAAAAACAAAAAAAGATCAAAGTGGTCAAATTTCACCAAGCCAGAAATTCACAGGACGGAAAATCTTGGATCATTCGGAATTTCGATATTTCACATTTTTCATTTTTGTATTTTCCCACTTTCGGAACTTTTCGAACGATTCGAAACTTAGATGTTTCGTCAAAGTTTGATTTCTTTACTTCAAGTTTGGCCAGCAAAAAATTCGGAATTTGACCAATTCGGAACTTTTCGAATTCAGTACTTCAACTCCCCTGCACCCAAAAAAAAACTTTGTGCTTTTTGATAATTCCATCACGAGATAGCCGCGCGATTTGTTGTATTCGTAAGTTTAGAAGATATATTTGAAAATCGAAAATTTGAAAGTTACTGGTATTAATTATGAAAACTCAGATTCAAAATCGCTTAGAGAATCTAATAGATTTGTTCTATCTCTCTCTTATATTTGAAATTGTTATTATTCTATACAAATTCATT
The DNA here is from genome assembly GCF_021155785.1 of Neodiprion fabricii. NCBI lineage: Eukaryota > Metazoa > Arthropoda > Insecta > Hymenoptera > Diprionidae > Neodiprion > Neodiprion fabricii. Next base: position 18,972,769 of record NC_060245.1, read on the forward strand.
GAATGAAAACTTTTTTCATTAGTTTGACATGTTGCGATATTTGAAATTGCAACACCGCGCTGATATTCATTATTACGATGAAAAAACCGCAACAACAATCAAAGACTGCTTGTAAAAATAAAAAAAAAATAAAAATTATTTTGCAACGAGTTTGCGACAATTAGTCTCCTGAATAAAATGAACCATTGCAGAGTAATTTTTCAACTATACATCCAATCTTTGTTTCAAATCCCAGTATTTCCAGTTTTCAAATTTTTCAACACAGATTCTTCTTCACTACTTAATATACAATAATTCAATAAACACTCAACGAACGACTATCTCTTACATTGTGACCACTAGTTAGAAAATACTGAAAAGTCAAAGACTTGGAGAAAAATTGTCTGAGAAGTCCCAAAGAAGTCAGTGAATTTCGCGATGATGTCGAACGATAAAAAGTTAAGCTTTGAAAAATCAAGGTTTGGAGAATTTTTTTTTTTTCCGACCCGCCGTGTTTCGTGATCTTAAAAAAAAGCTATCGTAAGCGTGTTTAATTCGCAGCTTTATTTTTCAATCAATATTCCAATTGTCATTATTGGCTCGAATCTTAGTCAAGGAAAATTGATATTTTGTTTGTAATGAAAATTCAGGAATCTTATCGACCATATTAAGTATAAGTGGCCACCATTTCTTGAAAAAATTGCAAACAGGCATCGATTTTTGATCAACCAACCTCCTCAATGTTCGCGGCGTCATTCTTGATCCCGCGGTTTTTTTCGCTTTAAATTTTTTTCCATAGATCGTCAGCTCGCCATTTTTAATCAAAAATTTTACGAGTCACTATTTCGATTCTATCTTTTATTAATTTTTTTAAAAATTATTATTCACTTCGTCGCTGGAACAATTTTCACTGTTTATTCAACATTTTGTCACTAAAAAATTCATCGCGAGCAATAGCGAGAAACAAATACCGATAAAATAAAGTGATGAAAGTATATAATAACATTGTTTCCTTTTTTTTTTTTCTTTTTATCACTCACTGCACGTGGTTAAAAGACCCGATTCACCAAATCAGATAGCAAATCTATTCAATGTAAAAATCATTAACAACTTGTTATTAAAATAAATTAACGAATCAGACAGAATTGTTTTCGTATAAAATTGAATCATCGAAATTGCAAGATTACTCAGTGAATCCAGATGCATAAATAACATTAAGTCTGAAGATACTCAAGTATCTGATTTTGTATAGACTTTGGGAAAAATTTGTCAAAAAGAAGAAGTGTAATGAAAAGATGAAAATTTTCGAAAAAAACGAGTTTTAAAAAATGCGCAAATAAGAATAATTGATCTTCGTTTATCTTGAATCGTGACGATTATAAATAATTCAGTAAGCCTGTGTGATAAAATTTTGTGTAACGGTTCACGAAGATTTTCAATCAAAAAGAAAAAAAAAAAACAAATATGATTCTTTGTACGAAACGAAAATAAGTTTTATACTATAACCAGAAAATCTTTTACGTGTCACTATGTTTATTTTTTGTTATTGTTTTTTTTTTTTTTTATCGTGATCACTGTCGCTATGATTTCATACTGTTAAAAGATTGAATTCATCTTTCGGTTTTCTCATGTTGAAAATAAAAAAAAAAAATAAAAAAATTTAGTAAACCGAAGAAAAAAAAAAAAAAAAAACTCGCGTTAAATATTCTCGCAATTTTCAACGATGTAATTCGAATATCATTTTTCACAACGATGTTCGTTTTGTTGTAGAAAAATTTCCAGCTAGCGTAAAATAACCGTAATGAAAATTAATCTCATTGATTTTCCTTCGTTCAAAAATCATCCAATTTTCCATTAGTCTCTCGATATATTTTTATCTCCTATTCTCTAATTCTCGATCATCGTACGTCATTGAGCGATAACTCGATTATTTGCCTCGGCTTTTGGCACCTTTGGCGAAAAAAAGAAATGAATGGAGGACAAAAAAAAAAAAAAAAAAAAACGAAGAAGGCGAAGAAAATATCGCGAATAACGCGCGAGCATTTCCGGGGTGTTCGATAATTTTCCGGGGTCGCTTGAGATTTCAACTTTAACGTTATAACGAGGCCACGCACGATGACGTGGTAATTTCCATTCGCCATAGAGACGATGAATGAAGATTTTATCGTTGGCATTGACGGCCTCTTTTCGCTTCGCTCTTTCATTTAGCTTTCCGCGCTTCGCTCGTAATTAATGACGGATTTTTCATTATCTCGAATTTTTTTCCATTCTATTCACACTGATAGATTGTCCCGAGAATTCTGTCTCTCTTCGTTTCACTGAATCACGTGTGCATATGCAAAAAAAAAAAAAAAATGAATAAATAAATAAATAAACAAATTAACGGTTAAAATATCGTCGAAAGTAAAGAAATTGCGATTTCGTAACCGAAAATTTAAATTGAGACGGAAATTGTTTTTAAAGAAGTTTGGTTTTTTGTTTTTTTTTTTTTTTTTTTGCCTTTCTTCTTTACAGCGAATACAACAATTTACCGACTGAAAATCGTTACTCAATTACTCGGATCAATAATGATTCATTTATAGATCTTGAGACAATTCGACGGCGTGAAAGACTAAAATAAATTTTACTACAGATGCTCTGAACGATAGTTTTATTTTTAAAATCTTTACACATTCTACGATCATCCCGCGAGCGAAACGATTTTTTACAACTCTTTTTTATATACGTATAAATATTATATCTTTTCACCCGAGGCCGTCACTTGCACCAGCTTGATTCGTTGATAAAGATCAATAGAAATTTGTGTACGGATGAAAAATATTTTACATTTAATTCGAACGTCGATTGAGTAAAGATTCATTTGTTAATGTATGTTCGTCAGTCGAGTTAGATTTTCATTGTACACGGATTTCGAAATTCTTGATTATTTATTCGTCGGTTTATTCTTATACCTCTGACGAAAAACAATTTCAGACTTCGATCAATGTACCCAGGTTTGAAAGATTGGTTAAATAAACAATAGAGTCCCGAGAAAATTGGTCAATATTCTTTAAAGAGAAACGTTAGAAAAGTGAACATCGATTTCATAATGTGTTTCAATGAAGGATGTTTGGATTAAAAAAAAAAAAAAAAAAAAAACAAAAAAAAAAAAAAAACTGAATTTTTTTAGTTATTGTAACAAATAAAATTTTTCTCAGTGTACCATCGACCTACAAATTTGTCAACTGATCCGATATCTAATAGAGATAAAATATCTCTGTAGCAGGAATTCACTGTCAATTTTGTTTGACATATTTCAGATATATAGGTAAATGAAAAAAAATCTACCCAAAATATTTTTCGTCAGTGATTTTTTTCGAACCGATTACGATATAAATGTAAAAAAATTGGATCGAAGATGTATTTTTGTTCCTGACTTGATTGATACGATACGTCTGAATCGGAATAGAACAAAATCCAGGCATCGCTCTGAGTTTTGCGAAAAGAATTTCATATTCGATTATAGTCGACGATGACGAAGGAATCGAATGTACACGTTTACACATATTCCAAAAATAAAATTCGGTTAAATAAACAATCAATTATATCAAATGTTTGGAATATTTCTCTGCACTATGATTTATATGTTCACAATTTTTTATCTCATTCTTCACCGATTTTTTCACCTATGGTTATTAAAAATCACGACCTGCATTTTATGCCGAACAATATTTTCAACCGAATTTCATAATTTTTCGTAAAACGAATGAATTAATCAACGAGTAAATAAATAATTAACCAAACTTTTGCCATATTTTATCATCCAACTGTCCACTGATCGTATTTATTATAAAGTTTTCATTTTATTGCTCGAGTAAAATCTTGTCGTCAATTTTTCGCAAGAATTTATTAAAATTCACGAATAACTAAAATATATTCGTCACGTCACGATATTTCACCGTGTGAAAATAATTATCCTTTAAATATGAAAAATTTACACACACGAACATAAACCGTTAACAATTGAAGTTTGTTCAGTGAAAAATTTTCGGCTAACAAATGAACGGAAATTTTTTTTATGCAATCGTGTTTTGATTACAAGAAATATCGGGTACACGGTAAAAATATGTTGTGCGAACGATTCGTAAAGTAAATCTGTTCGTCAATCGTTATGTATTTCAATCTACGGTTACATAAATCGTAAGAGATGAAAATGTCAAACACAAAAGTGTGATAAAATTATTGCGCAAACCAGATCAAAAGATGGTTGAGAAGAGAGTGGACAAAAAAAAAAAAGAGAAACAGATAAATTCGAAGAAGACGTATTAAATTCAGTGTGGTTCGTATAATTCAGCATTCGTCAAATAATTCCTATCATTGATCTACATAAATCATTGATCGTACGAATAATCGCGCTTTGTAATACAGATTGAGTAAATGGTGAGAGAGAAAACAAGGTAAAAAAACAAAAAAAAAACAACAACCATTATTGAAGTTATAAATAAAAAATGAAAACAAGCCTTGTACGATTTACTGTAATTTAGATCGTTGATCGTCGAGGGTGACGATTGAAATGTCGTGAAAAAGTGATTTTCAGTAGCGTAGAAAAATGAGCTTTTGAAAAATGGCGAATACGGACGGATGCAGATAACGGCGAATGAGAAAAATGATGGGGAAACGAATGGAAAAGATTTCTTTTTTTTTTTTTTCTTCAAATTCACCACGCCTCAGGCGATAATTCACTCGGTAATTTCGTCGGTTTTCAGGACGATCCGCATTTAAGGCAGCGGCTGAACGCGCGTTAGGCATCGCGAGAAGCGGCCGACTGGATGGCAACCTGGAGTCGAACCGGGCCGCGAATGGGACACGCGGAAAGTCGAGGATCCAGTTTTGCTTCTCGCTCTTTTCACCGAGATAAACGCGACGCGCATGCGCAAGCCTCTGTCTCTCCTACACGTGGTCGACGAGAGTCGCGCGAAAAAGCCTCGTTCGACTTAAAGGATGAGCTTGGTTCGCCGATGATATGCATGCTTTTTTGCAAATATTCAATAAAATAAAAAGAAAAACGATTTTTGCGAATCAAAAAAAAATAAAAAAAAAAAACACATCAATTCACCGAGAGCGAAAAAGTGTTCTAAAATCGCATGTATGACACAGAGATTTGTCGGAGAATCGTTATTTGATACCTTTGTCTGAAAAATTTAATATCAGCGTGTTTTCAAACTACAAAATTCGTTTAAAAACAATCCGTTTTAAAGATCATCACTCGTTTCAATGATTGAGAATGATTCGTCAACTTCTCTATCTTATGAAGCTAATTTACACATCGATCAAACACAGTCCAAATGTTGGAATAAAAATTCTTGACGAATAAATCTCGTTGGGAGAAAATTTGACGACATTTAACTTCAGCAGAACAAAGTTTGTTTTTTTATACGTCTGTCTCGATTTCGTTTCAAACTGGTTAACAATTTATTCAAGACTCAGAAGAACAATCGTTGTTCTTTGTTTCATTACACACGTATTATATTCATTCAAATGAAAAATAATTTACTTTCAATAAAACAATTAAAGATCCCCAACATTGTTCCAAAATGTTTTTGATACTCGATTTTTAATTCCTCGAGTACGAAATGATTTTTTTTTTTTTTTTTTTTTAATTTTAAATTCGAGTCACTGTAACGAAGTTTCTTCACAAATATTCGGATGCTTTTCGAGTTTCAAATTTTCACCTCGAATCCAACCGACGGAGTAAAATGAAATTCCAGATGAATTTATTTAGCCGTTAAGTTCAAACTTTTATGAAAGTGAAGACAGCTTAATCATAGAGAAAAATATCACCTTTCAGAAGAAACAATTTCACTTAATTAACCATGATAAAATTTCTTTCAAGTACACCATTTTTTATATACATATATATATATATATATTTTCGTTTTTTCAACCAGTTTGGAAATTGAACCAATCAACGCGTCTCGATTCGCGGGGAAAAAAAAGTGAATCAGTGCATCTTCTACGTCACAACGGTTTTGCCTGTATGTCCCTAAATTTTTTTCTGCTTCCTCAGCTCATTCTCCTTCGCATTTTTCCTATCTCCTCGATCTCGGAAGTACGTACCTAGATGCGATAGAACCTCGAGTGCTTTTCAGCCGCGGTCTAGGATTTATAAACCGTTCGACGCATCGAAAACCGCGTGATAAAATCCGAATCCCTGGATCAAGGATCCGGGCACTCGAAGAAAAAAAAAAAAAAACCTCGACCCGGAAACGGAAAAACTAGATACCGGAAAATTCACTGCAATATACGGTACAAAGAGAAACGAAGAAAGAAGAGAAAAAAGAGAAAGAACAAAAAAAAAACAGTATTTGAAAAAAAAAAAGTCGGAATACGGAATGAGAAAACAAATGAAACCAAACTGTGCGAGATCCAAAATTCTTTCATACTTTTATACATTGCAATCATTGTCACGTGGTGAAATTTTTATGCCACAATGTTTTCTTGTTTTTGGCAACTTTTGAATAAAGATCTCTTGTATCCTGAGTTACGGAGAAATGAATAAATTTCAGTGAAATGCATCAAGTATCGAAACTTTTTATTCTTTCCAGTTACGTAAATCTTGAATTCCAAAAAAAAAAAAAAACGAAACGGCCGAATGAATTCGTGAACGAATTAATCTGGAAAAAAATCAACGATTACTTTACAACGACACAATTCTTTCGAATATCTTTCAACTTCCGGTTAAAAAATGCTAGAAGCCTGAACGTCAATACTTTCATAAATCACAAAATTTCCGACGAATCTTTTTAGGATTTGGTGAACGAAATTTATAATGATTCCTTGTTACTTATTCAGGTATGATTCGTTCAAAAACGTTTCAATGGATTCAAGGTTTTTTTTTTTTTTTATTTATGTTTGAGTACATCTGCTTTAATCACTTAAAAATTTTCCACGTTCGACAATATTCCCAGATTTTCGGTATCCGAACATCTGTCGAACCTAATCGAGATATTCAGGCCTAGGAATATAAAATAAGCTATAAATAATAATATAAAAAATAAAAAATAAAATATAAAATAAAAAATAAGCTGAGCTTTTTCGTTCAGCCGACTAATTCATATATTCCGATCTAGAAATTGTCAATTTTCAAATCCAGAGTTGAAAATGAATTTTGGCCTTTGTTACAGCTTTTGAAAATTCTTCTCGATTTCCCAATTCATCGGAATAAGACTCAGTGTTGAATAATTATTGAAACACATCTATACATACATATATATTATTTGTTTTTATTCACAGCGTTTTTGAAATAGACTAGCCGAACTATATTCATGCATCAATTATTTATTGCACGCGTCTAACGATTTTCATCTCAAATCCGTATGTAATTTATAAACCTTTATGTGGCTACAAGAAATTATTTTATACTTTTTTGGTCAGTTTTGAAAACCTTGTGAATAAAAAAAAAAAAAAAAAACAAATCGTTCAAACAACGATATTTTGCATTTTAGTCTTGTATGTGCCAGACAAACTTTTGCGGACAAATTTTTTCATCGTCATCCAGTTCTGAGATACATATGTTCAAAGTTCCGATAAGTCTCCGGCTCATCGTGAAGTTAGTTTAATTGTAAAATCGATTCAAAATTTTTTTTACCGAACAGACAAACAAACGGATAGAACCGTACAACAAAAGTGATTTAATAAAAAAATTTCAACAATAAGATCGGTTCACTTTTGTTATTCCTCTTCTGTATAATCCGTTGATCAAATTCGTGTCATATTAACCGAATCGTCGGAATAAGACTCAAAGTTGAAAAAAAAAAGAAAAAAGTTCATGCACTCGTTCTAATTCGTCAAAAATTTTTTGTTCATTTCCCGACTCACATCTCGTGGTAAAAACAAATTTCGCGAGTAAATAAGATCGCTCTTGTTTTCTTTTCTTTTCTTTTTGTTTTTTTCTTTTCGTTTTTCTCACGCGCTAAACTGTCAGGCGTAGATCCGGACATATATAGCGGAGATTCGAAAAACGGAGAGGGGGGGGGGGGGGGGGGGTGAAATTGAGTCCGACATTCCCTGTGAATTGGTAGCGTTTGCGCCGAGTTTATGGATGGAGCGAAGGAACCTGAAAGGTCTCTCTCTCTCTCTCTCTCTCTCTCTCTCTCTCTTTCCGTCTCTCTCGCTCATCCAGTCGAGGCATGCGGGAGAAAAACACGTCGCTAAAACGGTACCCGTAGTGCATGACGGCGCGAGGATGTGGCGAAAGCTCGGTTCTGGAGGACGGGGTGAAGGGTGACGGAGGGCGACGAAGGGGGATGAAGGGGGTGGTGGAGGAGGACCGCCTGCAACGTTGCATTTAGAAAATTAGTTTGAATAGAGGCCGTCGCGTCGGTGCGCATAAATGACGTCGAGCTTGCGATCCGCTTTCACGCACTCGACGTTTCTGCTTTCGAAATTTTTTTTTTTTTTTTTTTTCTTCTTCCCCCCCACCCTCCGCAGGTATACGTATTTTTTAAATTTATTTTCCCCCTCGTCGGTTTCGTTTTTCTTTTCACTCTCTTTCCTTTCTATTTTTTTTTTTTCTTCTTCTTCTTCTTCTTCTCTTTTCTTATCTCTTCTTCTACTTTTCTTCATCTTACACGACCGCGTCTCTTTCCCGTTTCCCGTTTCAATCACTCCCGGGTAACCCTGCAGCTTGTTGCACCCGTATGGGATACGACTCTATGTCTCGTTCTACACGTTTTTCACCCCCGTTTTTCCTCCTCCCTCTCTCTCTCTCTCTCTCTCTCTCTCTCTCAATTTCACCTTCCTTACTTTTCCGAGGTGGAGAGAAACAGGCGCGATGCTTCGCCGTTCGACGGGTGACAGGCAACCCTTCGGAGGGTGGAAAAAAAAAAAAAACGCTCATCATTCACATTTTTTTTTTTTTAAATTTTTTATTCTTTCCTCATCTTTCGAAAAAATTCTGTCCACCCTATCGGGTTCAGGCCGAGATATACTGGGATAAGGATTTATACTTCAAAAAAAAAAAAAAAAAATACGACGATTTTTAACGTTTTTGTTTTACACACGTATTAAAATCGAGGATAAGATCGAATTCTTACACACAGTTGATGTAAGATTTTTACGTAGTGTCGGGGTTTTTTTTTTTTTTTTTGTCGAGATATATCAATTCACAACAGACTTATTGTTAGCGCAAAAAACTACGTTTTTTAAAACAACGTCCGTCTATATTTAAAATCTGTTCGCCCGAGTGGACAGATCCTTGATCACATAAAATTTTGTATAGAATGATCGGACGATTTAAAAAAAAAAATTAACATTCATTAATTTTTTCACGAACGAAAGAATCAAAGGCGTTTCTTCTCGTCGAAAATCGAACTCTTCCTTCACCGGCTTACAATTTTCACGGTTCTCAAAATTTCGGAAAAATATCCCGTTACTTTGTTGAAAATGTTATAATGAAGGATCTAACCAAATTTAAAGGCAATTTGACGAATAGATTTAGAATTTCAACGTCCGCCAGTTTAAGAAACATAGTTTTATTCTATCAACAATGAATCCACGGTCAATTGATATTCTTCGATAAAAAAAAAAAATACTCAAACTTCATAAGACTTTGTACTAAAGGTTCGTAAAAATTAGAGCTTGTCTTTCTGATGCCATCGTTGAAAAAAAAAAAAAATTTCAAAATCGACGTGTTTTCTGCACCGATTGAATTTTAAATTCAACGATTTTAGTGAGTTTAAAAAATCAGCAACGGGTATTACGTAGAGTGATAAATGCGAGTGAATTTTCGTTTCCGGCGAAACGTTTTTATTTAAATTTCAGAATCTCTCTTTCTCTCTCCTGTGAATAATTAATGATTTTCAATTATCTTCGACGCTGAGAGAACGAAGAATTGTAAATCAAAACCGTGATAATTCAACCGAAGCAGGAATAATTACCCGATAATATTACTAACCTAATTATAAAATCCTAAAGTTACATAAAATTTTGCTCATCTCTAATCCCTTAATTTTCGAAATGAATTCATCGATGTTTTTCTCATTTTATCGTTTCCGTTGCAACAATATCGCGATTTTCTTCCGCCCAGCATTCGGACTTTTCTCTCTCTCTCTCTCTCTCTCTCTCTCTCTGTATTTCTCAAAAATGTAGATTACACAGCGATAGCTTATTGATCGTCGTTTTAGCCGTCTTTTACGACGTTCGTAAATTCATTCTCAATAGGCCGATAAACCGCGGGCAGCTTATCTAAACGCCTTACGTTCCGTAATAAACTTATACCTGCATTGGGAAATATATGTATAAGCGTAAAGCGAATGGAATTTGATTTTAAAGAATCGTATACTTAACGATCTTTCGATATAAATTTTTACCAAAATTTTTTCAATCTTTCGCCAAACAATCGAACGAATATCCGGCTGAATGAATATTCGAGGTAATATAAATACGGTTCGTAAGCCGCTCAAAGTCAATTTTATAACCGCTAATAAATTCGGATTAACAAACAATCCGTGATTAATACATCCGACAATTTTTTTTTTTTCATTTGTTTATTTATTTTTTTTTTCTTACACGCGGCTTATAAACGCGACGACGTTTCAACAACTGACCCAGTGTCAAAGATCTGGTTTTTTTCAACCGCGCTTTCACTGCAAACGGATGTATACTCAAAATCTGGAGGAAATCATTAACCGCGTGGTTATTATTCATAGTTCAGTTTTCTCGCGTTTGCGTTTACAGAATGTTACATCCATTATCATTATTATTGTTATTATTATTATAACGCAGATTTAAATTCAAATTTTCATCAACGTTTGAAATTTTGAATTTTCTCTTCTTTGTCCCGCTTATCATTATTATTATTATCATTATTATGAAATTTATATTATTTCGTTGCGATCCTTATTTTTTTTATTCCTCTCATCTCATTATTAATTGTAAAATTTCGCATAATTTTTGACCCAGAATCACATATTTTGTCGGAGAGAATTTTCATCGAAGTTTCTTCTGCGTCAAGTTTGTTCCAAGTTCAACAGATAGTCAATTTTTCTTTCTGGCAACAGAATTTTTCCAACCGAAATACAACTGGCTTTAATTTTTCGATCCAACATTTCGCTATCGCGTGTACACAATTTATCGTCCGAGAGTTGAAATTTTTTTTTTTTTTTGTTCAGCACGTACGGTAATTATTCCTCCAAATTTTAACAGGTAATAAAGACATTTCGCACTTTTGCAGAGAAGCGTTAAATTATCATTTGCAACTAGCGTTACGGATTGAATTTTCGATATCAACGACCGCAAAAATTAACTCGCGTCAAAAAATAAACTTGAAAAAAGTTATTCTGCAAACTAATAAACAGCATTGGATTCGATTTAATAATTTTCAGGGCAGTACAATAATTCATGAAAAATGAAAAAAACATAAAATTTCGTAAATTAATCTTCAACAATCTTAAACTTTTCGCAATTTCCGCGACCTTTGATAGTACAGGAAAAAAAAAATAAGATACAATGATATTCTTCTTTCGTTTCATTAACGTTTTCAAGGGTGATGAAAAAAAAAAAAAAAAAAAAAAAAACGAATAACGATCGAATACCTGTTAATTATTATAATAAATTTCTGTTTCAATCTTTATCGTGTCGAGCAAAAAATTTTCAAGGCGAATAAACCGCGAGATTACTCGAAGATTAGAGAGAGTTTAAATCGGAAGGTCTTCGCTTTTTTCCGCATCGATTCCGGACCTAGTTTTATTTTTATCCGGTACCTATCCAACAGGATATCTCATCTCTGAAGAGAGTTTTGAGAGTTTCCAGACAAACTCTCCCGAAGCTCAGGGCTGCAAATCGCTAGGGAATTCCATCCGATGTACCCATGCAGCGAAAAAGCTCGAAGCTCGATTTCTTCTCAACTTCCCGCTTTATTTTTTCGTTTTGCCTTTTTTTTCCCTCTCTCTCTCTCTCCCTCTTCCTCTTCTCTTCTTACCCTTCTTTTTTCACTTTTATCAACCCCCCGTCAACTCGACGGAGACAAATAAGATTAGAGAAAAACGTTTCGGCGGGTAGCCGGTCAACGAACCGTGACGTGAATCGCATTGCGTGTTACGTGTGGGCAAAAGCTCCGCAAAAGCTTCGCGGACCCGCATAGCGGGGAATAATAAAAGTATCCATAAAAATTTAAACGATCTATTCTCGAAGGATATCACATATGAGTACGGGGTGTGCGTATGTATATATATTCAAGGGAAAAACCACGCATTTCCCACCCTTTTAATAAACTTTTACACCCAATTCGGACGCATAACCCTCCCCCCCCCAAGGAGTATAAGGTACCATTCAATTCCCATTTTTCCCAGAATTTATTAACGCTGTAACATATTCTTTTTATCGGATTGGCGCAGATTTTTTTTTCCCTACCCCTCCATCAAAAAATCATTTCCATTCGCATTCCGGAAACTGCATGGAAAATTTTTCAACGATGTAAAAAACGCAACAGCGGTTAGAGAAAGAGAAAGAAAAACTGTGCAAAGATATCTTCTCAAAAAATTTTCGTATCAAAGGTTATCAGATTTTTACTTACTGACTTCTGGTTTTTTAACTTCTCTCGTATCCTCAATTTTGGAGAAAAAAAATAACCATCCGAGCGTAGTTGTAAAATTTGTGTATATTTATATTAAGTACACTTGTTCGAAAAATGGAATTTATACTTGGAAATAAAAAGGAATTCGTAAGAATCCAAGCTTTTGTCAACTCAACAATGAAAATAGTTAAAGACCGAGCGGTAACCGGAAATGAAAATTTCTCTCATTATGCTGGAGAAAATTAATTTTTTTCTTCAAATCATCGGATAGTTTCTTCTTCTTCAATTTCATCTTTCGACCGACGGATTGAGTTTTAGTTCCTTGGACGCTGCTCGAGTATCGCGTATCCTCCTAGGAGCGAAAAATGATCGAGAAGATCGCCGATTCTGATAGAGTTTGAGACGCTTGAGACAAGCGGTTGCAACGCCGAGGAAAAAGCGGAAGCGGAAGTGCGGCCATAACGAACAGGCGACTTCCCCTCGGCGTTGCACCGACGAATTTTAGTGCAAAATGAAATTAGCCCCTCGCGTGTCGTGTCGCGGCTTCTTCTTTCTATTGTTCTTATTTTTATTTTTATTCTCGTTCTTTCTCTTTCTCTTTCTCTTGCTTCGTCTTACTTCGCCCTCTGATTCCTGGGACTTCCGGTTGGCAGGAGGGAAAGGCCGAGGGGCTTGACATTCGAGACAAGACTCACCCTGGGGTCGTAAAACCTGTCCTTTAAATTTCACTCTTCGAATAAGATACTGGATACACGTTGCGAATTTTTTGGGATGCAGCGTTCAATTGCGTTCCGAAAAAGTTATTTATAATCAGTCGCATGCAAGTTCCGAATTTTAAAACTTCCGAAAGCGCCGAATTCCGAACTGTTTGCTGGCGAAACTTGAAATAAAGATATCAAAGATTTTTCGTCAAACGACAAAGTTTCGAATCGTCGGAAATACGACGACTCAAAGTTCAGAGATGAAAGATTCCGAAAATTTGAGTTACGATTGAGCAAAGTTCCGAAAAGTAAAGTTTCGATGGAGAAAAATTGCGAAAAATAAAGTTTCGATAGAGCGAAATTCCGATCAATTAAAATTTAGTCGCAAAAAAATATCGAAAATCCAAAACAAAGAAAGATCAAAGTAGTGAAATTTTACCAGGCTAGAAATTCACAGGACTGAAAATCTTTGAATCAATATTTCAACTAGTAAAATTAATCGTTTCCCTGTTATATCAAACGTTTCAGTTTCTGCGAACTAGGATCAAGATGAAAAAATTGACGGAAAGAATAATACGAATTTTTTGACGCTGTAAAAATTCAGTATCGACGAAAACTCTTCATTTTCTGCAAAATTCTACTGCGAAAAAAAAAATTCCAAGTCCAAGAAATTTATGTCAACCTCTAGCATTTAAAACACCGAATATTATGTGTTTAACTTTACTTTTCTAGTTTAAAAATTCAGTTACTCGCCTTCCAGTTGTCTAAATAATTCATCAATCTCTTCAATCATTCGATTTCTTCTTCGTCGACGTAATTTAAAACGCGGTTGAATTTATCGTGAACAAGAAATAAGTACAGGGAAAGAATAAATTGGTAGCAATTTTTGATAAAACGAAACTAGAATTCAAGAGAATGTGTTTTATTTATTTTTTTTTTAACTTTTTATAACCCAAGTGCAGATTAATTACATATTTATTTAATCATTAGTCTTCTTCGTCGATTATACGATAAAAAGTTTCTTACTCAATGATTCCAGAATTGATTTTGGACACGGTACAAAAACTGAGTCTCGGTTTAAATTTTTTTTTAATTTTTTTGTCCATGAAATGCAACCTTTTCGCATTTTAATGGCGTTCATTTCGTCATTCAAATCATCAGTCATTGATCATCAATCGACCTGCTGCTTGATAAATATTTCTCGTTCCCTACTTTTCAATTGCTATAGTTTGAAAATCATTCGACCCTAATTTGACGGAGCAGAAAATGTCGTTTCAATTTTTTGCTCTCTATAATTACCCGAGCAAATAACGTTCAATTTTCGAGCTTTTGTTGTTGGGTAAGTTTCTTCGGTAATTAACTCGATCACTTTCTCCCGCCTCTGACGTTTTTTCAATCTTCTCTACGCTTTTCATCGGGTGAAAAAAATGATGAGCCAAGTTTCGTTCGAGGCGTCTAGACGATGCTGAAATTGAGAATATCTATTTACCGGGTCGTCGGACCCTGCGAAGGCGAGTATCGGGTATCTGCAACTGGTTGCCGATATACTCGGTCGATAATAAGCGATCCTTTCGTTCATCAATCCTCCCGACGTAATCCGACGAGAGTTCGACTTATCGATCCAGAGTCCGAACCCACTTTCGGATCTATCAATCATGCACGAAAGCCGACCGACGGCTGCTTGGCCTCAACTTTGTATCGATTTTTCTGAGCTTCATCTGCGGGCGCAATTTTCTGCTCGTTTGAAAAATTTAAACAAAACACGGAAAACGATTATCGGAGAAAAGCTGTCGTCAACAATTTTTTTTTTCTTTTCGTTTCTATTCGATAGTTCGAAATCTGTAAAAATGCTTAGTTGAAAACAAAAATTCTTCGACGAATCAATTTTTTTTTTTAAATAATTGATTGCACGATTTGAAACTTTTTTAAAGTAAAATATGAATAGACACTTTTTTTCTTTCAAAAGAATTTAAACAGGCTTTTATTCTGTCTTTCAATTCTGTCAGAAAAATTGTTGAATTTAAAAATTTCAAATCGTGTATTCAATAATTGAAAGAAATTCATTTTCTTAGAAGAATTTTTACATTTAAATAAAACGTTTCGATAGCTTTGAAACTATTGAAGAGCACTGCAGAGATCAGATTTCGCATGAGAATAAATGAAAGAAAACTTCCATCGTTTCTATTTTGTCTAGTTTTCATTTCTGTTCTTTCGAACATTGTTGAAAACGGTTAAATTAGTGAAAAATTTATGTCCGACGTTTTGTATCTTACTTTTTACTTTCTGACGCAACGTAAGGAATTCATCGGGTAATCATTTCGAGTGAGTAGATTCTAGAAAAATTGGGTCAAGTGATTATCTCATGGAATATAAAAGATACCGTGAAAAAACTGTGTAACATACATGTTTCGAAATTCAAATTCATCTGAAAAAGTACACCCAACAACAATTAGACGGGTTAACAGTGAGCAGCTTTAAAAAAAAAACTATCAAGATGGATATAATGTTCGCAGAATGTTGTTATTCTCGACAAATTAATGAATATAAAAATTGTTCACGAGCGATAATTACGAGCGAAAAATAAACGAATACCCGGATTCGAGTACGAAGTGCAGATATGATAAACGAAACGATAAGTAATTCGAGGGAGCGCAGCGTAGATTGGAATAATGATTCTCTTGGGGGTGGCAAAAAGGGTTTCCGGGGGTAGAATAGTTGGATATTCTTCGGTTAAGCGAACTATTTTACGAGGCAGTTTTATCCCCCGGTTTTCGCCCCGCAACGCCGCGTATAAATTTAACGATCTGGGATATTAGTACTTTCAGCAGCATGCGGCACGGCGTAAACTCGGGTTGACCCCTTCGCTTCCGCTTCCACTTCCGCTTCCGTTTTCATCCCCACCCCCGAATCCTCACATCGAATACAGCGACCGCGGTCATTTCGGAACGTCGAAATGTAGAGGCGGCCGCCTCTTCGCGCCGATTTCATCCCTCGATCATTTTTCCGATCCTTCCTGATATTTCGACACGGTGGAGAAAAAATTAGAGAAGATATCTTCGTGATTCATTGGGGCGGGGTTGAAGTTCCGAATTTGAAAAGTTACGAAAGCGCCTAATTCCGAATTATTTCGTGACGAAAGTTGAAGTACACTGAGCAAAAATTTTATTTCTTACAGCAACTAGAAAAATTCAGTAAAACAGGTATCGTTGAAAATAACTCTTTGAATATTTTGTTGGAACAGGGATTCTGCATGCATCTGAAATCTCTGTATTCTTCTACATTTCTATATATTTCTATATATTTCTCTATATTTTTCGATTGTGGTAAAAAATGAAAATAGTTAAGGACTGCGTGGTAACTGGAAATAAAAATTTCTCTCAGTGTAGAGAAATCAAACTTTGAGGAAACGATAAAGTTTAGATTGGTCGCGGAAACACGACGACTCAAAATTCCGATATGCAGAATTTCGAAAATTCACGTTACGATAGAACAAAGTTCCGAAAAGTAAAGTTTCGATAGAGTAAAATTCCGAATGTTGAAATATACTCATACAGCGTAGTTTGCTGAACGAATGAGTGTAAAAAATGCGAAAAACCAAAAATCCGAATATCCAGGATGCCGAACGTAAAAATATCGAAAGTCCAAAACAAAAAAAGATCAAAGTGGTGAAATTTCAGAAACTAAAAATCTTCGATCATTCTGAATTTCGATGTTTCAGATTTTTAAATTTTCTTATTTCCGCACTTTTGGAACGTTTTAAAATCGGAATTTCAACCTCACCCTAATTCATTATTGCACCTTTTTTCTCAGCTAATAGAATCGCAACATCAAGTAAGAAAAATTGAAACTAAGAATACAAAATTCGCATCTCTCGAACAGGTTTCATGATAAAGTTTTTGAATCATCTGTCCTGTGATAAAAAAAAATATCACCCGCACCTGCGGCGCGTGTTATACGTGATTGTAAATTTTTGATACGGTCCTAATCCGACTTTCTTGATGTTTTTTCATCACTGATTTCAACCTCGTGTATGAATGGAAATCGATAAACTGACCGGCAATATCTGGACGTAAGACTCGTGCCCATAAAAAAAAAAAAACGAAGCGGTATTATAATCATCGTATTTCATTAGATAAGCGGATGAAATTTTTTTCGCCTCATGTCTTCTTTCGAAAGTAAATTTCATTCTGTGGGTGAGAAAAAAAAAAAAAAAAAAAAAAAATAATCCGCGTTTCGATACCGTACAATTTTTATTCCTCCACTCGCAGTTTTTACATGCCGATGCAGTTTATCATGCATTACACACAGCTTGGTTTCAACGAGGTGCACGCTATATCGAATTTTTCACCGTCTACTCTTCCGTACGGTTCTGAAACTGCAGAGGAATTCCGATAGATTCGTTCCCGTCTCCCTTTTGTCTCGTTACCTGTGATTTATCTATCCAGAACCCATGAATTCTTATTGCTACGCACGGTTTATTTCGAAACTTTCCCCTCTCTGCCGTGTTATTGCTCCGCGTCGTAAGCTGTCACAATTTTTTCGTGACAATACAAAGCGTACGTACAATGGAGAAACGGGGAGAAAAAAAAAAAATAAATAAATAAATAAAAATAAATAAAAATATGACGTTGAAAAGAAGTATTCACCTGAGGTATTTACATCCACAAATTGTATAAAATCACCTGGTAGAAGTGAAAATCTAAATTGATTCATTAATTTTCAATGAGAAATAAAATAACAAGGGATCAGGAATTCGATCAAAAATATCTCAGTGATGAACGATTTTACAGAATTTGTGTTCAAGCGTCGATATTTTTCACGAATGACGAGTGAAACGGTTTTTCCTTTTTTTTTTTTCTTGTAGTCGATTTTCTTCTTTTCAGTAAAATAAAACGCAAAGGAAAAATCGTATTCTGAGAATATTCCAAACTCGATTATGTTCCTATCGAATATATTGCTTCTTTGAACGATGAACGTCAAAATTTATCAATTGGGTTTAGTGGAAATAAAATCACGTTATTCATAATTTGGATACTTGACGATTTTCCGATTCGAATATATCACCGGGTTTCGAATGACCCGCGCATATTTTTCACAGCCGTGCCGCGATAAATCCTTCTTTGAATTTATGGCTAGGTAGAACGTCGAAAGTTGGCCGTGGAATTGTTATCCTTATAAATCCGCAGTTACCCGTTGTCGAATGTTATCGATCTCGTGCCTTCGGTCGGCAAGAAGCTTCGCCACACCGATGGATGGGGGAAAGTCATGGCTGAACGCAGCTACTCGATCAGTAAATACTTTCTGTAGGTCGGTACATGCGGGCTCCTTGTCGAAATCCTCTCGCAGATGAAAAATCGTCACCGTGGCTACTAAACATTGTAGAATTATAGTCGTTTTTCATCGCAAACAAAAAATAAATCAGTTCTGATTACGGAATGAAAATCGGTTTTTGGAAATCTGAAATTTCCAGATTATTTCCAAGTCTAAGTATTTCGAGACTGAAAATAGGATTTTACCGGTAACCTTTCAAGAAATATGCCGCTCTGACGAGTGGCGACAGTTTTTTTTTTTTTTTTTTACACAAGAATACTTAATACGTTTCATATTACGTGGTGAATGTCTTATATTCTGTCTATTAATTTACAATAAACAAATATTGAAACAAAATTTAAAAAGATCTTTTTCTTTTCTTAAGATCGGTGGTATTTTTCTATGAGAACAAGAACAGACTCAATTTTCGCAACTGATTTTCAAAATTCCTCAACTTTTTTCTCTGATTTTTCCCTGCTGCAAGAAATTCTCGGTTTTCCAGGTTTTCACTGTGCGTACGAATCCTGCGTGATCTATTCTACATTATTAGTATCACTGGCACTTCAATTTGACTTGGTAACCGTTACGATGATTTGAAATGGTGAATTGAAAAAAGTATTTAAGTGACATTTTGTCGAAGAAAAATTTTGAAATTCTTTCGAAAGAATCTGAAGAAAGTTTTTCTTTTATCTAAGGAAATGAGACTTACATCCTTTTAATAAAAAAAAAATGCAGTAAGCTAAACAAACAGATTTAATATCGCAATAATTAGCCAAACACGTGTTGTTGAAATTTATAATCACGCTGAAAAGTTTGTTTGTACAATATTATATTTTTATTCCAGTAATACTTATACCGTGATTATAAGGATACTCATTTTACTAAGATTTTCCATTGACTGTAACGATGGAAATTCATCTCATTGTCGGTGTATGATTGAGTCAAGAAGTTCTCGAGACGTCGAGACATGAGACCATAATCCAATTTACGAAATCTGAATTATTCTTTCGCCTCAGCTTGTCGTAGGTTGTAAATTTACCTTGCGGAAACTTTTAAAGAGAGATGGATGAGGATGAAACTTCGGCTCCGACGTACTTTTTCTTTTGTAGAGGATTCGTTTAAAGAAAAAATATGCAAATTCTCAAGATTCTGATTAAAATGATAATTTCTTCAATTGTCGTTCTTAAATCAGCATAAAATGAATAATAACGATTGATCGGAGTTTTAACCCCAGTCACTTACACCTATGGGGAAATTTCCGCATTACTTACACGGGGTTACTTAAACCCGTGAACAAGTTAGTTCCGGGGTCAACTGGACCCCTGTGCCGCTGACTAGGGTTAAATATCCCTCAAAATTCCATCCAAATTTTAACTCTGTGATCCGCACGGATGAGAAAAACAAATTCAAAATGGTATGTAAAAAAATAGTCTTGCAATAATTCCGCATCCCTTTTCACCATTTGTATAATCTCTATTTTTAGTATCTTCATTTCTATTCCCTGCTGCATTTTATACATTCTGGGTATAAATATATCTATATATATAATATATATATATTCACTCCGGGCATTCGGACGTCGAGCATAAGGAAACATACGCGTCGAGTCGCAGTGAGGGGGTCGATCTTTGTTGAAAAAGCAATTCACTCGTATACACATTAGAAGACCGTAACAACAGCGATAAATATGAATCATTTTAATGTAGCTCCATATATTTCCCCCTCCTCCGCGTTATTATCCATCCCCTTTTTTGTTTTCTCCACAATATTTCACCACGGAATCCACCGCCCGTCTTTCAACAGTTATTAGCCTTTCACGTCGTCAAAAATATTATAGACGAACATAACAGTTTGACTAAGAATTTTGGGAATTTGGAATATTCGAGTCGGTACTGAAATTAAATCACCCGGAAGTAATAACCCCAACAAAAATAACTCATGACAAACATATCGCATTCGAAAGTCAATTCAATCAAATTTAATTCAATTTAATTTGACGTAATTTGATGTTTTGTCAGTTTTTGGTGATGGACTTTCTTCATCTTGGGTTATCCTGGTTTGGGTTATTTTTGTATTCAGTTACTTTTGTCTTGGGTTATTTTAGTCATGGGTCATTTTCGTCTAAGGTTATTTTCGTTTTATTGTCGTTTGAGTTTTTTTTTTGCCTTGGTTTATTTTCGTGTTATTTTTGTTTGGTTGTTTTTGTCTTAGGTTATTTTTGTCGCGAGTGATTTTTGTTCAGGTAATTCAAGACTCGGAATACGGTCGTTTTCAGTTATTTTTGTCATGAGTTATTTTTGTTTCGGTTACTTTCGTCTTGAGTTAATTTTGTTTCGGGGTATTTCTATCTCAGGTTATTCTGGATTGGGTTATTTTTGTCTTGGGTTATTCTCGTTTTTTTTTCCGATGTTTCTTTTTCTTTTTTTGATTTCGGGTTATTTTTAAAAGGATTATTTTCACACAGATTATTACCGTCGTTCGCCGTTCGAGTTGAAGAAACTATACCGTGTCTCGAAAAAGTATGATTGTTACATCGGTGACCGAAGTTTTTACAAAAATATCTCAAAGCCTCCAAACTTGGATTCAGGAAATTTTCCTCAGTTTCTTAGCGGAGTCAGTGGATAAACGAAAGTGAAACGAGCCTTTCGCCAGGCGGCTATAACGCAACTAATTAGATTCTACTCTCAAGTTCTCACCCTGCACATTTCACAAGCCCATTAGTAAATTAGATCACCGTGTAATAGAGACCATTCGCCGAATACCTGGAGCTTATTACGGTAATGGGGAGCAAAGATAATCTGTTATTGTAATTAAGAAACGGTCAGCCTACGACGAGCTCACGATAATGACAAACCGTTTTAGCTTTCATCATTTTCCGGCTTGGCTTTCGAACTTTTCCACGGCACGCGAATAAGCCTCAATTTTCGAAACTGCTCCTGCTTCGATAAGAAGTCGGCTCAAAGCTCGTTTCATTTTCGCCAAAGGCTGTCGCATAATTCGATCCAGGGAACATTATTTGATAACTTTGAAATGAGGATTACACCACATTACAGTCGACGGATTTTAACCTTCCGTCCTTCATTTCTCGGAAGTGACGTTGACGAACACCCGTCGAAAGAGGAATTATTGGAAAGTTACGACACAAGGCCAAATGTAAACTAGAAGCTGCGTTAAAGGGAAAATTCTACAGCCGTTCAGCGAAAATTACAAAAGGTTGTTCCGTCCCTGTTGTAATAAGTTTTTTTTGTTTTTTTTTGGAAATTGTATGCCTCAGAATATCATAAGCAAAATTCATCGTCGTTGAATAAAGAAATGTTTTCACTCAGTGTTTGAATAATTGTTTTAAGCAGTTGGTGAAAAAACGCGCTCAAAAATCTGAGCAACTTCATCAAACATCGTTAGAATTATCAATTTTCAAAAAGCTCGTGTAGCTTCCGTTGGAAAATTATCGGAAGTGTAGGAGGATGATTGAATAACTTTCGCAAAACAATTTAAATAATGAAAAAATTATACTTCAACTCTAAATATCAGCAGATCAAAAGTTTTCACTTAAATATTAATCGAAACGTAATTCAAACGAAAAAACTGTTGAAATCGAGCGTTATAAAGTACAAAAGTGAGCGACACGACGTGTTTCAAAATCAAAGAAAATTATTTCACAACCATCAATGTAAGAAAAATTTGCCCAAACATAACGTCCCAACAGTTCAATTTAACATTTATAAATACGTCCCAAATTATTTTAACATCAACATTTAAATTGTCATATCAAATGTCAATTTGTGCTTTGTAATTTTTTGTTTTCGCTTAGTAATATATTAAAAAGTGGTTAAATCAATCTGAAAAAATTTAATGGACCTTATGGGGAATTTTTTTTTTTAACCGTCCATAAAACAACCGTTTTTCTTCTCCCAAATCCGAGCAATGGTAATATTTTGATTCAGCAAAAAATGAGAAAAGAAATCGTTTCGGATGCATCGAAAAGGAGATTTCGCTGCAGGGTTATGACGGAAAAAAAGGGAATAAAGATGGGCATCCACTATTTTCATCGGCCAAAGATTATTTCATCCCTGTCCTCTGCGCCGACACATATATTTTGAAAAGAGAAAGCCGCATCCGTGGTGGCTTGGGGAAAAGGTACTCGGGCGGGTTCATGGGACGCTTTATGGGCCACTCTTAGACGGCGGAGGCCTTTTTCTCGCCTGGGAATATCGAGTGCCCGTAGCGCACGTCTATCGTAAAAAGATATTTGCACCCTCTCAATTCTCGTCCGAATGTCGACAGCTCTCCCGGCCCTCTCTTATTAGTATACGATTCAAGATTCCTTTCCGCGAAGGGGAGAGAAAGAGAAAGAGAGAGTGAGAGAGAGAGAGAAGAAAAAGGAAACAGGAAACAAGTTTCCACCCTTACCTCCAACTCTTCCCTCATTCACTCTCTTACACTTTTTTCCATTCCATTTTTTTTTTTTTTTTTTTTTTACTTATTCATCTATTTTTTACCATCTTATTGTAATTTAAAAAATTTTTACTTGTGTCAAAAACCCTTTCTTTTTACTGATTAACTTTCCTATTTTACTCCTGACTTTATTTATCTTTATTTTTATTGATGTATTGTATTTTTCGGTACGCTTCTGTTTTTTGTTTTTGTTTTGTATATTATTTATTCTTTATTCTTTTTTTTTTGCTATATATTTTCCATATTGTGTATTTGTTGCATAATTCTTAGGGGATCGTAGTGTCCCAGGACTTTTAATAAACCCGTCTCTCTTTCTCTCTCTCTCTCTTAAACAAAGTCTAGGAATAAGTTATAATTTCCATTATCAATTATAATTATATTCGTGCTGTTTCTACAATTTTTTTTTTTTATATCCAGGAGAGAAGAATAAGAAACCATATTTCAATATCGCACCGTTTTAATCATGATAAAATCCGATACTGTTGTTGTTCAAAAGTTCATCAGCTTTTTATGTACACAGAAACTGTCTTTTTTTTTTTCCTCTCCCTTCATTCGCACATTTATTTTCTGAACTCTTACGAGCGATTTTCGAATAGGTAATATCGGATTCGTTAAAAGGAATGTCAAGCGATTGTTCGATGGATTTAAAAAAAAATAAATAAAACAACGACAATAACAATAATTTAAAATAAAATATCTCACAGAATTATTAAATTATCAAAATTAATTCGTGGGGATTGACTTTTTTTTTTTTTTTTTTTAAACTAATAATACATTATTTTACGGTAAGAAAAGGTATAACTCAAATTATAAGTAGTTACTGTATACATTACAGTTTCGTGTATAAAAATTGCAAACCAATTCGAATATTCTAAACGAGCGTGAGACGGTTTAGCGAATTTCGCAGCATCGGGTGGATCCGTGAAAAATCTCGGTGGCATTTATTTCCTCCCCACCCTTTTTCCCTTTTCACCTCATCCGCGGCAAATTTCCCGCGGCGATTTATTCTTCTCGTAAATATGGATAGACCCGCGCTAATTGTTAATAGCAAAAGTATAAATTATTCCAATTTGCGTATTCCAATTCGAGCTCGTCCGAAACTGATTGTGTAATGGCAACGAGTCGCTTTTCATTCCATTGGATCTAGCTGTGGATGCGTAATTTACGATCAACTGTCAGGCTGCAGATGACGATAAACTTTTGCGGAATACCTACGCGGTTATTGAAATGCGAAAATTAATGGTGAGGAGAACGAAACGATTGGTCTTTATGTTTGTTTGTTAATTTTTTGCGCAACGATTGACTCGGCAAACTAATTTATTTCATACGTCTGTTTGAAAATTGTCTTTCAGAAATTTTGATAACCAGGGTGAGAAAAATTGCGTACGAATTCACGAATTTCAAGCTGAAATAATTGCAAGATTCGTTAACAACGAAATTTTACAGAAAGAGGATGAATCTGGTCTCTGGATGCTTTTTTCAAAGTTTAATTATTCAATAATCGACCCTTGATTTTTTATCCTTCTATAGCTACCAACGATTCGAATAATTTGATTCAATATTTTGGTTAGTTCCTGAATTATTTGTTTTTCTCTTGACCCTCTTGCAATAATATAAAGTTCCAAAATTACTTATAAAGGTCCAGAATTCCATTTCAATTTTATATTGACCTACGTTTTTGTCTTTTCAGCAGAAAAATCGAATAATAAACCGTTAAGCAATTTTGAGGAAGAATTAGCGAAGATTTAAAACGTAGAAAATTCGAGCATTCGGAGTGTCCATAATTGTTTTGTTTTTTTTTATACTTGCTTCAGAATGTTTTTTTCATTTCTTTCAGTCTTACTATCGGAGACGAACAAGCAGAAGGGTTTTTCTCACGACTAAGCTTGTGGAATGAAGAATCGTCACGTCTTTTAACTGGCTTCTCAAACACACGTTCTCGTTTAATCTAAATTTCATTCGTCGCGTCAGTCTGACTGATGATAAACCACATGTTATATAGAATAGATAAACCGGCTCAGAAGTATCAACTTGAGGCGAGAAACACAAGTTTTTATTTTTATTATTTTTTTTTTTTTGATTTTGTTAGTTTTCCTTTTTTTCCAAGACAAACCATTGAATTAAAATTTCTCATAATTTTGACACTATAATTATTGACATTTGGACAAATTTTGCATATTTTTTGGTGACGAAATAGTGAATATAACCTCATGTGTACAGCACGACAGGAATGTGTGGAAAAAAAAAAAAAAAAAGTGAAAACATGATATTTCAAAAATCACTAGATCTATACTGCTCAAATTTTTACAACATTTTTATTATACTTCTATCTATAGCGTTGACTAGGATAATTACGATTGCTTTGGTAATTTTTGTTTTACGAGCTAAACAAATGGAAAAAAATCAAAGGTACATGAACGAAATGTGAAAATTATGAGTAATATTGTTTCAATGGTTGCAGGTCTTAAAAAAAATATCCAAAGAAATTTTTCGAAATCAGCAGTCACACTGGACGACTTTTGAAGTATAAATTTTTACTTACAGTCAAATTCCTTGAAACTGGGGTTATAAAGATTCTCGAGATCGCTGATTTCAAAAATGAGGTCAGATCTGGGAAATTTTCAAAACTAACATGGCGGACTGAAAATGACTAGAAAATTCACACTCAGGAATTTTTCGGATCACCAAATATGTACGATTGGATACGAAATTTTTAATTTCACAATTCGAACGTTGGAATCGTTTTCAGAGAACCCGAAAATCCCCGATTAATAACTTTCGAGCGAACAGAATCAATTTTTATATTTTCAGTCCGCCATATTGGAACCGCTGTTTAAAATTTTTCAAATTTCGGCATCGGATCCGTTATCAGCGATTCCTAAAATAACCGAGTTGCCCTTTTCTAGTCCCCACAACCTCCCCAAAATTACAATTATTCCTAAAAGAACAGACATTTTCAACACTTCTTTTATTCGTAGCGTTAATTACTATATTAAAGACATGAACATTGACATTTTGGACGCCCAGTTATGCAAAACAGAATGAAAAAAAAGGAGAACCAAAAAAAAAAAAAAAAAAAAATCGCAGTGATACAGCAAAAATTGAATATAAATAAATATCGAATGACATATTCAAAAAATGTGTTTTATATACGAAACGTCGTGCGGCAAAGGGTTTACGAAAATTTTGAACAAAAAGAGTCAATTGGGCACAATTCTTACCTTTATTGACTCGTTATAGGCGCAGGTAATCCATGTCGAGGAAGGTTTTCTTGTCACACACACACACACACACACAACACACGCACATTAACGCACGTTTTTTTCTTTTGTTTTTTTTTTTTCACCACAAGTATCTGTCGCTGAACGTGATACGAACACAAACACAAACAAGCACTAACCGATTCCGAACGGTACCTGAAAATTACGCGTCGATTAACGTCGAGTGTTACGATCTGACTGACCGATTTACCGGTCAGATTTGGTTCGTAGTCCATCCCCCTCCCGGTCCCCCTTTTCCCCCTCTCCGCCCCTTTGCGTATACTCAAAATTCGCGCTTTCGCGTTACGATGAAAGGAGAAACGAAACCGTAGAACACAAAAGTGAAATTCTAAGTTCCAAATGAACGTCTTTATCCGTATTCGGTGGACTGATTTTCCTTTGTACAATTTATAAAACTCTTTTGACTGTTTACGTTCGGGAAAATCGATCGTACGACGTAGGAAGAGAGTATTTTTTCGGAAGGAAACAAGTATTTTGACTTGATAATTTTGAGCGAAAAAATCACGCGTTAAATAGGCTGAAGAATTTTATCGGAACAATATAAATGGAAATAAATTATAAGAACAATAAAATCGGGAAGAGAATTCATTTTTTAATCGACGATCGTTAATCATTTCTCCAAGATTGTTAGACACGTGGGATATTCGACTTGGGTAAATAAATTGTATTAACAAAATAGACGGGACAATAATAAACTCGGCACTAATCGTGACACGTTAATTATCTCGCGACTTTATCTCTGGACGTTCACGCTCTTACTGCTCGGTAATCCTCTTTTCATCCGATCGGTCTCTCAGGTCGACCTAATCGTACACACAAAGTGACGCGCATATTGAGAGTGAGAGTAAACATACAAACAGACAGAGACAATCGACTTCGCAACATCTAAAGTGACCTTTAACACACGGCTGTCGTCAATTGTCAATAAATGGCGTTACAGGTTGAAGAAGAAAAAAAACAAAAATGTAGGGTTTGTCCGATTTCAATTAATTACGAACCATTTTCTTGGCGAATGAATTATCGATGAAGAATCACTTGGAGAGTTTGTTTTTCTTTATCATCTCTTCAGTTTTCACGAATTATACAACAACGAAGTTACACGTATTCTTTTCACAAGAGTCGTGTTAACTAAAATCTTGGTGATTTACAGAAATGGAAAATGAAAAAAAGGAATAAATAGATTAGGAACGACGTGAAAAAAGTTGATCAAGTCTGCGATGAATTCGAAATGAATTGTTTTGCAGCACAGTTTTCTCGGGATTAACTCTTTCAGTCATAGTTGTAATAATTGTTACCAACTATTTTACATCCATTTCTTTTTGTATACTGAGAGAACTTTAAAAACACATTTCTTTGCGGTTTTTTTTTTTTGCTATTTCTGATAATATATTGATAAGTTTTCAATACTCGAGAGTAATTATTTCGATACAATGTACACTGAGAGAAATTTTTATTTCCGGTTACCGCTCAGTCCTTGACTATTTTTATTTTTTACCACAATCGAAAAATATAGTTCCAGGTAGAAAATGAAAATTAGTTTTCTAATATCCGTTACTATTCTTTCTCATTACGATCACTGCTGCTATATTTTCTTGCAACTGTTGCGAAGATTTAACGCTCGTGCAAGAATAAATTGACGTTAAAGACTCATTTAACTAAAAAAGTAGAGTAAACCTGACAAACTGATTTTGCGTTGCAATAACCAAAAAAGGATCGACGATAGCGCAAAATGTTTACGCGTACCTCGTTTTTCGTAATTCCAACAATATTCAAACAGTTTTTTTAACGATACATGTTTTACTCAATTTTTCTAGTTACTGTAACAAATGAAATTTTTCTCAGTGTAAATTATTATTGTTAAGAATGAATTGATTGAAAAAGATCGTGATTATTGACGAAATAATTCACTTTTGAGAAGGTTACCCTTTTTACACGTCTACATGCTTTACATAAATTATAAGTTTTCGGGGTCGCTGATTCCGAACCTGAAAATGAGTTTCAAAAATTCAAAATCGCGTATCCAATATGGCGAACAAAAATTTAAAATTCTATAAAATCCGGAGAAAAAACCCTGTCCAAGGGTATTCGGGGTCGTTGATTACGAATCTGAAATCAGATATTGGAAAATTCAGTACGACGAATCTAATCACCGACTCCAAAAACTCCTGCGCACAGTTTTTTGATCGTATTCAATAAAAATCGAAATCTTCGTCTACCGTATCAGAACCGCTATTTTGAATTTTGAAAATCTGAATTCAGCTTCGTAAACAGGGAGGCCAAAAACCACAGAATACTAGCTCGTGTTAAAAATTGACTCAGCACAATAATGTTTTACTAAAAGGACTAAGTCGACTGTTTGTACAATGAATTATTTTTCTACATTCGGTTGAACGAAATTGAATCGACGAAATTATCTTCTCAAAATTTCGACACCGTCATTCTTTTATCCTATTAATATTCCTCGACGATGGACAATATAAGCCCGATGATCATCATACTTATCTTTGAGTAGGCACACAAGTGGAAGAGGGTGGGGGTGGGATATTTTGCGTGGGCGTATTACAGAGCAGGGTTGATGGATAGGGAGTTATAAAAGGGGGAGGGGGGGGGGGGGGGGGGGAAGGGAAGGGGATCCCGTCATTAGCGGGTTTGGCGAGCTTTTGAGGGCGGGTGACGTCGTCGCTTCGTCCCGTCGAATATCAATCTCGAAGATCGCCGATGACGGATTTCATCGGGGGCGTAACGGCTAACCGGAAAATGTGCTCCATGCCGATGTGTATGAATATGAGGGTGTACGTTTCGGCGTATAAAGAGCGAGCCGCGGTATATTGATGATTTCACACAAATCACGCGATTCCCCAGCGACGGAGGGAGGAAAAAAGCGCAAGACGAAGAAGAAGAAGAAGAAGAAAAGAAACGAAAAGAAAAGAAACGGGAAGACGAGGAGGAAGAGGAAAAGAACTTTCCGATGGGGAGGTGGAGGTGGGAAGAAAAACGTTCGGAATAACGAATTCTTCTCTTTTTCCCCCCATGTCGCCCATAATATTTATCCAACGATTGTCGAGGGCTGTAGGCTTCTGAGGAGGGTGTCCGTAAGAAAAATTTCATCCCCGTATACGGCGGTGATTCGGAGACGCGTGAAAAAAGGGGAACGACTTCGATATCACCGATAATTGCCACGTCACGGTAAGTTTATTGTGCCGAGCTTCGCGAATCGATATACGTTTTGACGGATTATTCGAGCTTTTTCATTATCATGCAGTTATCGATGAATAGTTGAAGAATTTAGGGTAGAACGCGTTTTGAAACTATACCGACAGATTTGTTTGTTTGAAAAATTTGTGGCGATTCAAAGCTTTTACCCCCCCCCCCCTCCCCCCCGAAAATCATATCAAGGAACAAATAAAAGTTTACTCACGGAGTAATCACGTGATAAGGCGCTGAAGCTGATTTCAGCTCTCTTTCAAATTGTTTGATTTAATAAAATGTGGTGATGAAATTCTCCGCGACCTAATATCAATTTTATGGATGTAATATAAATGTTAAAAAAGCATCGATATTAGCGGAGATCTTCTCAGGGAAAAGTTGTTGCAACTAAGAACATCCGTCTGTGACGAAAATCGATCAATTCATCTTCAAAGCCACCGAAAGTATTTCGTAACGTGCGTGTAGTAACTGAGCTAAAATCTTAAACTTAAGTAAACAAGTGAAAAAGAGAGACAATTTTAATGAGAGAAAAACGATTAGAATTAAATTTTTTTAAATTGTAATACTTTTTGACAACTAATTTTTATGTACCGAATAAGTGATTAATGACCGAATGTTTATACATTTAATTCTGAGACGCTCAATTTCGTTTATAACTCGTTGAATCTTTTAGTGAATGAAATCAATTCACGTTGTTAGATTTTATGTGAGTTCAGAAAATTGTTTCATGTGTATGCCTTTTTTTGTCAATTAATTATCAATATAAATTGGTGATTTTTGTCGATATTTTATCTCGAGATAGTCGTTCGTTGAGTTTTTATCGAATAAGGCGATAAGATATGTTTAATAATAAAAAAAAAAAAAAAAAAAAAATTTTAAACACTGGGATGATGTACAGAAACTATTCCATATTGAAGTTTTATTTCAGATAGCACGAATGTAATGGGAACATCGAATTGATTGTAGAAAAAAGATGTTTCGGATCGTCCCTTGATCCTGAAGTTCTATCACGATCTCGATCATTTTCAAGATTCGTTGATTTTCGAATCTACCGTTCAATTCTGGGAGGTCAATTTAGCGATGAAAACAGTCTGACTGGATTGAGAATATGGTCGAAAATTTGTCAAAGTCACCCCGCTCAATACGGGCGCTTATAATCCGAACTCTATCGTGAAAAGTCGATACGACGAGAATAACATGATCCGACACTCGCTTGTAATATCCTCGTTAAAATTTCCTCCCCACAGAGTTCGATTTAGGTAGTAAAAGGGTTTGATGAAAGATGACGCGACGGCTCAAGAGTCCAATTTTGTCCCATTACTCAGCTGAAGGATGAAAATTCGGAACGGTTTAAAAATTTAGGGCCGTTCAGGAATTTCGAATCACTCGTATTAATTCGAAAACTGTATTTGTAGAATGTCATGTTAATTCGAATTTTGGTCTGTTTGAAGTACAAACATGCGAATGACCAAAAAGTCAGTTAAAAACGTAGGAAGACTATAAATGCGAAGTATTGTATGGAAGAAAGATAAAAATTTAGAATGCAAAAATTATTTTTGAGAATGGGCGAGATTAAGAAGGGCAAAATATCGAGCTGCAAAAATACCAAAGTGTCAGAAAGTCGACTGTTCAAATTTCAGACTCGCGCTTTTGTCCGAAAATTACGAATTCCAATTTATCAATAACGACTGACCAACGACTCGAAAGATCAAAATCCCGAAATCCACCGAGACAGGATGGACAAAATACCGAAAGCTTGCAAGACGTCGGAGACACGTTTATTTTTTCCATTGCGACCAGACGCAGCTAATAGACGGCGTTACGATTGCGAAGTGACGCGGAGACGCTGAGGCGAATGTGGAAGACGATTCAACGTAATGATCTCTTGAATAAATCGAACGTACGGGGAAAAAAGATTTACCGTTTGAATGTTGTTAAAAATATGTTGCCTATTCCTTTGCGTTCTTTTTTTCTTCGATGACACGGACGATTGTCCGACGGAATGAGATAATCTTTACAAAACTAGCAGCGAGTCGACGAATTTCACAAATTCCGAACTCTCAGGAGATTCGGTACTTCGTCCTTTTGGGATCCTGGTCCTTCCGCATTTTGCGGATCGAGATCTTGCTCCTTCTGAACTTTGATTTTCGCAAAATAATTTTTTTCGTTTTTTGGCTGTTCGAAGTATCAGCCGTTCTCAATTTTTAACTTCGTAACTTTCGTTCTTCTGGACCTTCACATTCTGTGCTTTTTTCATTTGAAACGCCGACTGTTCCGAAGATACTTTTTCCGATAAGAACAAACTTTCGGGAAAACAGTTATTCTACCGGATGATTCATCGAAAATCCCGATTTCGGTACATTGAAATTTCGTTAATTTAAAATTCGTATCTCGAAAATTTCGGTTTTTCAACCAGTCGACTTTTTGGTCTTTCGGAATTTTGATCGTCAGCCGTGCCTTGGACACTCCAAACATCCGGAATCTCCTTCGCCGGCTGTTCGGCGTTAGCAATGCGAAATTCGCAAGCGGAATTGAAATATCGAGGGTCTTCCGGCCGGAAGTACGAGCTTAAATTATTTACACGGATCTTCGCTCACTCCGGCAATGCCAACCCCGTCATTCCGGTATTATCAAGCTGACCCCAACCAGTTGCCATAACCTCGGATGATCTCGCCTGAAGCTTCGCAACGAGCTCTCGCAAGTGGATTTAGGATCGGAGGATCGCCTCCGGGAAAAAATGTGACAACCGAAATGAAGAGAGAGACTGCAAAGAGAAGCACAAAAACGGAATTTTCAAGAAATTTTTCGGCGCAAGTTTCGAATCGAATTAAATAATCAAGTTTTCGAATAATTCGATTCAAGTTTCGATCATTCAAATTTTGTTTTATTCCAAATTCCCGTTACAAAAAAAAAAAAAAAAAGAAATGTGTAGGTACAAATATTTTTCTTCAGAATTTACTTCTACTGAAAACTTTCTCTCGCATTTACGAAATTTGGAAATCGTTGGAATTTGAAATTTATCAATTAATTTTTAGAAATCGAATCGATTTTTTGTCGAACAGAATCTCGACCAAATTAAATTAGGTACCTAATTTAAAAATAGCGACAACAAAAGATTCGAGAATTCTGAGATCTGGAAGAAAGGATTTCAATAATTCGACCATTTGATTTAATGAAATAGTTCGAATTAGAAATTGACTGGGAAATTTTTCAAAATCGCGACCACTTTCCTGTCAGAAAGGATCTCGATAAATACCGATCCGATCGAATAATTTGACTGAATTGAACTATTTAATCCCCTGAAACAACTCGAACTGTTCGAATAACTAAAACGCAGTATTCGAATTGTACGAATACTGAAAAATTTGAATCGATCGAGCAACTGTTTGCGCATCGCTAATATTTTGTTTGACAGAGGGGGCGATTTTACTTCCTCACGATGCGGATAAGCCGTTCAGCTCGTTTCCGGTTTGATGCCAAGCCGAGTTATTAGATTCATCAGATAGAACCCGATAATAAAGCTCGCGTATATACAATCGCTGCCCGCGCATCGCGTGCAGATCAAAGAACATTGTCGAAGTTTGACTCGCCAATTTACCTCATCAACTCGTTATGGCGAATTGAATACTTTCGTCCTCTCTGCTTTCGTGGGTTTATTCAGTTCTGATTGATTTTCCCATAAAATGTGCAGCATTTTAAATCGATAGCACGAACGGGGTCGGGGTTGAAGTTCCGAATTTTAAAAGCTCCGAAAGCGCCTGATTCCGAATTGTTCGGTGGCGAAACTTTAAGTAAAGAAATCAAACTTTGGAGAAACAACAAAGTTTCGAACGATCGGAAAGCCGGTGGCTCAAAGTTCCGAAATGCAAGATTCCAAAAATTCAAGTTCCGATCGAATAAAATTCCAAAAAATAAAGTTTTGATAAAGTAAAAGATGAGAAAAAACGAAAATCAGAATGACCAGAATTCCGAACGTAAAAATGTCGAAAATCAATTACAAAGAAAAGATCAAACTGGTGAAATTTCACTAAGCCAGAAATTCGCAGAACCGAAAATCTTCGGTCATTCGGAATTTTAGGTGTTTCAAAATACAAAACTTTGGTTTATAAATTAATCTTTTCCACTTTGTTATCGACGAGAAAAACGATCGATGGTAGAGAAAGAAAAAAAAAAAAAAAAGAAAGAAACTCGAGCCAAAGCTGGCCGAAAGTTTTTTCCAACTCGCTTTGAATACCCGATCACGTATGGACAAAAGGACGAGAGAAACTTCGAAGGACGAACAACGCAATAGAAAAATTGAAATTGATATTCGGACGATTCTTGGTTTCGCGAACGTGTTTCTTAGCGGAGCGAGACGTTACACTGTAAGTAACACCGTAAAAAATTGTCGACGGCAATGTTGAATGCAAATACATATATATATCACAAGATATTCAAATAACCAAACTTACAGTCAAAGCACGACTACCGCGGCTGAGGGGAAAAAAAAAAAAAAAGAAAAATTTCCCCGGACCGTTTGGCCTCGGTGATAAAAAATTGACAACAGATATGTGTCCCCGAAAGTTTGCGAAATTGCGATACGTGCTTCTGGCAAAAACGTCGCCCCACCGTAAAAGAAGTCTAATAATGTTTGCACTGTCCATGCGAATTCTGAAACGATAGCGGCTTTTTGCGTCAATGGATTAGATTCACGAGTATTTTCATAAGGCTTCTCATGTCGATACGACCAATGATTTTTCCCTCGTCATTTTTTCACTCGTTTTACGATTTTTCATACGATTTTCCGATCTCGGAAAAATCACTCATGAATTTGTTCAGATATTTATCTTCCAAGCCTTAGTTTTTTACGATTATTCAAACCTGTACCAAAAATCGGCATTTCTTTTAAATTTCTAAAAATTCTCAAAATTCTTATTTCTCTTTTCAATATCTTTGATACCTGTTCAAAGATGAAACGATTGCTTGTTCTGTATATTTTTTTTTTTTTACCTTGTAGCACTTTAAACATATTAAATAAATTAAAAAAAAAAAAAACACTACATCAACGTTTAGAAAATTATCCGTTGATAACGAAAAATTTTTTATTCCTTCGTAAAAATATTCACAAACGAGCTAGAAGAAATTAAGTATGGCAGTAAGAGGACTGAAAAAATTCAGGAGTGCTTTTTTGAGATCGGAGAAAAATAGTGAAGCGAATCAAAAACATCGAGGTAAAATCATTGATGGAGTTGACGTGGAAAGCCTTGAATTATCCATGCCTGAATAAAGTTTATAAACTAAGAATTGTGAAAAGTAACGGGGTGGGATTCTGTTCGAAATATATCGGGAAGTTTAAAAATCGGGCCAACTTTGAGCGTAATGAGAATGCGAATGTCTAAATTGCGAAATTCGAATGTCGATAAAATCTGAATTCGTGACGTCATCGTCGCGGTTATCAAATCGTCGGTTCTGGTCTGTTGGATATTACGCAAGCCTCGTCCCCGGATTCGTGAAAATCGCACACCTTCGTCATTCAGACTGCGTCGATCATGGGACCCCTTAGGAATAAGTTAACGCTCCTACCATGGAAGGAATAATACCGATTTCGGGGGGCGATTGTCGCCAGAAATGAACTCTCGGCGACGATCCGCGATCGGATTGCAAAACCTCGTCGATGAGTCGGGTTCTACATTTCAAGTAGCACCTCGCCTGGCTTTAAATTCTGGCCGCCTTAACGATACGAACAACTGTTAGAGATAGTCTGGCAGTCAGAAGAGGCCTGAATTAAAAGTGTTCAAGATATGGCTGCATTTTTCTTTACGGTGATTTTCTACCCAGCGGAACTCAAGTCTGAAGTTATTTTTTCGTTTCGAGGAAACGACGAAAAAAAAAAAAATTTCTCAAAAACTACTGTCGATAGTTTAAAAATGACTTTACCATCCTGTAGAGCCGAAAATTCTACATCGAATAATATCCTCGTATGTCGCAAACGGAGTCGGAGAAACAAATTAATAAAAAATAAATTCTACTTATCGATGGAATCTGGGGAATTTTGGTGAAATAATTTCTCTCAGATTAACAAATTGATAAAAACGAAATTATGCTTATCGATCGCATCTGGGGAATTTTGATGAAGTAATTTTTTTCTTTCCCAATTTGTTGATCCGACTCTGTTTCTGATATACGTATATGTGAACAAAGATCGATCTAGAAATTTTCGCTCTACACGATGGCTAAGTCATTTTTTACCTATCGATACGCAGCTGTTGAGAAAAAAAAATGTACAAAAAAAACGTAACATTTTTCTATTTTCTCGAAATGCTGATTATGCAACTGAAAAATAACTTCGGATTTGAGTTCCTGGGGGTCGAAAACATCTGTATACAAACATGCGGCCGTAACCGAAAAATTTTTAATTCAGACCTGTTGCATTGGACTTTTATAGTTTTCTCAAATCGATTCATCAATAATCAAAACAGGCAAACTGGACACAAAGAGAATCATCATATATGAAATAAAATATTTTGAATATTGAAAACAAGGTAAAAGAATTCTCTCCAGCCGGATAAAGTGAAAAAAGATCCTAATTTCGAATATCCTTAAAGCTTTCCCAGGAACCGACCGTCCATTTTAGGGGATGGGAAAAAAAAACGTGGCGTGGTTTGTACGTCAGAATCTCAAATCTCGCGATTTCTTTCTCTCTCTCTCTCTCTCTCTCTCTCTCTCTCGAAATAGAAATGAGAGAAATAAAAAAAAAAAAAAAAAATCCGTGGTCGCACTGAAAAATCCTGAAAAACGAATATCCGCGTAACGCGAGCTTCGACACGAGCTTTCGGCACGTCCGAATTGAAAAGGACGATTTTTTACTAGCCGCGATGACAGATCTACCAACATGAAATTCCTTCAACGCTCCTTGAACGTGTCTGACAAGAAAATTTGGGATAGAATCAAAGGAGCCTCTCTCCTCACTTTTTCCTGTTCGCGTTGCTGTTTGTCGAATTCAGCAGGTTCTCAGTAAAAAGATTCTTTTCGATATCAAGGAAGAGAAAAAATGAAGAAAAATATAAACAACATCTCCGACTGTTCTAATCCCCGAGATTTTTCCACACCTCGGAAATGTTATATATATACGTATGTATAAATATATAAATGAAAATATGATACTTTTAACTCTGTGAATACCTCACGATTTATATGCATCATGTATACCATAAATTGCATGGCATTGCATGGCCGGCTGGACAGTTGGCTGCATTTGTATGTAAGATAGGATGTAATATCCATGCGACCGGATATTAAAAGGCTTTATAGTGCACTGGATGCCTAGCCTTACGAAAGTTATGAAACTTCAAAGTACGAGGCGAGGCGGCTCCTCCGCCTTTAGACTAGCCGTGAATACACCTGCAGACGAGGCATGAATAGAGATTGATGCAGGCCTTTCCCACCCCGAGAGTGAAAAATTTCTCAACAATACATACATATATATATAAGTAACCTCGTTTACTTCGTCCAACCAGGGGGGACGAAATTCGACTGAATCTAAAACCATTTTACGAATCGACACGGATTTTCCATTTCAACCGATGTAATATTATTACACGAAGAGCATCTGTTTTCAAATTATACTACATTTTCCTAATTCAAGAAAGAAAAGAAAAAAAAAACAAAAAGAAAGAAAGAAAGAAAAAAGCATTTAAAAATATTTAACATTTTTTCACCCTTAGTAAAAATATTTCATGAAATCAAACCACAAGCACATCATTGATTTTTAATTTCAAATCATGTTTCAGATGTTATAGAATAATTTTTTTTTTTAAACGAAATCGCTTCTTTTCATGCATTCTGTTTCATTTTTGGTTTTTTTTTTTTTTTTTTTTTCCATGCCAATTAACCCAAAAGTCTTGCCACTTTTCGTTCTTTCGTCCAAAAGTTGCACCTTGTGGTCTAAATTGGGCAATAATTTTTTTACGCATGTTACCTCTGATGAAACTTCGAGTTTTTTTTTTCTTGTTTTTTTTTCAATTTTCTAGCAATCGATGTCCGTCTTCTGTCGTTTTTCACCATCCGAGATTAATTTCTCATCCAAAACTTTTCAACCTTTCGCTGGGAACAGAATTTTCTTCAAAAGATCATTTAATAATCTTCAAAATTGTCACGTAAATTAGAATAACTCGTTATCCGATTTGAAAAATAATAATATAACAACAACAATAATAATAATAACAATAATAATAATAATTTCTCACATTTAGATCTCAGGGAACACTTTTGTGAAAAGAGAGAAGAAGAAAAAAAAAAGAAAAAAAAAAAACCAGAAGTGCCGAACGACCCGTGCAACGCAATCGTACTTCCGGCCTGTAATAATGGTAATAACAGGTAAAAAAAAAAAAAAATACTTTGAGGAAAAACAAACTGTAATCTCTGTGCAACGTCGTTAAATTTTATCGCATCGGCTAAGTCTTGCACGCAGGCAGGCTGACTGACAGTCACGCACCATACACTGTTCCGCGCACTGACAATGAGCCAGAAAAATGGCGTGCTCGATCATAATTTGCGCTCCTTGGGTCACGTCCTCGAACTTGACCCTGTCGGGGCACCTCCTATTACACTCGTTCGTTTTTTCTGTTCGGTAGATATCATCTCTCAACGCACTTAACCCGCTTGATGGGGTTTGTCAGGTTCTTCGAACACTGATTGGGGCGTTAAAATCCAGTGACAACCTTATCGAGGATCATTAACCACTAATGAGCTACTAGAGAAAACCGTAATTGGAAGATCGAATATTTCATAATTTTTCAGATCAAGTGAGATATCACGATTGAGCTGTAAATTTCCTACAAAATAGCGACCGGAACTTCGTCTATGACGCGCTGTATCAAAGTAATAAACAGTTTTCTTAAAATAAATTGCAGGCGCGTGCATTTTTTCAAATAAAAATTCACCAGAGTTGTCAGAAGAATTCGGTGTTTCGGGCAATTTATTTTTTTTTCACCGTATGTTAATTTGCGCGAAGAAATTCCGACATGACCAAAATAAGAACCAGCCTATTTAACAATCAGCCGTGTTCTTAAGGTTCGCCCTCGTGTCAGTTCCCAATAAAAAAATAAGAGCATCGGTATCCACTGTACACTTGGAGACAATGAATCTGTGACGGCAAATTTTTTACACTAGACGGTTATGTTGGCAACACTGAGAAACCACGCTGTATATTTTCAAATTGAATAGAAACATTTCAGCGTTGGTTTCACTCGAATCCATCAAGCGCATCGTGAAATCACCTGGCTGCTTCCCCATCTTTGGGGTTTGGTTTCCCCCCTTTAAACCGTTT
Organism: Neodiprion fabricii; assembly: GCF_021155785.1. Lineage (NCBI taxonomy): Eukaryota > Metazoa > Arthropoda > Insecta > Hymenoptera > Diprionidae > Neodiprion > Neodiprion fabricii. The sequence continues at coordinate 19,011,562 of NC_060245.1, forward strand.
TTCCGCACATGAAAGAAAAAAAAAAAAAAATACGTGTCTCTTGGTTTCCGATGTTCTACAACATATTATACACGAGTCTCGTCGAAATCACAGCGTGGGGGGGGGGGGACACCAAACTGAGGTTCCTTGTCAAATTAATTGTCCCCAAATGTAAATCGCGCGAAATTTTCCTCTGATAATAAAAGAAAAAAAAAAATAAATAATTCCTTTACCTGTATCACACTCGCGTTTTTGAAACCGGTGTTCAGCGGCGACGAGAAAAGGTCCGGCGGCGATTTGCAGTCCGTGCGAAAGTACGTGAACGAGAAAAGCGACACCGACGACGACGAATCCCCAGCCACCCTCTGGGTAGTAATGTTTCTTAAGGGTGACCCTCTTTCGGGCGTTCAAAGTTGTCAGGGACTCCTCGGCCTCGTCTACGGGGTCATCCTGGAAGGCATCCTCGCCCCCGAGTCCGGCCTCGAGGATCAGTTGCTCGGAGAAGCGGCGCCTCATCATCTTCGGCGTTATCGATACGCAGCTGTCCCTTCTCACGCTGCTCAAACTCAGTCCCGAGTCCCTCCGACCCGAGGTCGCGACGTTTCTCGCGTTTAAATTTTCCCGCCCCGTTGACTGCAGCGTCACGACGCTCTGGCAGGTCGACAGCGACGCTGCCGAGTCTCGCCGCTTGGTGGCGCTGCCCGAGGGTGAGTCCCCTGTTTCTTTCAGCGAGGCCCGCCTGCCGCAGTGCGCGCAGCATCCGCAACGACGAATCGAGTTCTTCATTGGCGAGAACTTCGGCTTTGAGTCCGTTTCTCCGTTCGACCGCGACGTTTTTTTCGCCAAAATCGCACCGTCCAGAGAGTATTTCCGACCGTTACTAATCAACGCGCTTTTCAATTCTGTAAGGATTTTATTTATTTTTTTTTTTTTTTTTCATTTTTGGTCAAATTAGTACTGGGACTGAAATAATTCGGAGATAAGTAACTCATGGCAAAAATGACTTGTGACAAAAATAACATAATCGAACAACACCAGTCAAAAAAAAAAGAAAAAATCAAAATAAACAACTAATTTCATATACCAATCATTGTTTTTATTAATTATAGTATTTTGATAATAGAGTCGAACTTATCCTAACCTTTGGAATGGTGTGTTATGGTTTCGGTTCTTCTTCTCAATTAATATTATTGATTTAGGTTATTTTTTTTTTTTACAGGTTATTTTTCTCGTGAGTTACTTTTGTCTGAGTTACTTTTGCACGAGTTATTAAGGTCGGTTACCGGTAAAATTCATCCACTTCTCGAGAACAAAAAAATTCTATCCAAATTTATCCGAAAATATTTTTGCAAGTCATGGTTTCGAAATTTCGTTAAAAAATTTTGAATACAGTTTTGAAATCGTTGCACCTAAATAACTGGAACTCTTTTTTTCTCACTATTATCTTTTTTCATCAACGAAATTGCTAAGCTTTTATTATATACTTCGAAATACTTCGATATTCAGTTCAAAAAACTAAAAAACTTATCTGTAGTAAAAAACTGCAGACGATTTCTTGCTCGAAATTGACTTGACGAAATTTTCTATTCGAGAAAATTATCTCAGGCACAAAAAATAAACTCTGACTTATCGTTTATCATTTGAAGGCTGTTTGATAAACCGAAAGCTACCGAAAGCTTATTAACTCGACAATAATTTTCTGAAACTTGTAAAAATTTCTAATATACATAAATAAAACAGTTGAAATTATTTTCCGAATTCTAACAATATCTTGGAATTATCGTAACAAATTTTTTGTTTTCAAACGCGAGGATTCTATTTTCTGTAAAAAATTCCTAACCGCTGTCCGTCGACAAATTAGAAAAAAGTATAAAAAATTTCCCCTCCCTCTAAACTTCGAGTAAAAAGAAGAAAGAAAAAAAAAAAAAAAATCAAATAATCTCGCATCGCTTTGACAAATCGTTTTGCAGATAAATAGTAAAGAAGATATTCTCGAGAAATGTTATCACCATAAACTTTGGAATCCGTATCCGCGTCGCGAGGTTCGTCCTCGTCGTTTTCCCCGTCCGTAACAGCGGCGCTGTAGGAATTCCTGCGTATCCTGAAGGACACGGAAGCCTCCCGAAGACGGTCCCCCATGGCGAGGTTCCCCGTAGCGTTGAAAATAAAGGTTCGAAGAAAGGCGACGTCGGATCGGCGCGTGAAATCGGCTGACCAATCACCGGAAGCCGATTGGGTGTGAAATTGGCACCGGGGACGAACGGAAGTCGCGAACGCCGTCCGATAATTACAAGACTTTTGGCAAAAACTAGAGAATCTAGGACTCCGCGACTCGGTCGGACTCGAGTCTAAGGGAAACTGATCGCCTGTCCACCGACGGCGAAATCACTTTCCATCTTCTCCGGACACCTTGAAATTCCCGGCACGCTTCGTTAAGGACGTGTCTCCTCCTCCCTCTGCAGTCACGCCGTACGCGCAGCCATGCTTATCCACCACCTCTTTCATCGATTATTACCGTCACGGCGATCAACGTTACACTGTTCGACCTCCGGTGGCGCAATTTTTCCCAAAAGCATGTGTTATTCGAGCTTTTAACACGTGTCGATGCCCCACGGGAGGAGACGTTGAGTGTAGCGTTTCAAAAAATGTACTAAAATGTATCGGAAACTAAGGATTAGACTTAAGAATATTTCGGACACAAGCTGTTGTACGTGAAAGGGGACGTCGGACGAGCGTCACAGTTTTTGGGCCCGTTGAGTCCCAATTTTTGTTTTTTCAAATGGAACCTCTTATTTATTATTGTATTTTATTATTTCTCATTGAAAAGTGAGTATGTTTTCAATCGAAGTCAGTTTTTTATCTTCGTCTTCGAACAGGCCCAAAACGTAGAACTCGTTCTCATTTTCAAATTCTTCGCAAAGATTGACAATGCACTGCCACTCATTTCACGAGAAAGCTTCAAATTAGATTTTGGGCCTGCTCGAAGACGGAAACCAAACAATGGCTCTAAGTAAAACTTACTCACTTTCCAATGAAAAATCAGACAATGCAATAAATAAAAGGAGGTTCTATTTGGAGAACAAAAGATGGGACTCAATGGGCCTAGCACAGTCCACGGGCCCAAAAACTGGGAGGCTCATCTGACGTCCCCTTTTATATACAACTACTTATGTTGAAAATATTTTTTAATTCAATGCTTAATTTTCGATATATTTGAACACATTTCTTTCAAAATTCTAAAATTGTAGATCTAATGTTCTTGTAGAAAAAAAAAAAAAAACCAATTGTTTCGCCACAAGGAAGTTGGCGAAACATCTGCAAAGTTGTTTTACCTTAAAATTCTCCGTTACAACAATTCCAAGAACATCTGGAAGCCGACTTTCAAGTGGATAGTACATTTAATTTTCACAAAAAAAAAAATTGAGAGACCAGACAGGAGTAAAAAAAAAATAAATAAAACCTCGGTAAATAAAGTAGATAACTATAAATTGGTTTTTATCTTCTCGTCGTTTTTGTGCTTATTCAACTTTCCATTCCTCGCGAAAGAATACTTTCTAGTTCTCTTGATTTTTTTACAAGTACCACGGTATAAATTCCGCGAACAAACAGTGTGTACAAACGAAAAAAGTTCCCAACCTTGCGAATTTTCACGACACTCCATACCCTTCTCGCTCTTCTTCTTCAGCTTCTCTGTGTTTTTTTTTTTTTTCTTTCTTTCTTTTCTTTTTTCTCTGGACTCCGAATTCCCGCGGGTTCGTTCCTCGCCTCTCATCCCTTCCTTGTCGTACGTGGGCGAATATCGAGTCACCCACGTGTCCGAAATTCCACTCGATAATGACGTCCGAGGCATCCGAGGAACCCGCGGCTCTCCATTGTCGTCGAATAAGGCCCACGGGGCCCGCGGCGACTCCTAGACCTCGGCAAAACCGTCGTCCGGCCTTGACGGGGTGATTGATGGGATTCCGAGGTCGCATCTTAATCATCTGATCACGAATTTCCACCGGCTTTACCCGCGCCAGCGGTCCAGCCTTTGAGCTTTCATTGAGAAAAGTTACCCTACACCCTTTCCACACCCCGTCCGTAATTTATGACCGACATTCACCGAGAGTCGAACTTCCGGCGCGTGACCAACGGCCTCAGATATATTCCCATTTCCACCTTCCTGCCTGCACGGATCTCTGCGACGGTATTTAGCAGAGCTTTTCATTTCCATGTTTCGTCTCGTGTATTTTATCAAAGCGGTTCGAGGCCGTGTAGCAGTTACGCATTTACCGACCGAGCAAACTCGCTCTTATTTTTCTTCCTACATCAAGCAAACAAATGAACGGAAAGGGTTCAAATTTCGAATCGTATCTCGAAAATTGTTTAAAAAAAAAAAAAACACGTGGTTTTTCGACACGTGTTACTGTTTCCACATTTCCCCCAATTCGGAAACCAAAAAGTGCATAGTTGAAATATTTTATACAATTCTGGAGAGAATGAGGAGTAGGATGAGCCAACGTGAAACTGTTTTCACGCAATATTCGCGTGACTGAACGAAAACCAGGAATTATAATAATTTCGTAGATATGAGATTACGATTTTCGGGATGTAAGTAACCTTCCTGAGACCCGCTAAGAAACAACGATATTGCACCGTCGAAATTTGCACCATTTCCGTTCATTTCTTCATTGAATTAAGGAGGAAAAAGGGTGAGTTTACTCGGTCGGTAAGGGTGGGACTGCTACGCGACCTTAAGCCTGTCTACACTGCAATGAAAGTGGAATTTATCCTGAAGTGAAAACAAATTTATTCTTCTTTCATCGCGAGAGTTACGCAAGGATACTTCGGAAAGAAAAAAGAAAAACAACCCTTCAAACTGGGGAGTAGATTTTGTTTCTCATTAAAATTAATTTCTATCGTTTTTTTCCTTCCATCGCTTGGCGAGCTTTGGTGGGCTAGAAAATGAAAGCCACTTTTTGTGCTTTTGATCGTCGACGGAGAATCTATGAAGATTGACAGTATTCGATGGAGCCTTCATTTTCATCTGATCGAATTATGCCACTTGATGAAATTTAACTTCAGTCTATAGAATTTAAGCGATTAAATATGACTGGAATATTCAGTAAATTCAATCGGTTAATCCCGCTGACCACTTGATAACAAATATTTTAATACCAAAATCCGATTAAAGCGGAGAGAAAATCCTGACGGTTTAAATTTTTATCATCATGTTTTTAAACCAAAGGCTTCAGCTTTCCTGACTCACTGAACTTTATCGAATGTTTCATTTTAAAGCCAAAGTCTATCATGAAAATCCGTTGAAAATTGTTTAAAAAAATATTCGAAAGTGAAAATAGAAAGAAACAAAATCTTGTTTTTGATTCCTGACTAAAACTGGAGTATTTCTTTTTGGTGAAAAAAAAAAAAAAAAAAAAAAAAAATCTCTCTCCCGTCAACAATCCATTTTCAAATCGTCGAGTTGGATCAATAACGGCGGCGGCGAAAAAATCTATGCGTTCCCTGCAAGAGCTCCGATATCGCTTAAACCGCGTTATAAATTTTACAGCGGATTACATTGTGAATGTGTATAAAAAGCGAAGTGGCGGCGGTCCGCAAAACGTGGCTTATAGCAGGAAGTGGCGCAAAAACAGTTGAACGAGCTCAAGAGATCATAGAGAGGTCGACTTGAAGATGCGATTTTCAGCCTCCCGGACGGCCTGAGCTTTGATCTCGCGATAAAAAAGCTCGCGCCACTCCGCGAGGTTCGCAAAAAATAATTCTTAACGGGCGAAACGGCGGCGGAGCTGAGGAATAAAGAGTGAAATAAGAAAGTAAAAAAAAAAAGAACGTGTGTTGCAGGCTGTTTCAATTCGCGTAACGAGTTCTCGAACGTACGTTAAAAGAACAAGTATAAGGAATAAAGAGTCGAAGAGTATGTGGAAGAAAAGACTTTCGCTTCTCCTCTCATTTCTCTTTCTCACCCCGTCGTCGCGTCGACGTAATTTCCGATTTGATTTATCTTTCGGAAACTGATCGCTGCTGCGACAAACGCCGTCAACGTCGATACGTTGGTTCGTTTTTTTTTTTTTTTTTCTTTTTTTTACATCCGTATTAATGTTATCAATGCCATTTTATCATCTTTCAGGCTTTTGGCGGAAATGAAGAAACAAAAATTAATGAACATGGTCGAAGCAATTTACTTTTTCAATCTGACTTTTGAAATTGAAATATACGATTTGAAACAAAGAATCGATAATCTGAAATCATGAACACTAAATTGAAATGTAAACATAGTTAAGCTAATCTTGGATTAGTCTGCTAGTTGTTGGTATATAATATTTGTTTTATTCAATCGCCTGATTAGCAGTTAATTTTCTCTTTTCCTTTTGTTAGTTATTCAAAGATTTTTCATTCCTAGCGCACCAATCCTACGCACAGGTTATTGCAACTACCTGAAGGTTTATTTATTTGTACTTTTGTGTATTTAATATGCTTGTAATTTTATTGCTGATAAATAATGATAAAAATAATAAATGAAATTAAAAAAAAATAAATAAAATATGTCGACTGTATAAATCTTTAAATAAAAATATCTACGTCCAACGATTGATATTCACGTTTAAACGTTGCGAGGAACGATTATGCAAATTCTCGACTTAGGCGCGCTGACCGAGATGATGCCGAAAGACGTTTGCCCACCACGTGTTGTATCCCAAGAGCTTTTAATAGCCGCTTCCGCAGATCAAATCCATGCACAATTATTTAAAAAAGAAAAAAACTCAATCGATGGTCGCCGGATTCACGGGTGAAATTTATTTTTTACAATTAAAAATCTGATTTCAGTTCAGATTTAAAAATCAAAACGGTAACAGATTGAATGAAATTTTACTGTTAATAATCTGTCCACTGCAATTACTAAAAATTGACGTAAGAGAATTGAAAGGAAAAAAAAAAAAAAATTTCTGTTGATAATTTTCAAAACATTAGATTGAAATATGGGTTTAGGTATGTTACCAGTTTTTGATCCTCGGTTTTATAGTTTCATATTCTATTTGCGTTGATTTTTTTTTTTTTTTTCTTACCGTCTGTTATGTCTGAAGCATCGATGATAAAATCATCGAAGCTCACTTATAACGTAGCTGTGATAAAAAGTTTGTGATCCATTGGAAATCCACGTGAAGCGGGTAAAGAACTGGCTTGGTTATTTTTTTTTTTTTTTTTTTTTTTTTTAAATTAGCCTTGAACTCTGTTCAACTCTGAATGAAAAAGAAGAACAAACGAAAAGCTTTCAGAGAAAGTGAGAGCTCGAACCGAGTCGAGGGAATCAAGTTGATCAAGGATTAGCGGTGGTTCGTTTTCGGTGCTTTCATAAATCGACAAAAAAAAAAAATAACTGAGAGAGAGAGAGAGAGAGAGATGAAGGCAAAAACGAGACAAAAAACGCGATGTACAAACGCGCCTTTGCTTCTTGGCTTTTTATACTCGCGGCTCATACACTCCGAAGGGGTGCCCGAAAGGCACTGCGGACCCGAAAACAAATTGGACCACTAAGAACCCCCGGTGATCAAGCTTGAAATTTATACACAACCAAGTCAGATTTGTGACTGTCGAGAAGTTGCCTGCGTAACGTTCTCGTGGGAATCGTTTCCAGCTGGTAAATCGATACGCAGAACGAAGTTTAAACGGACATCCCATCGTATTAAGTAAACCGCTGGGAACAATGATAAATTGCATTTCTAGTCAGGGATCATTTTGAAATTAACCAAAACGAGCATCTCTCGCTGCGATCGCATTCAAGGGTTGAAAAATATCGCCCGAATTTTACTTGCAGCGAACTTTTATATTATGGGATTTGATAGGGTGTCATTTCAGCGGTTTTCAACACTTATTTTATTAGATTACACACTGTGTTTTATGATCCAGAGCTTTCGAGGGATTTGCGAAATTGTTTTCAAGGAATTGAAGACACTTTTCTTACAATATTTCATGAAAATTTTAGTGTCATGTGTAGCCCATGTTTTTTTAGATTTTAATGATGGTTTGAGAAATTTAGTCCATTTTCAGAAGTTGAATAGTTTTCAATGATTCTAGTTAAGTTCCGTTTTCCTTTAGTCAAGAAAAACCCCATCGATTAAGATCAAAATGATAAAAATCCGTTTCTTCAGTTTCGAGATTTGATCTATCTAAATTTTTTCTTTATGATTGAAAACTATCGAACCGATCGTATCCAAAATATAATCAGTTCTGAGTTAGGAAAAGCCCCATCGATTGAAACCAAAATCACCAAAATCCGTGATTCTCGTCTCCCATACGAGGGTATTCGAATACAAGTGGCGAAAGTCAATTCAACCTAATTTTTTAGGTTAAAGAAATTCTAATTCAAGATTCACCAAGGTTCAAATTCCTTTGTCCTAAAGAAACCCTTGCATTTTCAACCCCTCGTGAAACGACAGATAAAAAATTGATCACTCTCAGACACACACCCGGCAGACATCCATTCGAAAATGGTCAGAAATGATTCTTTAGATTTCGAAACATCGGTATCTAGTGAAAATTCAGCTTCTCATCTCAAGGGTGTTCACAATAACTTCCCGAAATCATTTTTTTCTAAAAATCTAAGAGTTCCAACTTTTGTTAGAACACAAATTTCAACAACTAACGGCTGATAACACTGGTCAACAAAATCTTGCAACAAGGAAGGTGCTTACTAAGTTTTTAAACACCTGTAATCTACCCTCGCTGCAAAACCATATTTATATTGATTCTTGTCATGTTTCTTGAAAATTCAAAAAATTGCTCCAGCTTCTACAAAAGCAAACTTTGATCAGAAAAATAATTTTTGACCTTTACTTGTAACGCAGGAGAAACCAGAATTTCACACGCAGAAGCCTGACCCAAAAATCGTGTTTACCGGTGTAATCAGTCGAAAGTTTTCACGTGATATACAATGAGTGAATTTTTTTTTATCTTACCTGCGGAATGGAGCGCGGGGTGGTGGAACTTGACTTCGGCGGTGACGTGCCAGGCGCCAGGGGCTGCAAGCTGAAGTCCAACGCCAAGGAAATGGACCAGAGCTGAACAAGTGACGATCACGTACCCCCAGCCACCCTCCGGGTAATAGTGCCTCCTGAGGGTGGCTTCCTTGCGCTGATCCAGGACGTGACGCCCGAGGGATCCGTTCTCCCCTTCGACCGTAGCGTTGTTGCATCGCTGCAAGTTGCCCCCGAAGCTTTTTGACCGCTGGGCCAATCCGGACTTGGCGATCGCCGAACGCGACTCGAGCTGAGTCGATTGGGACCGGACGCGACGTTCCGTGAAGGTTCCGCTCTCCGGGCAGTTTCGCTTCGACGTTTCCGGTCCCTGCGGCTGAACCCTGAAGGGATCGATCTTCAGGAGCAGCGTCTCGGCCGTGCACTTCGGGCACGCGTGATTCGACACCTTTGAATCGCCCCCCGAACGCTGGAAAACATTTTTTGATAAAAAATTTGGTGTGCGAGAGACTTTGTTCGATGCTGAGTTGACCGGGTCTCGCCATGTTTTTTTTTTTTTAATTTATTGAACCTTTTTTAGGTCATTGCAGTACCGAATTCAGATTGTTTTTTTTTTTGTGTTTCATTTTTGGTTTCGCAGTTTTTTAAAAAAAATCAAGTATGTTATATTCTTTCCCGTAAAGCGATCGTTTCTTCTGTTTCAGTATCGCCGAGAGTTTCGAACGACTTTAGTTTCTTCATTTATTTGCGGGTTGCACATTTTTGAAAATCATGAACAATGCTTCCCCCCCAGAAACAGTGATATCCATTTTTCTGTTTTATATATTCTGTTTAAAGAAGCTCTGAAATTTTCACTTTACAGAAAACGATGTTTGAGAGATGGTTTTTAAAATTTTGAATCAATTTTTCAGCCTCTTTGACTATTTGACAATATAAACATTGTCAAAGTTACGAATAAAGCGGAAAATGTTTACTTCACTACCTTTTATCGTAGTTTTGAAAATTATTATTCATAACCAATTGCAATTTCCTCTCGATATTAAGATATTTCTATTACAGAATCAAAGCGACTTCGCGGATGAGAAAGTTATTTTTATTTTTTTTTTAATGTTTAAAATACTCGTCCACTGATTTTTTCGAATCCAAAGTTTTGCCAAAGTCTCGAAAAATCGGATCAGAAACAAATAATTGAGACCATGTTGGAGACGATCCGAAAACAATCGGAACAATTAAGGAATAAAACTCTTTGCCAAGATTTCGAAAATTATATAAATATATAAAAAAAAAAAAAAAATACAAGTACTCAAAAATGGTTGCATAAGAAACAGAAGGTGAAAAAAGTAACTGTAAATTTGTAAAACCTCAGATCATGATACATAATATGATTGCTGTACATTGTCGCACTCGAAAATACTGCGACCAAATAGAAAACAGCGATGATGAAACCTGGCAAAACTTGGCATTGAATGTCTCATCTAGGCAAGTAATAAACTTGAGATTAGATCCGAGTCCAATGTATATACATATATATATATATGTATAACGAAGTCTAACCATGTTCTCCCGAGGGTCCTTCTCCTGGTTGATGAAAAGACGTCCACCGCCGTTCTCCAGTTTCGGAAGGTCGCCAGAATCCGAGGCAAGTTTAAGCTCAGGCTCGCTGCCGAACGACTTAGAGATCCCTCGATGACCAACCGGAAGTGAAATGGGCCAGGTGTCGTTCCGCTTGCGGAGTTGCCGGTGAATTTTTCGCGTCGTTTCGGGTACGTCCGTCATGGTGCCATGGAACGGATCCCATTCCTCGGGAAGTTTCCCCCCGACTGCGGTTCGCCGCTCGTCAATTTCAACAATGCAAATCCTCCCCGCCTCGGGGTGAATCGTAGAACTCGCCGCCGGCAATTCGCGGGGGTTGTAATTGTTACCGGGGCAGAATTCTGGTATTATTGTGTAAGCCCTTGTTACGGGGTTGATGCGAACTTTCACGGCCACAGCACGCTCGGGCCACGAACTGCTGTGCCTCATCACGTGGCTCAGTTCTCCATGGCGCACCGTCATCCTCGAACTCTGCGGGTTTGAGAAAAAAAAACGATTTTTTTATTTTTTTTTTTTATGCCCCGGACGTAATAACGCAAAATAAAAAATAACCCATGACAAAACTAGCGTAAACAAAAATTATCCGTAAAAAAATTATCAGTGACAAAAATAACAACGCACACAAGAAAGCAACCCATGAAAAAAATAACTCGCAAAGAAATAACCAGTTGTAAGAATAGCCGTTAAAAAAATAAGCCACGCAAAAATATAACCGGTGACAACGGTAACCCGCGTCAAACGATACGTGACAAAAATAACCTGGATAGTGATAACTACTGACAAAAATAACCCATGAAAAAAAATAACTCATGACGATATAACCCACACAAAAATAACCGATGACAAAAATAAGTCTGCCATAACAATCAGTGATAAAAATAACCAGTGACAAAAATAAACCTGCCGAAACAATCCATGATAATAATAACCCATGACAAAAATAACAAATGACAAAAATAATCCATACAAATACAACCCATGACAATAAGAATGCACACAAAAATAACCAATGATAAAAATAATTCATGACAAAAATAACCAATGATAAGATTAATCCATGATAAAAATAACTTGTGATAAAAATAACCAACGGCAAAAATAATGCACCCAAAAATAACCCGTGACAAAAATAATTCATACAGCATATTCTGTTCTCAGATTTTTAAAAAGATCGCGGTAACTCACGAATGTAACAATTCAATAAATACTCGATACAGGGCTACGTCCTGATAATATTACGAAAAAAAGAAAGTATAGATCGTTGGCCAACTAACCTTCTTAATTCATTTCCGTCTCATTATCGCGTTTGTCGTCGTCATCGGCGACGATTGCCGAACTGCGATCGCCACCAAAATCCCGAAATCTATCGACATCCGTGCACTTTTCGCGAACTTAATTAACTGCACTTTGCACTTAACGCGGGGTGTATTTTATGGGTTAGCGTTTTTCAGCCGCCGCGATTCGGCGCCTCTGACTGAAGTCTCTTTGATTACGCAAAACATCTTTTTCTGCGACATTCAATCAATTTTACTCGCACAATTATCAGAGAAACTTGCTTTCACCGTTCGTTTTACGGTTGTCGGGGTTGAAAATTGCCCGAGACAATTACGTGCAATCCTTAAATGAAATTGTTATGGGAACTTTAACCTGCGATCAGAAAACGGACAGTTTTGACAATCGAAATTCGGTCACTATGAGCAAATTTCACAGTTAATACAGAAACTATCAAACGTTGTGTCAAATTAAATGAAAAATTTACGCGAATTACGTACAAAATTACTAATAACTACATTGCATGAAACAAAATTTCATCAATAAAGGAAGGAATGTGCTGTGTTTGTTAATGCTATTATAAGGCTCGTTAAAAATAATCTATAATTGTTCTGAATAATGTTTCAACAGTTGGAAACAAAAAACAAAAGAATCTCAACGTATTTTTCACAGCGATTTTTTTTCCACCATGTTCCGGTAGCGTTTCATTTACGTATTTTTTTTTTTTTATTATTTACTTAGCGCCAGTTAATCGGGATAAGGTGATGAAAAATTGACCTTATTTGAAAAAAAAAAGCAAAAAACTTTGTCCGAGTTTGCATAAACCATCTGAAAAATTAATGCAATCATCGAACTTTTCGCGTGGCGTGAAATACGATTTTATTTCAAGATTATAATGATTGCAAAGAAAACTTTCCAGCATAAATTGAAAGGTATGGTTTTAATCGAATGTGGTGTTTGAACCCTTTAATTTTTTTTTCTTCTTTTTTTTTCTCCTTCGACGAGCTTTGATCTAACGAGAAGAATTTATCATAATTCTCGGGAAAAAAAAAAAACACCTCTCGCAAAAACATTTTGTAACAACGTACGAGGTGGAGGGCTTTTGTAGAAGGAAATCGACCAAAGTTTATTCCCTGTAATATTTGGGGTTTAAACTGAAATTCGTTCATTCGAAAACACGCGAGACAGAATTCTTATCCGCGTCTCGTTATTCGCACTATTAAAAACACAACGATCGCTTCGATAACGGACATCTCGGCACTAAAACCAGCACCTGAAACCCAATGAATGCGGAGAAACGACTCGTTTCGCAACGAAGTTACAATTAACGGGTTAAAAATTCCCCCGTATCTCGGTTGCGAGCGCGCACTGAGAGAAATTTCATTCGTTCTAGTTACTGGAAAATTCAAGTATATGCGAATAACCGGGCTGAGCGATTGATCGAATAATCAGTTTTTCCGATTAAGTAGAATAACGATCTAACGATTAATCGAAATAATGATCAATTAAAATCGTCGATTAATAGATTAATCGTATTGAAGATAAATAAAAAAACCTGATCAATCGATTAATAAATAGTATGAATATTGTTAGAATAACAGAAAAATGTAAGTTCAAGCTTATACTCTTCGGTCTGATTACAGTTGTCAATTATTAATTTTTTGATTATTGTCAGATTAAATCTGTTCGTTCAATTTATATCACATTTCATTTATTTTTATTCTAGATAAATAATTATCGCAATAGGGACGATAGTAACGAACAATAACAATATATACTAGATTATCTAGTTACGCTTAAAAAACTAATTATCATTCTGTACCCAAAATGAAACTTTTCTCGTTGCGATCAGTGTATTTATTATAAAATTCTTAGATTAGCCTTCTTCATCTGAAATAAAAAAAAAAAAAAAAAAAAACGCGACAAAATTTTGAGGAAAATTGAAATTTACGTTAATGTGGCCCGAATTGTGTGTTCAGCCTGTAAGAAATGAAGTCTCGGAGTACGAATTGAAGGACTTGAAACAGCGGGGATCAACAGGTAATTAGAAGTCCGATTATCGGGAATCAGTTCGAGGCACAAAGAGCCATCGAGATGTTGGTCGATCGTTATTTCGACACCGAGGCGTTCGAGTATCTCGGATATTCATGTCAATTACTCTTTCTTTTTGCCTGCTCGTTATTTCCCCCTTTCATTCCGAAAGAATTGCGAGCACTGGGATAATAATTTCACCGCCGCTCGGTGTTTTATCTTCATATTTTTTTTTCTCACCCTCCTCTCTTCCCGCTTTCCGAGCACTTACTAGCCTCGAGTATTCCCCACCGTGTGCTAATGGCAAATCGGCAATTACGCGAAGGAGGTAAAGTTGCAGGCATTTGAAATCTTAATTAGTTGAGAAGAAGAAGAAAAAAAAAAAAACAAAAACAATTCAGAATAACAATAATCACAGCGAATGCCAAGTTTTTAGCGTTGTAATAAAAGCGAGAAATAACCGGCTCTAATAATTCTCTAGCACCTTTTTTTGTTACTTTTACTTTAGCTTAGTTTTAACGGGTGCCACTTTAATAGAAACTTGTCACGTTAGCTCGCAGGTACTTTTGAGAACGGAACAGAAAACAAAAAAAAAACGCAAAAAGAAAAAAATCAGGCAAATGAAAAAAAGAAGTATTACTTCAGCCCGCTTCGACACTCATTCACTTTGCAAAGAAAGTGGCAAATAACAGAATGAGGGAGAGGAAGGAGAAGCTGAAAGAAGAAAAAACAGACTGCTCTGGCTTTAGCGAAAATTCTTCGTGAAAATGAAGTAAACCACGGAGGCACGTATTTTGGGATGTATCGAGCGTACGGACTGCATGGAAAAAAAAAAAACAACATAAAACAAGGTTTTGAAGCAGAGTCAATATATTTGAATTTAGTCGAAACGACATGTTAACGTAGAGAAGAAAATCGAGAGCCGCATTTTTCATTGAAAGAATTTTCCGAACACAATTTAACTTTAATTTACTTTCAAATTAGTAATTGAACACGATTGTTATTAAAACTATATTAAACACTGTGTATTTCCAATTTAAATGAATTATGCGTGCACCATATTTTCTCTGTAAATAAATTCTCTACGAATAATTAATTACCTCTTCGTACGAATTTTCGTTTCTATTTTTTTTATCGGATCAGAAAAATGAGGTGCAAAAAATCCTTCAATATTATAACCGATGAAATTCTGCATTATTTCGAATCACATCAACGTTGCTGAAGATTCGTTTCGACAAATTCGTGAAGAATAATTCAGTTCACAAGTTGAACGAGCTTTCGAGAATGAAAATCGGATATACAATACGATTATATCCACGACGAAAATAGATTGCTTCGACAATCTTCAACGCAACCGATATCAGTTTCACTTATCATTCCTGTTTCTTTTGTTTGATTTACTTTTCCACCGGACGGTACGCCTGATCCATCCTTAATATGGGATTGTCTTGTCCTTTTCTTTCACCCCTCGACGAGAAGAAAAAAAAAAAAAAGAAATAAATAAAAATAAAACAAACCCCCGTCACGTTTTCCCCCCCATCTAAAATTAACAATAAATCTCCAAAGTCCGTTATTATAAACATAAATCAAATTGATTGCTGTTTTTGCGGATGGAGGGTAGAGATGCAAAATAAACATTTATTCTCGTTCGTTAGAACTGACCAAGCAGGAGTTTCGCTTCCTATGTAATACTCAGGGTGATTGATCTTTTCATGAAAAACGAAAACGAGTCAGCCACCCCTAAGGAATTGTCGAAAAATGTTTTTTAATCACGATATTAAACGCAACGAATTCCGCACTCATTCATCCCACGTTACGAATATTGTTTATTTTTTTTTTTTTTTTTTATCAATACAATTAATCACTCCACGTGTGAGAATTCGTTATCATCAAACTAAATCGACGATCACACATCGTCGAATAATTTTCATTCGCACAGTTCGCGTTTGAGGAATTAAAACGAAAAACTGCAAAAAACAAGTTAAATCACAAACCGGAAAACTCGCACAAATTTCACAAATTTATCGGAATAAATTTCCAAACACTCACACAACTATTGCATAATTATTTACAGGAGGTCCGAAAGCGCGATCAACTTTCACCTCCGAACAGTCGACAACGAAGCGCAATCATTTTAAAGAGATTAGATTCTAACCACAAGGGAATCAAAAATCAGCCAAAGGCGACCCAAAGATTAGATAAATTCAAGGCACTGTTCGCGGGCTTGAAAGCTTCGTTCCGTCGTTTCACTCCTTATTAAAAAAAAGTCCCGCAGGCTCCGTCGCGGTCCCGGCGGTTCGGCCAGGATAACTGGAGTCCCACGTGCCGGTGACACGGTTCGCATACCTTCGCCCCCAACCCGAGGATCATCGCCCCGAGGCGCATGCCTGACTCCCTGCCCCCGAACTCGGTTTGCGGTTTATCCCGGCCTCCTGCATCCGGAAGTCGCCCTCCCCCCCACCCCCCCACCCCCCTTAACGTCTGCATTTAAGGGGCGGACGAGGGATCCCTTCCACCCCATTCCTCTCCCTATTCCGCCCCTTCTCTCAGCCGTCACTGACCTACCACTACGTTTCGCGATGCGGTTCAACTCGCCTACGGTAGGTACCCACCTATACCTGTAAGGGTGCCGCAAAATCGCGCGCTCGCCTGTGATTATACGAGGAAATAAATTGACTTCAGTCTCATTCCGATTCTCGGGTGCGGGTAAAAAATCAGAAGAACCAAAAATCGGAATGGTCAGAATTCCGAACGTTAATGTATCGAAAACTCACAATTGCGATAGAATAAAGTGGTGAATCTTCATTAAGCCAGAAATAATGGAAATAGAATATAAAAGTATCGAAATTTGAAGTTGTAGGATCTTGAATAAACGACTGGTGAAAATTCCGAAAGGCTGTTGGCAGAATGAGGAAAATGCGATTGCTCGCAAACACAAATAAATAACCTTCGGATGGATCGTAAAGTAGAATTTTCGTCTATTCGATTTCGTAGATGCGAAGGATCAAGAATCGGAACGGTTGGAACTCCGAGTAGTGATCTCGTAGAAGGCTCGGAATATAGAATTGCGTTATATCGGAATCGTCGGAACGAAGAGTCGCAATATATGAGAAGATTCAGGCACATCGTCGGCCACACTCTAAAGGCCCGACCCAACAGCTTCAACGACTCAAAGTTGTCCGTTTGCATCGCGTTCTTTCTTCTTTGTTAAGTATCGAGTAAAGAATTTCTTTGATTCTGTATACAAAACATTTTACAAGTAAAAATAGACCAGTTGGATAGACTCGGAATGTGAAATTCTGGTGGTAAGCCATCGATACGGTTACTTTCGGAATACCGATCTTTCTGAAACGTACGATTCTGAACAAAGACCCGTCTATATTCTGGATTTTTATTTTTATTTTTATAATATTTGGACATTTGAGAATATGAAAATTTCTACAAATGCGTTCTCTGGAACATCGACTGTATATGTTATTAAATTCTTCATCTCTGAATTCTTGGATTAACGTTTTCCGAAGCAAGTGTGTTCAGATAATAGAGCCCTCAAGTAAATATATTTTAGGTAAGCTGCAGCTTTTTATCGGGCACCATTCGGGACTTAAAATTTCTGACAGTATCTGTTCTCTCATATTTTTTATTCGATATTATTAAATTCGGAATTCTGGCCATTCTGATTTTTGGTTTTTCTGATTTCGTACCCCCAGCCCTCGCTCGGAACTCGACCGCGTGTAACGAGGGATTTACAGAGGGGAATATACTCGCGGATTGAGATAGTTGTACAGCGTGTAGCGTTTTGATTGATTCGGTCAAATATATCGAAAAGCAAAAGTGGGAGGGAAAAAAATTCTTCTTCTATTTTTTTAAACCATTTTCGTTCTCATCCGTTGATTACTGAAAAGAACTGAATTAAGAAGACCTTCCTGACTGATTTTTTCACTTCTAGCTGTAACAGTCACGTGAACCAAGCCTCTAATTTTCTAGTTATTTGGTCTGAAAATAGAAAATAATCGTTTCGTAAGCATCAGTTGCGAGTTGTCTTTAGGTTAACCTAATCGATTTATCTGTCGAAGGGAAAAACGAGAGAATGTATTTGAAGCTGTTATTTATACGGGATCTGTTAAGCCTAAGATAATATAACATCGGTACGATGTTTTTGTTTCAGATTAGCGGTATTTTTACATCGCTCGTCTTATCGTAAGCTAGTGGATAAAAATTTGCATTAGGAATTACATTTTTCCCGATTCACGGAAATGAAAATCGCCGATCATATTACGAAACGAATTATTATACTTATCGTGATAATAACTGCCTGACAAAGTTCAGTCATTGTTGGAAATAAATTCCTCACTCTTTGTATTCAAATGCGAATTATTTGATACGATATATGTATATTAAAGAAAATTGTCATGGGAGTAAAATGGTGTAAAGTGAACTGAATTTAGGGTCGTGTAAGAAAATTAATACGCGCCTTTTTTATTTCAACTTAATGAATGAGTCGTAACTCGCGTAAAAAAATTACGTGACCTGGAAGAATCTGGAGCGCTTTAACGCTAATTGAAAATTCGATAAGGAACGAAGTAGAAACAAGCAATAAGAAATGCCCGAAAGTCACGTACGATGACGAGTGGTGAAATTTTTGGTTAAACTTAATCTCGATCCTTCACTGGCATTACGTAAGAAAGTGTTTACGCGGAGTGATAATCCGTCAATTAGTGATCCTGATTGATTTCATCGATCCAACCGCCGCGTTTCTGACTGCAAAAAACTTCGCAAACATCAGATGGCTACGCGATAATTTCCCCGACTTCTGTTGACCTTCAAATCGACACCTTCATCCATAATTCGCCGCAGAGCGCGTTGCGATTTTACGATCTCGCGAATCTTGGCTCGTAAATAGACCCACACAGCACTAAAATTCTCAAATGCTTCGCTGCCACTGCCGGATTGACGATTCTTTTTCGTCTCTTACCCCTCACCTTTTTCCCTGAAATGTTGACCCTGAAAATTCAAAGTAAACGTGGAAAGAAACAGGATGCTGAAATGACGGTGTAACGGTTAATTCCGATCGGTTTTTTTTGCATTGTTTTTCTTGCTGGGAATTCCATTCGGACTTTTATATTGTATTTTCGGATTAGTCCTGCCAATTTTTTCGGTGTACACGATTTTTCGTACAATCGGTCAAAATTTTTCTCAATTGTGTGCTTTATTTTATTAAACGCATATTAAACGCAGTTTTCACAGTTTTTTCAAGCTTCGAACGAAACGGGATTCCTGCGAAAATTCTATCGCAGAAATTTTCATCGATCAAGTTATAAATCAGTAAGAACATTAAGAGACGATCAAAATTTTTTTGAATTACCAAACTTTGAGGAGCAATTGCAGCGAATTTTTTTCCTTAGTTTTTTAAATAAGGAAAAAGAAGAATGCTGAGTTTTTTGCAGAAATATTTCCCGAAACTCGTAGCTGAAAGAATATTTCCGAGGAATTTTAACCGACATTTTTCTGAAAAGATATACTCGTACGAGTAACTTTCAGAGAAAAACTTTACCAAGGTATTTTCATAATGAAGTCTGTATCTAGATATAACGTTGTTGTTTCTGAAATTGTTCAAAGTAGTGGAATGAAAGTAGAAGACAGAGAAAAAACATACACACACACATACACGGGATTATAACTCTTTCTGGAGTCACGTTGTATTAAATATTTATATCATACGAACGAACAGGAGGAGATGGGGAAAAAGAGCATAAAAACCAGTAGCAAATAGAAGGGTTCATAAAATTTCAAAGCTTTTTAATTTTTGTGTCGCAGCGGAGAGAATTTTCTGAAAGATGTCAACGTTCGGCTCGAAAATCGCAAGTTTGAATTTCGTTAATGTATCTTACGATTTTATTGAAAAGAAAAAAAAAAAAAAAATGTCAATCAACGTATCGAACAATGATTTTGCCACAACGAGCGTGTCCCGAACGAATCAAAGCATATTAAGATAACCGAGTATGGTTTCGGTCCTGTTAACAAGTTCGCTCGCAAACCTCGTTGCGGAATAATCCGTGGTAACGTCGCGCATCAGTGAATCACAGTCCAAGTGTCTCTCGTCGCACAGCCTGTGATGATGCTTGAGAACATCGCGGGGTGAAAAATGATGGGCGCGCCTCGTGGCGGGTCGGAGAGTGTCGAGGGCGTAGTGATTGTGGACGGTAAGTGCGCGCCGCGTCGAAACGAAGCTTTTGACGGCGTCGCCCTCTGGTGAGACGGCGCCTGCGCGTCGCGTGTCTAGGTAGGGGGCGCCACTGCGCGGCGAGGCCGGCTGAAGCTCCGTGAAGAAGTAAGCGTTGCGGACGGCGTACGAAGCGAAGTCGCGGAAGGCGGCGCCGAGCCGCTTCTCTTCGTCCTCGATCAGCCGAGCCCAGCTATCGACGTGGGCGGGAACAATGGACTCGTCCAGGTCGAGAGGAACGACGAAATCGGCCTCCTGGAGACTGTCGTAGAAGCAGTGGTTGTAGGGGACCAGTTCCAACCGCCGTTTGAGCCACACGTCACCTTCCAGAAGTCTTCGTCGGTGCTCCACCTCGTTCGGCAGGCTTCCAGGCAGTGTAAGGTTCACCCACCGGACGACGTTCGATCTTTCGAAGACACGCAGAGCCCGCAAAACGTTCTCGTGGACGTGAAAGACGTAGAAGTAGATCCTTTCCGCGCCCAGGATTCGGTTAAGCTCGACAAACGATACCAGCTTCGCCGAAACGTCCTCCTCGAAGTCCAGTCCCTTCACGCATACCGTGAATCGTCGACCCCGGTCCTTCTCCCGCTCTTCCCTCAAACGCACCTTAACGCTCTGACTAACTTCCCCGGCGCACGCCGATCCCACCACCGTCACTCGAATCGGACGCGGAGACGAATTACGGGGCAGTGGACACGTGATCAGCACGCCCGTGTACGTATCCGATACACCGCCCCACTGGTCCAGCCAGATATCAGAGACCAGGGCCTCCATTGACACCGTACGTAACTGGCCATCCTCATCTAGCCTGAAATAAAAAGAAATTCGATAGGGACTTGTGATGGACAGACGTAAGGGTGGTTCGTTTGTTAACTTCTTTTCTAAGCTGTGACTCGAAAAATTGCTGTGAAATAAAATGAATCACCCGAATAGATGATTGTTTTCTTCAGAGGGATGCTCACCTTTCCCATTTTGATTCACAAGTTAATTTGAATACCTTCTGTCCATAAGAAAAGGTTCGCAAATAACCAACTATTATGGTACAACTGAAAGATACTTATAGTTTAATTGTTGAACTTGGCTCTGAAATTAATCGAAATACTTTTCACACGATACATCGGAACCGTTTACATGATTTTGGTTAAATTTGGTAAGCTGTAAGAGAGACTCCAGTGTCGACTTTTGAATAGTATAATTTGGTGTCACTTCAACCTCCTATCCTATATCAATGGTCCACACCGGCCAGTTTTGGTCAGTTTTGACACCAACATTGTTTACCATATACACATTCTATTCTAATTTCGCACGAACTGGAATGACCGATGTCCGAACCAGATACTTTGACAATGATTCGTGAATCAAACGTGTGTTAAAGAAAAATACCTACTGTAATAACATTAGAATTTTCAATTTCAAAGATAACCAAGGGTTTCTTGAAGTACCTTTTTTTATGTTCTCCATTACGGACTATATCATGATAACTCGAATCATGCAGACTCATCAAGAATTCTTTCACCTACGGAAGGTGTAGAAACGTAAACAACTATACAGGCCATTTATCAAGTTCCAAGACTTGTACTAAAAATAATACCACGTACATTTCTCCTGCTCCTAATCGTTACTCATTCACCAACCTTCATGTACCAATACCAGTATGCCAAATGAACCCCAACAAAGCGTGACCACCCTTCAAGAATCGCCAGAGCGGTCGAACTACAGAAAATTTAACAAGTTCTTAAACTCATACACTGTACCCATAGCAAGGCGCACAAATCTACTCACCAAACCGTGCAGTAGATCAAGTTCTCCAGGGGCCTGCTCCTGACAGCAATGACCCTGAGGTTAGGGTAGGCAGTGACTCGCTGATCGAGGTGAGCACTGAATAGGAAGAGCTGACCATCGAGAGTCTCGAGCCAATTGGGCGACGCCGATGGCGATGGAAGGCCCCGGAGCGAGAGGCTGGGGTCGGTGGGACAGTCGGTTGAGGGCCGGTAGTCGAGGGCCAGTCTGCGGGCCCAGGAATAGGCGACGACGCTTTGGGTGCCCGGAGGCTCTCCGCCTGGAATAAGGTCAGTGGTCAGTGAGGCTGGTGCGTGTACACACTCCAAGGTGAGCTGGGCGTCAAGACGAGGCTAGCTGTCCTGGGACCAGTAGGTCCAAATGCTGGTAGCCTCCCAGCGCAATCGATGATAGACTCGAGTCCTGGCGAGGAGGTGGAGTCCCTAATGATATGCCAATACGCTGTGTGATGGGGCTTTGAGAACGAGTTCTCTCTCAAGATTAATTGCAGACCTGCGGCCGACCGACGCGCCTAGCTTCACTCCAGTTTCACTTTTTACATATGCAGCTTCCGGCCGTCCGAGTCAATCATTTCATCCTCTCTGTTCCACGAGCCGGCTCTTAATCGGGAACACTAATTGCCTCTACGGACTTATTCGCTACTAGCTGATAATCATCATTATCATTGAAGTTTCTCCCTCTCGACGTTGGCTATTGTCGAATCGACGGAAAATGCGGGTTCAAAGTGCCACCAGATCGAGTGACGGTTCCCATAGATTTTCACTGGGTTCCGAATACTTCAACGACTGATGATTACCAACCCGACCAATCTCTCTCAACCCAAAATATCGAGAACATAAGGTAAATCTACCGGTTATTAACCCTGCCCCAATTATTGAACTTTTCCGGTTGTATCTGTTTGATCCTCAGTTCTAAAATGACCGAAAAATAAATTTGTAGTGTCTAACCCTCTAGCAACTGGATTTAGTCATAGAGAAATTCACAATTTGTGCTGTAGATTCATAACGTTGAAAAATGAAAGGGTCAATAATTCGGTCTAAACGTGGTAATAACTGGTACACTTACCTTGGTGAACACTATTTCACCTTGCTAATTTGAACACTTTCGTATCATGAAACGGGTAGTTTGGTTTCGAGCAAAAGATAGTGAGTGTCGAACCGCCAGTCAACCGATTGCGGGTACCCAGATTTCTCGAGTAAAACGAGCCGAACAATGGAACTCACAGAGTGAATGACGCGGGATTTTAACCCAGTACAGATCTCGCATTTTCATTGGATGGTCGATTATGCTTGCCTCGACTTCAGGAAATTTTCCCAGGGAAATATTGAGAAGCAAAGGACTGAAACACCGAGATCAAGGAGAGGGTTTAAACGAGTTCGAATTTTATTCCGTACATCTGCTTCAGCAAATGATATGGATACAATGAAATGAGAGGTCCGCTTGAAAGTGTTCCAGTTCTTTGACCGTTCATTATCGATTCCCAACGGTTTTCATGGTGCTGTAATAATGAAGTTGAGACTTGGTAGTCCGATAGCAAACTTATGTATCAAGAATGCTAATAAGCACTAGGTCATCCACGATCGGATGATAATTTATTGCGAACACAACGCTCAGCTACTCTTCGACTAGCGATTGCGGTTAGATGAGTGTTCAGGCTTACGCGGGGTGAATTTTTAATGCATAATGCACGCCTTCGGCCGCAACTCGATTCTCCCAGACAACGAGGATCTAGTTTCTACTTTCCCAGACGAAATTACGACCCCGGACTGTACCGCGTATTATACATACTGACGTTCAGGAGTGTCGAGGAGTAATTTCTCAAAACGAGTAACGGCTCTCTCGAACGATATCAATCTCTTCTCGTCTGACGCGAATATTATACTCGACGTTCATTCAACAACTACTCGACATTAAAATTTTTTGACGCGCGCGCCAATTTGTCTTGAGAGACCGCGGTTTTGCACCGCAGTTCTTTCACTCCGCCTTTGAGTTAATGTGTGTAATACAGTCTTTTCACGACACGCATAACTCTCTTTCTATCTCTTTCTCTCTTTCTCTCTCTCCACACCCTGCAAAACCCGAGGTGGAAATTCTTTCCGACAACCATCTGCGCAACTCGTGGGTACTGGTGACGACGAAGAGACGCAATTAACGTCAAAATGACCAAGCTGAATGATACGTTCACGTACACGGCGCGAGATTGATCTCGCGGCAGTTTATAACAAGACCGGAACACCTGGAATGTCGAGTATTGCTCTGGACCAAAGTAGCTGGTTTCATCATCTGGGAAAAGGAAATACGAATCCAGAGGGAAATAACGGAAAACGGAACCATGGAGACTACCCAAGGAGACCGAACTCCATGTAAACAAATAGCTGTCCGGAATAAGATGCACCGAAGACAGTGGATTGAGTATCAAGTGGCAGTGATAATTTTCTACGAATCATATTGCAAGGTCATAGATTAGTCGATCTCGGACATCCCTGCAACCAATGACACTTCGTTGTAAAGGGAACACTAGCGATGGTAATGGTACTAAAAATGAACCCAATGTGTACGATTGCTGTGACAAGTTTTGTCAATACACCCATTTGAGTTCGGTATCCTTGCGTAGTCTTCGTGAACGGAACCTTGAATCGCAGACAAAAGACTCCAATCAACGAATTCCGGGCCACTAAATCGATTCGCTTCCTCCATCCTGCTCAAACCCAAATTGCTATAACTCGTGCAATTATAATGCAATGATCTACTGTTCGAAAGGACAGTAATTCAAAGCTAAGCTGAACACTGCAGTGCCAAAAGACACGAAGAATAGAAAAATCGTTCAAGTCCCGATGTCCTACTTCCGGATAATTGATTCGAGGGAATTTAACCTCGGGGTTGGACAAGGCGGCGCTGTTATTTCAGCGTGGCTCGATAATGTGCGTTGGAGTGTTGATCGAGCCCGTGTATTAGGTGAGTGTCGACTCTCGGCCCAATTAAAACAATATGGATAAATCTGCTTACCGAGGGTGGATGGCGGGTCGGGTAAGGGTTCTTGGAGCTGGGGCGGCAGGTCGACGAAGGCGAGGGCGTAGATAGCGGTGACTAGAACCGCGGCGAGGCCGAATCTGCATAATCTCCTTGTACCGGGGACCGGCATTATATTGTCTCTCGGACAATCTCTTCGTTTGCTATTCACGGACAAACAGCTCGCTCGTCCCTCTTGGTCCCGCCCAAAGGGAGACTCGCTTGGTCATCCGTTCGCCGTCAAAGTTCCTGCGAATGAAATGCAACAAGGAAATTGTTAGCGATTGGTCAAAGTCCGAAGCTGCGAAGGGAATTTCCGGTTCGAATTACGGTCCGGATTCACTAACGGGAATGAGAGCTCATCTGGCTAACCGGTGACGTGATTGTGTCTTTTAACGTTAATGTACAAACGACGCACGAGCTCTCGGGCTGATGTTGAAGACGTAATCTCGCGACATCCCACACGGATCACGCCAACTGTACCAAATGCCCACGCGGTTTTCAACCTCTCTCGTTCTGTTTCTCTTTCTCTCTTACCGTGGGCATCGCCTCACCCACGCTAATCCAAAGTTTACGCAATCCTCGATCCTCTCGGTCCATAAATGGACCATGGATCTCAGCCCACGACAGTTCGATGTAACGTATTTCAAGCTCGTTATGCGACGATACCAAAACGCGATACCCCATTTTTCGACATTTCCCGCCGCTGTAAGTGAATCGCAATCGAAGACTCCAATGGAACAGAGAATTTTGGCTCGAGAAGTCTTTTCACTGGTTTATGCAATTCAAAAGTATCTCATGGTCACGTTCAAATAATCATGTATTATTCAATATACAGGATGAGGAAGCAGGAAAAGTTCGGAAGAAACGTAAAATTCCCCGCTCTTTTCAATTCTGACACAAAAAATGGGGGATAACATGTTGAAGGTCAAAGTTGATCTCAAAACGATCTTGAAGATGAGGTTCAAAGTCAAATCAATGGTTACCATTGAATCCCTTGTCAAAAATTACTTGGGATTTAACATTGATAATTTTTCATTTAATTTTTTTCTTCCACCGAACCCTGCGATGTTTCCTAGAAGTTTCCATACTTTTTTCTCACCCTGTGTAAGGTTTCGTTATTTTAAAACAAAACAGATCGAAACCCTGACGGATTCAGATAAAAACTGTACTTCTAGTGGTAGATTAAAAATTCAACAATTCTAATCATCTGAATAAAAGCAGCTTTAAATGCAGCTTTCATCAAAGTTCCAATCCAGGCTTCCAAGACTAACCTACGATGCGGGCAGGCGTTCGAGTGAAACGTTTCGTACGTAACATCTGGTGACACAAGGCTGCGTTTCGATAGTCCGGACATTTCGCGACCGGATATGCAGTACGGATTTTCCTCTAAATCTTCGTTGAACACTTGCGGAATCCGCGCCGCTGCATCGGCGCATGACGCCGACGTTACGTCGACGATAAACGGAAGTTCTCGACGAAGATAAACTGCCTTTCCTCGGAGTTTGACACCCGGTTGTTTACATGGCTCGTCACTTCGCACGTGGACCTTCGGCACAGTGACGAGGTAGCCGCAGTCCGGCTTGCGCGAGAGTCGAAGGCAGACTGCCGTCAAGGCCGAGGTTTCGCGTTCCCTACCCTCTGCCTCCGGAGGATCTACCTCTACTCACCTTTTACCTCTCTCTACGTGTGGCTGGCTCTTTCACAGAGAGAACCTTTCATTGCCGACTCTACGTTCGGCTAGATAGGAAGGAACAGTGCAGTCGGCGTGCATCACCTGCTCGCAAAAACATCTACGTTTCTCTTTCTCCGGTTTTATTTTCTTCTCTTATTCGTTACTTTTTATCAAGGTTTTTCTCCGTCAGAGACCAACTCACGCTTCAAGCTGCAATTTCACGCCGAGGTTCGTTCATCCGTCGAACGCGGTTTTTCTCCATCCGCGTACGATGATCATCGATTTCGCAATTTGTTACGCACTTTTGTGTTTCGTCACGTTCTTAAACTGATTTTGAATCGATTTTTCAAACCGTTTGGATCTCTGTAGTGTTGGACTCACTTGGTTTCAAGCTTGTAAAATAAATAAATAGCATCTGTTGGAAAGTTTTTTTAAATTTTTTTTCCACAATTCTCAAGCAGAGCCAACAGATTACAAAACATTCTGTAATGATGAAAAAATTTTCTGTTAAAATTGACAAGATGTGACAGTTCAAAATCTTATTTTACCATTTTGATATCTGAAGTATACGTCAATCGAAAATTGGAAAATGATATTCGGGTCGAAAATGAATCGATTCGCGGCAAGAGGTTGTACCGTATAATTAAGCCTCTGATTTCTGGTGTGCAATTATCTGGGTCAAATCGTCACCGAGTGTAATGTTTGTTACTAAGATCATCAAGCGTATCATGCGGAAGTACGAAACAGCCAGAAGGCATTTTAAGTAAATGCACGGATATTTATCGCAAATAGTGCCGAATAAACGAGGATCATTAGCTTGACTGACTAAGTTGAGTTGCACTGCATAACTGCTCGGTGAGCCTGGACGAAAAGCTGCGCGGTATAAAACTTATACCTAACTCGACAGTTTATAGTTGAAACTGATTAGCTCGAGGCACGAACAGTTATCCATTAAAATTTCTACTGGAAGCGAGTTAAGTGCATGGGATTGAAGTTCTTAGCAGACGGTCGGAAAATGCGCTTCGAGACAAAAGTTGCAGGCAAATCGGATCGACGCGTAAAACGGTGGGAGTATCGGCCCTTTGACTTCTCGAATAAGAATCTAAGAGGTTTTAGTCGCAAGCCAGAGCTTTTCCTGTTTCGCAATCTAATATACGATGTGGTATCTGCGACAGCTGGCATGCACTAGATCGGTGGCGATTTATTGGAACTGCAGCGGCGGTGAAATTGCGAAAACGATCAGTCGAAGCCACGAAATATCACAGCCCGAGTTTCCTGCTGTTCTAGTTCTTTCCTCTTTCAGCTTTCATTCCCGAGACACAAGGTTCGCGGAAAAAGACCACTGTCGAAGTTATTATTAGCCGGGATGAAGGACCGACTCTGGAACCTCTTCGTATTCCAGGTATCGCACTTTTCATCGAACCGATGACCCTCTAAAGTGCAACCAGGATCAGAGTGGAGTTCAAAGTGTTGCAGAAGGATCTAAGAGGCAGTGAAAAACAGAGTTCAAAGATACTCCAAATCCCTTTTCCACCATTCAACCTAACCAATTCTCTCGGTTCGACGACGCGCTTCAACTAAAGCGGTCGACATTCCACCTTCGCCGTTTGACCTTCGTCTATATTTAAGTCCCTGGGCGCATTCCATGCCCTTCACGTACCTAACTTCATGCGCATCGATATGTACGCGAGTCACAATTCTACAACAGTATCGTAGGTACTGGATGTAGCCGGTTTGCAGTCCATACCTTCGGTACCGTTGTCGGACTACGGAACTTGAGTGTGCGTGCGCGCGTGTGTGCGTGTGTGTGTGGACACAGCTCTCGTTTATTGAGACCGCGGTAAACACGCGGGATGTTGAAGGGACGCGTCACAATTTCCCGGAGAAAGTCACCACGATGTGTACTCACGTGAAAGCTGCAGCTTTGTTCACTTCTTCGATGCGGATACTCGACTGTCCGGAAAAATTAGTGAAATATTCCATCGTTAAATCGGCAGAGCTTGAATATTGTATTGGCATCAAAGTATACTCTATTCGTCCCTGGATTATATGGACTTCAGCGAAATTTAGGGGCCATCCATAAATTACATTTTACAAATTTTATGGTTCCTGACCCTCCTCTCGTCCCTGTCACGAGTAACCGCATTAATGTAACCCCCTCCCCCTATTTCACCGTCTTCCTGTTACGATGGAACTCATTTGACAAGTTTTGATTTAGAACTTGATTAAAATAGCACTCCTAATATAATCATTACTGTTCAAGATTATCAAATAAAGTAACAATTTGTACGTTTTCAGAAAATAAATAGGTACTCGAAATCAATATAATGAAATGTACAATCTTGCATTGTTTTTGGTTGAAAAAAAGTTAACCATTCTCTGTCCATGGTCTTTCAAACCATTCCTTCGTATTATATTTATTACTGAAATAGCACCCAATTCGTTGTATTTTTGAATGGGGATGGAAACATTGGAAGTGTCAAGATATTATTCGTCGAACCATAGAGCGTGGTTAAATAAAGTGACCCGTACCAGAAAAATGTAAATACATACAAACAATTTTAAGCTTGAAAATAACATACTTGTTCACCGATCGTTTCACCCGTGGCCATATTCAGTTGTATTATTATTTTAGACCAGATGTGACATCACGAAGCTGATGACCTCCACCCCCGTCACTCCTTGTCACGGCTTGTCATACTTTGCGGACCCCCTTCCGCCACTTTTGCGTGTGACGTAATTAATGGATGACCCCTTTCAGAATGTGAGGTTTTACCATTTTGGGTACAGAATCGGGTAGTTTGGTTCTGACGAGAGACGGAATCGGGAGTGGTCGTTTCTTCCTAAATGGTTAAGTCATTGTCGACCAGGATGGGGAGAGCTCACTTTTCAAAGAACCATTTCATCCATGGCAAGAGGAGCGATCGACGGAAACCTCGGAAACTTTTATCCATCGCGTGCGGTGGACTGGTTCGACTGACTCGGGCGAAACTTTCCCATCAGCCGAAGCGACGATTCCGAGAAAGATGAGCAGCGTCCATCCTCGGTGAAGGATCGGAACATCGTCCGGAAAAAGTGGAACAAAGGATAAAGAAGCGTTTCGCCTCTTCGTCCCGCGATCGTTATCTGGATCATCTTGGCTATGCTTCCGTGCCTCGATCTAGCTCGGGATTGAAGAACGATTTGACGAAAGAGATTCCGCACTGCTCATAGCCGAATGAATTACGTCCTTGGCTCTTCGCACGTCCGGGATCATTAGACGCGATCTCGTAACGACGATGCTCGCTGATTGAGCTCTGGAACTTGAATGATGATCGAGTAACACGAAAGAACACGTCATCGATGATTGACGACACGTAAACAAAGGGTTAACCATTCTTTAGTTGACATTTGACACGATACGCAAGCTTCGGTAAGTCTTCGGGGAGTACGGAAAGATTTTCAGGTATGACCAAGTTCCGTAGATAGACGAGTGAGTAAGAGAAAAAGTAAAGAGAAAATCTTCGCATGGTCGCCATTTTTGTTCCATTTTGTGTATAGTGTCTAGGTTCTATGCTACAGTCTGTTCCAATTTGTGAAACAGGACGGTTTTTTTAACTTTCTTTTATTTCTTCTTACGTACCCTTTGAAAACTTAGTTTTTAGCTTGAAACGAAGCTTCGTGAAACCGGAACTCGACAGTAAAATTCTAAAAGGTGACTCATCCGGTTTCAATTTTTCAAACACTCTAACCAAAATATCTGGAAAACTATACCAGCGGGCAACCTGTTTTTGATTGAATTTTGTAGATACCCAAATTTCCATGAAAAAGGTCGAGACTACTGTATACACCTAAATGTTGATCTTGTATTCGATACGAACGTTTAAAGTTGACTGCATTGAATAAATGAATGAAGGTGCTTATTACCTAGTAAATTTTTACTTTAACCATGTTCTAAGCTGATACGAATGACGTCTCGACCTTCTTTGTATAAAATTTTATCATCTACAAAAATTAAACCAAAACCAGCTCTCCAAATTGTATAAATTTCGAGATATTTCAGTTGGACTGTTTAAAAAAGTCGAACCGGTTGAGTCACCTTATAGAATTTTGCTACCGAATTCCTGTTTCACAAGGCTTCGTTTCAGGCTCGAACCTAAGTCTTCAAAGGGCACGAAAATAACCGGCTTATCATGTATTTTATACTACAGTCTGACAATGGATTCTCTTTTTTTGTTCTTAGAGGAAATTCCTCACGCAAAGCTCACCTTTCTTTGGCTATTCGTCTATCTACGGAGGTTGGGGTATGACTTAATCGAAGGATGTCGAACAGCAGAGAACCGTCAATCCTTGCTCCGGTTTGTAACGACGATGTGGCAACACATGTAGGTACCCACCTCCTGGATCTCGAGGCCTCGGCCACTTTCCATTTCAGCTTTTCCACGTAGAGACCCGTCGGCCGATGGGTGGTTGAGTCAAGTGAGTCGAGAGGGTCGACGGCAAGAGAACCTATTGCATGCTCGCTCTCCGCGGGTCATTCTTATCGGATCTCGTGCATCTTCAGGTTGAACGACTTTGATTTGCATAGACAGTGTTCGCGGCGCACGGCGCCATGACAAGAAGGAGATACCTACCCACCTTCTCCAGGGTCGTTTAGATAAAAACCAACTCGTGAGAGAGCCAGGCCTCTGGAGTCCTTGTATACTTATACCTACATGTGTTTATTCTTCTCTTTTCTCCATCTCCCTAAAGTCACCGCTGATACCTGCTCTTGCACTTCTGAATTCAACGTTGGATGTTTTCAACTTAACGCTTATCTTTGGCTCCGGCAAACCTCGCGGTGCATACATTTCACCGTTAAATACCTTTTTCCGTCTCCACGTAGTTTCGTCAAAACGTGGACAACCCTGACGCTGAAACTCCCCGCGGAGAAACTTTTTGTCTTTTCATGATTCTACGGAACCCTCTGAGTTTCTAAATCTCTGATTTATTACTACAGTCATATATTTATGCTGGTGAGGGTTGAAAATTCTTCCGTCCCGTATTCAAATTCTCTCAACGTTTGATGAAAATTGTTCTCTTAAATGGACCGCGAGCAATCCTTGTAATTTGTGATCTTGTAATTTCCATCAGACCAAAGTAAACTGCTGTCTGGTTCGAGATTCCTTCCTGAAATTCCGCGTTATGAAAGTACCTGATAAGACCGCCAGATCGGTATACGAGAAAACAAACAACGTGCGTTCGTTGGGCTCTAAAGTGCGCAGGGTTTGAAAATATCTGTAAGGATTCTCGTAAAGAGTCGCGTATACGTATAATACATATGGGATAGTTATACGGTCCGCGTCGCATCGCCATCTCCATCTCCATTGGGTTCGCATAGCTTTGCTCGCCTCGACGCGAGGTTCAGGCGAATGACTCGCGGTCAGGGTACAAGCCCGGCTAATGGCTGCAGCTTGCAGGACGAGGACGAGGACGAGGACTTGGCCATAAGCAAACGTCCGAAACGAGTTCACGGAATGTCACGTGAGAGGACGGTAACCACCCATAAAACCTGACAGGCCTCGGCAAAAGCTCTATAGTGGTACAACCTCTGCGTGTGCACACGTGCTAAAGCTCGCAACCAGTTTTACCTAGGGGGTGAATAAGTGCGACTATCCGGTCAGCACGTCGCATAATTATTATTATGATTATCCTACGTGTCCTGGTATTCATATTTTCGTCATCCTGCAGCATGGAGTTACCTATTTCCAAGAGGTTTCATTTAAACTGAGTATATATGCATCATCTGGGGCCTTATTTCGAAATTTTATTGCTTGTGTCACAGTGAAACGGTGATACGAATGACAGAGTATCAATGATCTTGTGTTGGTTCATATTTTTACCTACACTTTCCACGCGCCGTAACCTCAATCATCGAAACACGAAAATAATGAATAATGAAATGTGTTACGAACTGATTTTGAATCATTTGAATCTATTGGATAGTGAAAAATGGTCAGTAGAATGGGATGAAAGGGAAATTCTAATAGCAACCATGAAATGTTTTGTTGCATAGATTGAGTAAGAAATTTCTTTCACGTTCATGACGAACGACTTTTTTGGATGCTTCAAAAAGTATCAAGTATGAACTTTTTTACTTTGATGTAGCTGAAGATTAATGGTCAGGTTAGGTTATCCGAGTCGAAAAGGTATCGCAAGTATCTAAGGATGTTACCTAATCCAAAAACATTGAGCTTTACTACTTTTATCACTGTTTTGTTATCCCATTTTTTTAAAGCTCTGTAAATGCGTCGTTTTACAACTGCTGAATTCTCGGGTCAACATTTTTGAATTCGAACTCGAATATATTTGAGGAACGCATATTTTATATCCATGATATGGGAAAATTGGAAATTGTACAAGATCCGGGTTATTCTTTATCTCCAATTCCTTCGATTTCCGTGTTTTAAATCGTCGCCGCTTCTCAGAAAGAGAGAACACGAAACGTACGTGTCGCATTGAATATAAGTGGGAGTGCATCTTGGTCCATAAATACTAGCAGGGGAAGAATGAGACTCTGGATGTGAGTGGAGGTAATGGAATGTCCGGTGAATTGAAAAATCGTCGATATTGATCACGACGAGGGTGCATAAGTGGCGTAGAATTGAATTTCCACCACGCATGGATCGCGGCGCGTATTATAAACCGAGGCATAGATCATCCGGCCTACGTCATGATGGAGATGAATCTTTAACCGGTACCGATTCAGCCTTCATAATTGCCTTGCTTAATCGCCGATCTATCCTTTCGCGCTACGGAAAGTTGAAACAAAAATACCGGTCAATTATAAACTAAATACGTATGCGTGTGCTCTCGCGTCTTTGAAGCGCTGTACAAGTTTCAATTGAAATATGGGAGTTTAAAACCCGAAACGCAAAACGCTTGTCGTCATCCGGTATTCAATATACTCATAAATCCTTCTGCAACGCTGCGGGAGAAGAATCAATTCAAGTTTTGATCAAATGAAAAATTGAAACCATTCTGGTGAGTGGTTTGAAAAATAAATTTGAAAAAAACGTACGATCGAATATGCAATCGTGTAGTAGATATATGAGAGTGTGAAAAATGTTTAAGAATCAAGAGGCGAAAACCTGCCAACGTTCGTCCTGAATATTCGAACGTTAAACGTTGTTTTAATACGCGGGTTTGTAAATCGATTCGATTATACATCGGTGATGACTTTCCGATCTACGAAACAGCCTATAGTCACGGTTCGCAGAGCGGAACAGCTTCAGCTTCTTTACATTTCTGAGTCAATGGCAGCCGCGGACCACCTGGAACAAAGCGCAACATATTCGCGTTCGATTTCCTTTCGATCGTTCCCGGAAGATCGGTAAAATCGGTAAGACGGGTTTGCCGATTTTTCGAAAACTTAACTGTACCGTCAATCGAGTTTTCATGACCGTGTAGCGAGTTTTTTCCCTCGAAAAATCGGCATCGTGAAATCACGCCGATCGACAGGATTTTAGATTGCCGATTCACGTGGCTGTCGATACTAGTAGTATCGTACTACAATATTATACCCAGATGTATATATTACTCCGGGTAAAATCGAACCAAGACTAATCCGATAACTCAGTCCTCCTTCCACCTGACGGGTAATACCGGTTTTAACAACCGTGATAATGAATACGATGATGATGCACGAACTCGAATCAGATTCTCCGGATGCCAGCAGTTGTGCATCGGCATAATACAGCTGCCGCGGAACACCAGTTGTTGGAGAGAATTGTATCCCACCGGATCCCGAGCGATTTCTTGCAGCGAAGGTGATCGGGAATCCACCGATCCGATCGAGATCGGTAAAAATCGGCGTTAATGGTTGGGGGAAAAAATTCCCTTTCGGATACCAAATCGTCAGCGACACTTTACTGAGTCGGCTCCTTTCTGCACTCGTTGAAAACTTGAAGAATTTACTCGATCTTTGCACGATCGGTATAAAATAGGCGGGCAACGATCGCGAATGGAGCTAAATATCGTGCGCTGGTATAATATATTATATTAGCGATACAGTTATGGGTGGATATACAACCTGCTCGGGTACACGGCCAGTCGTCATCTTTAATTACTGTATCAATCAGCTGAGACAACTTCCCTCGATCCCGGAGCCGGAGCGAGTCCAGTACATAAATACAACCGAGGTATAACGTACGGTCTGCAGGAACTACCTCAACATTCACTGCGGAGATGCCAGCTCGCAATTAGGCTTCCATGTTCAGAGTCATTATGGTTCGACGTTAGACTGGAGAGCAAACTTTGTTGTTCAACGGAGAAGTGAATATCGAAGAGAGAGAGAGAGTGAGAAAAACAGGGAAATCAAAAGACCTTCCAAATACGTTTGTTATTTTTGACGATTAAAATTTTGGGTGCATAAATATTTTATTCTCATAGAAAACATTCTCATTCTTGCACAAAGGACTCGGAGATCGGTTGCACCGATTTTTCTCGAAATCTGATCGATTTCAAGACTAATAGAGACGAACTGATGGACTTAATTTCACCTGAATCGGTCCATCCTTTTTTAAATTGTTTGTGCACAAAAAAATTGAAAATTTTACTCTCGCAAATGATTTACGGAAGGCTAGGACGACTTTGTTCGGTATTTAAGCTGGTTTGAGTTGAGAAGAACGCATCGATATGGATGAAAATTACAAAATTTCGTTGAACCGTTTCGGAGATATCTTCAAAAAAGTAGTCAGTGACACATGTGACGAATACATCCTACGTGATTTTATAAACTTCAGAACGCTGAGATCAAGTGAAAATTCATCTCTTCATTCTTGGAATGATTGTAATAATTTCCGCTCCTTTTTGAATACAGAATAACGGGAAGAATGGATCGAAAAAAAAAATAGAAGGTATTATCATCATTCCAAACTCCAATTGGAATTTGATTTGATGACTAAATCAGTCACTAATAACTTGCACGGAATCTTTGAAAAATTGAAAACTAAAATAATCGATTCATTTTTCCAAATACGATTCGCGTTGCTTCTGTTTGCACTTTTTCTGACTAAGTTTAAGTTAATTAACTATAAAAAATGACGAATGTGTATACGCGTTGTTTATTTTATCAAGTGAGAAGATGTTCAATTGAAATTGGTGAGTGTCGAATGTTTCTTGATCAAAATAAACTCTTTTGACTCGGAAAATTTCGACTCTTTGTCTCGGATTCAGTTGCCACGCGTTTGAATAAAAACGCAGTAATATCTATGTTTTATCGAAATCAAAAACAAGAAAGAAACGATCGCAATTTTGTTCTTCCCGTGTGGCTTCA
Source organism: Neodiprion fabricii (assembly GCF_021155785.1). Classification (NCBI taxonomy): domain Eukaryota; kingdom Metazoa; phylum Arthropoda; class Insecta; order Hymenoptera; family Diprionidae; genus Neodiprion; species Neodiprion fabricii. The sequence continues at coordinate 19,047,408 of NC_060245.1, forward strand.
GATCGTTGTTAACGATCGAGCAGTCAGTGTTGGGTTGAGAACTGGTTCGTGTGTGTAACAAAAGAACGAGCAAATAAGTACCTGTCCTTCTCTGAGAGCAGAAACGAAGAAAATCCTCAAATTTAAAATTTTATCCCCAGCAGCAGAACGTCGAGGTTTTTCGAGGTCTCCCGGAGTAATTTATGACCTGAAAGTATTTCATTGCGGTGCGTTAAAGTTATGCGCATACATTCCGCATCTACTGCATGATTGATCCCTTAAGAACTCTTGGCTCAGTCTCCATATCTGTATAAACTCGCGGAGTAAACGGCTATTGGTCAATCTAATTTATAGTAGCTTGAATTTCAGTTGAAAAAACTTCGTCATCACGTGCGAATAATCAATGATGTCGTATTCTCGATCGCCGTAATGAGTCTTTCGTTACAGTGAACGTAAAGTATGCTCGAATATGCACCATTCGCGGGTATAAAGTTGAACTTTACGCCCTAGGGAGAAATAGTAAAATTTGTCAAAATCCGCGATTTAACGTGAAACAGATAATTTCAAATTAAAATAAATACAACGTTATCCCGACGCGCATCGCACGATAAAATGTCAGAAGCAAGAGCTTCTAATTATTTATTTTCGCGATTATTAATAATCATTATGGAAGATCAAAGTGTAGACAGCGATAACTTTATCCCTCCGAAAAGTTCATTTCGATTCTTCCAGACAAGACTGGAGAAAAAAATTGTACAACACTAAATCCAGCACTTTAAAAACTGGATTGGATCCACCAAAGGATCGAGACTATTTCTGCCAATGAGACGGTCCGAATTATCCATTTCATTATAAAAAAAAAAAAAAAAAACAACTCGGTTACTTTGTTTCTTAAGATGAATCGCAACCATCCTGTGATTCATTTCCGCATTCTTCTGATCTTAGGAGACTATAAAGTGACATTAAAAAAATGTAACAAAAATCTGAGATAAATTCTTAACTTCGTGAGAGAAAAATACCGAAGAAGAATAAACTGACTGGCGATGTCTGTTACTGCGATTCTGACAATATCGATTAGGCTTTTCGAACGGATAGAGCAGCTTTAATTACCAACTTTGACTTATTGCGAATCGTCTTACGAGTTCCGTTTTAAAGAGAATATATCCGAGAAGCTCCGGCTCTGCCTGCACGTGGAGTTATTTTAATTCAGCTTCGGTCGTCTGAATATTTTTATTGTTTTACCCTATTTTTGGAGTCCATTTCCGCCGCCGCGTCTCAGGGCTCGCAGGCTTTCCTAATAGGGCTGTATCGATAGGTTCAGCAAGAACTGACTCTCCTTGATTAAGCTATTTCGATGCTGCATGGGAGGTAATGCTCGCCGCCACCCTGCCAGCCGACTCCTAACGAGCTAAGGTCTGCATACGGCGTTACGACTGCTGCAATTGCGTCCAACTTCAAAGCCAGTTTTCCACCCCCTCGAATCCCTCGGTTATTTTTTTTCCGTCCGACCAAGCATCTTTTTCCTTATTTTTTTTTTTTTTTTTTCCCCCCTATTTCGGTATCAGGGGATGAAGAAAAAACCCAATCTTCTAAATTCCATCTCTATTAATAAAGAATCACGTGGGTGAAGCAAATTTTTGCCAAAGTTTCAAAAAAGTGGTCAAACATTAGTTACAAGGGTAAAAAAACTTTGAAGAAAATCTGTAGATACTGGAAATTTGAATTCCGTTGAGGTGTTTCTTTGACCCTCCGTTGCCGTTTTAGGATTGACCATATCAAGCTTCGCCCGGTTTATCGAAGCATCCCAGTTATCGAGGTGAATTGTGCAGGGTTGAATTTTCAACCCTATTTTTAGAAAAAAATTTTGAACAAGCGATAATTTTTCTTATTTATTTATTTTTTTTTTCTATCTTTTAATCATTTTCAAGTTTCTCACCAGAATAATAATGGAATTTCCTTCCGGTAGGATGATTTCGAACGAGTTGTTACCTAGTTTGTATACTCTGGCTTTGATTGCTTTGAATAATAATTTGGAATATCGGGAACTTCTGGCTTGATTCAAAAGCCCCGGAAATATTTTCCTCATCAATATGGATATTTATAACGGCGTTGCCTGCTCGTATCATCCTCGCGAATATCGTTAGGGGTTGAAACGAGGAAAAGTGAAACCCCGCCGTGGTTAATAAAGCAGCGAATATCGCAAGGCCAGAAAACAAAAGAGAAAGGGGGCGGGGGGGGGGGGGGGGAGAAGAAAATGAGTAAGAAATTTGAAACCTGATCGCCTTACTGACAATAATTTGCGATATTTTTTATCATGCGTGGAAGGTAAAAAAAAATTATAATCACACTGAGAGAAATTTTTAATTCCGGTTACCGCTCAGTCCTTGAATATTTTCATTTTTTACCACAATCGAAAAATACAGTTCTGGGTAGATAATGAAAATTAGTTTTCTAGCTGTTACAGGAAAGTCTAGGATCCGTTACTATTATTTCTCATTACGATCACTGTTGCTAGATTTTCTTGCAACCGTTGCGAAAATTTAACGCTCGTGCAAGAATAAATTGACGTTAAAGCCTTATTTAACTAAAAAAGTAGAGTAAACCTCACAAACTGATTTTGCGTTGCAATAACCAAAAAAGGATCGACGATAGCGCAAAATGGTTAGACGTACCTCGTTTTTCGTAATTCCAACAATATTCAAACAGTTTTTTTTTTTTTTTAACGATACGTGTTTCACTCAATTTTTCCAGTTACTGCAACAAACGAAATTTATCTTACTGCAAGTGGAAATAAATAACGATTTGAAATGGCAAAAATTATTAAATATATTTCGATTTTGATTTCTGATTCTTAGGATTTTTCTACATCATTATTGTTTGGACCGTGCAACGGTAAAATTGCTCGACTGCGGTAGGACGAAAAGTTGGATGGAATTTTGACGTAAGATAGGGAGAGGATTTTTACGCCTGTAAAAGGCGTATGAATAAAATGGCTACACGTAGTGTAAATGTGAAAGGATACATTAAAATTTAACGAGTCTTGTAGATACATCGCGTCGAGTTTTGCGCCGCATGTTTAGAACCGTGCGAGCTGGAATTTCTCATGCGGTCATTTGTAACACAGAATTGTCGTTTACTCCGTCTCTCTGTGCAGAGACTCGTGCATCTATCAGAGCTAAAAACTGTTCCTGTCTTATTTCTCACGCTGGATGACAAATCCTTGGTACGCCGAGACGATTGCAAACAGCCGTCTTTACCGTAATTGCTTATACATCGCCGTCTGACTTTCGAGGTCGAGGAGGAATCACCTTTTTATTACACCCTCGGCGGTGGTTTTTATTCGATTCGATTTTTATTTCATTACACCGGTAAACACGAATTTTGAGTCTGGGTTCTAAACGTCGAATTTTCATTTCTTCCACGTAATTGATAGAAGAAAAAACAAACTAGTTTTATTAGATAAGGTTTGTTTTGGTAGAAGCCAGAACGATATTCCGGATTACATATTTTCTCAAACACTGATTATATAAATAACAATTAAACAAACTACAGTTTCGTATTTAAATTTTTGAATAAAAGTGATTTGAATGCAGAACCGTAGTTTGTTTAATTGATATTTACGATAAATATTTGAGAAGGTAAGTAATTTTTCTTCTGGTTTCTACATGAATAAACTTTGTGTAACAAAACTATTTTTCCCTTTATTAGTTACGTGTGAAAATTCAAAATTTCACATCTAGATCCGAAAATCAAAATTCTTGTTGACCGGTGTTATTTATCAACGTAATAAAGATAGAAGCAAACTTTATAAATAATAAACATAGATTTCGGTTATTATTCGATGTATGGAATCAGAATTCATTTATTTAAAAACAAACTCAAAATATTTTTTCTTATCGTTGATCTGAATTATAGTTAAAGTATCGGGGAATTAGAATTAGAAACAAGATCCGTTGGTCGCAGGCTATTTGTACGAGGTATTTAATTAATAACTATAAGCATGAGCGTTACAAAAAAAAAAAAAAAAAAACGAACAATTCAGTATATAACGGAATTAAGCAAAAATATATTAATAATCGTGAATTTAGTTTAAATCTACGGATCTGAAGACGGTACAAAAATAACAACTTTTAAATACATTTGAACTTGCAAACCTGCAAACTCTATTATCATATAATACGAACGCAATATCAAGTGCTCGTTAAAACGATTTTGATTTGCTTGATTGCTATAATCTTATACATGTATACAAAAATATAATTACCGTCATATTTAATGTATTAAAATTGTGATAACGGTTTTACCGACGACGTATCGATTTATGTACGATAGACTTTAGTCTTCCACCTGCAGCGTTGATATCCTATTCTCGAAATAGTGAAAAAGGAAAAGAAAGAAAAAAACGAAAAGTACACACGAGAAAAAAAAAGGAAGTAAAAAAAAATACGGGTAATTATTACCAGAGCCGTTATAGATAATTGATGAAGTCTCTTTCTCTCTCTCTCTCTCTCTCTCTCTCTCTCTCTCTCTATCTCTCTTTCTCTATCTCGACGTATTTTTTTTTTATCTTCCTTTTCTTTTTTTCCACGATTTTCATTGCCTTTTTTCTTCCTCTCTACCTAAACTTCGATTCTTCTTTTTGCCACGCTCAGGTTTACCGTAAGATTTGCCATTGCCATTCAACTAGCGCAGCTTAGCATCCGTTCAATTAGCATAATTAAACGCGCCGTGGTCGTATCTCGTTTAACACTTACGTCAGACCGATAAACGTAACCGCAGTAATTGTAAACTTGACGATTTTATTTTCTGCAGCTGCATTATGTCAGTTTCTTGGACTACTCAACGCACTTATGATCATCAATTAAATATATCGTAGCTAGAAATTTTTCATTAAACTCGCTTACGAATAGTCTATATCAATTTTATTTTGAACTCATCTATTTTTTTAGACAAATGGTACTTTTGGATAAATGGTAATTTTTTACCTCTTTTATGAGAAGAAAAACCAAAAATGAAAATAAAAGAAATAAAAAAAAAAAAAAAAACCACGAGATATTGAAAGGAAATTGAAAAATCGGAAGACAGTTAATTTCTATGCTTTAATAGATGATTCATCAAAGTTAAACCTTATGATTATCTGTTAGATATTCATAACGATTACGGGACAGAAAAGAAAAAACAAATTGTATCTGATTTTAATTTAAATCAAATAAAAGTTATTGCCATTCGAGAGGTAAATGGCCTGAGATTTTGCCTGATAATGTTTAGAGCGCTGGTAAAAGCTCGATTCGATTCTCACGGTTGGTTGAATTACGGAACGGTAGTGAAAATAAGAAAACAAATGAACAAGGTAAAAACCGTGCTGTTGTTGTATCGAAAATATAAGAGGGAAAGAGATAAAAAGTAAAAATGAAAAAAAGGAATAAAAAAAAAAATAGAAAACTCAAGCGACAGAGAAAATTACTCCTAATGTACACATCGCGCAGACAAAAGAGCCAGCTATGCGGCTTGTGCACGAATATTGCGTTGCGCAATCCGCCGGTAATGGTCTTACTTTTTTACCAAAAAACTGTTGGCTCAAACGCGTGTGACGCCGTAGATCACCTGTCGTTAACTGACAAAAGCGGCTATTCTAATGTTTCGTTTTTTGTTATTTTTTTTTTCTTGTTTCTCCCTCCTTGCTTGAGAACTGGCGAAGGAAAAAAAAAATAAAACGAGGAAGAGGAAGGAAAAAGAAACAGAAACTACGCCGAGTCTACGGCTGAGCGAGATTCTAGGATTTCGTCAGGGACCAGTTATTCCGAATATCCGGGCCCATTTGAATTTCACTAACCAGCAACGCTTTTGCGATGCCGCACTGGGAAGAACTTCATTTGTTACAGTAACTAGAAAAATTGAGTAAAACAGGTGTCGTTAAAAAAAAGTGTTCGAATATTGTTGGAATTACGAAGAACGAGGTACGCGTAAACATTTTGCGCTATCGTCGATCCTTTTTTGGTTATTGCAACGCAAAATCGGTTTCTGAGGTTTACTCTACTTTTTTAGTTAAGCAAGGCTTTAACGTCAATTTATTCTTGCACGAGCGTTAAATTTTCGCAACGGTTGCAAGAAAATCTAGCAACAGTGATCGTAATGAGAAATAATAGTAACGGATAATAGACTTTCCGACAACAGCCAGAAAACTAATTTTCATTTTCTACCTCGAACTATATTTTTCGATTGTGGTAAAAAATGAAAATATTCAAGGACCGAGTGGTAACCGGAACTAAAAATTTCTCTCAGTGCGAACAAAGAGATGCCACGTTTCAGGGAGAAAAAAAGACATTCAAGAAATGAAATCAAGGTTTGAAAAATTGAATTTTAATTCAAAGATTTTAAGAATTGCCAAAAATAAACGATTTTTGATTAAATCGATTACTTTTCAAAACTCGATTAATCGACCGGCACGATTATTTTTCTGTACAATCGGTTTTTCGTTTTTACCTCCGTGAACGAAGCGATACAATATCAAAATATGTGACTAAAGCATCAATTATTACCATTATTTCACATACTGAGATACCTATTTGATATAACAAGTGAAAGATAAATGAATATTTTCAATGAAACTATAAATCATCAAAAAACTTTTCCGTTGTTAAGACTGCATACTAAAATTTGCGAAATTTTGATTTAACATGCAATGTTTGAAAAACATCCGAAATAATCGATTAATCCATTAATGTTTAACGATTCGATCGAGTCGGGTTCGATTATATTTTTGGATTTGATTAATCCGTGCATCGGTTATTTCTAGCTCAATGGACATCGCAGTGAAAATCATTAGTTAATTCTTCTTTTCCATTTCGCATAGTCTCAATTTTGTTCTGATATTTATTGGTTGAAAATGAGGATGTAAAATTTTCTTCTTGGAAGTGAAAAACCAAAAAATGAATTGAAAAAAATTTGGCAAAATGCGAAATACGTATATTTTTCGATTATGAGAAGAAAAAAAAAAAAAAAATATGTTTTTGTCGTTCGTTGCTAAACTAGGCAAAATATTATTACCGAATTTAGATCTCCAACATTTTGTGTTCTTTTTTCTTGAATATTCTTCAATTTGCATCCCTCAACATTTACCGTCTCATTTCCCGAATAATCGTGGAATCAGTTCTACAAAATATTTTTGCAATGATTGGCGTTTTTCCCCGTCACGATTTTTCACTCGAGTCAGCATCACGAAACATAAACCGTGTATTATGCGGGTGGTAAGCTATTTTTTTTTTTTTCACCCCATTTTGCGAGAAAAGTGATCGGTTCACGTTATCGGGGAAAGCCTTTGCGTAGAGAACCCCTCGACACCGGAAGTGCATTAGTAGTGTCATAATTTAATGGCAGGCAGTCAGAGAGTCCGGCGACGTCATTGCGATAATTAATAGCTTTTTATATACCGTGTATCGTCACGTGCGGTAAGCATTATATTTAATCGTCGTGAAACGGTATTTAGTTGCAATACTGCTTGTATTCGCGTTGATTCGTTTCTTGAAGAAAAAAAAAAAAAAAAAAAATCAGAGGTTGGATACGTAAAAACGGTGGCGATGAAACAGCGGACGATCAGAATTATTATCATCATTATTATTTTTCTGTAAGGAATAAAAAAATTTATAGCACGGCGTTAAATTTTATGTCGGTGTTTATGATTTCGTCGTCAAGGATTCGGAAGTTGAAGTTGAAGTTAAAGTTGAAGTTTGTTGACAATAAACTAAGGACAAATACAAATTACAGTTTGATAAGAAGCCATCAGATGTTTATTATTTTGTCTACAAAGAATAATAATGGACACATGTCAGTATTCAGAAAAATATGTATGTTACAATAAAAATGATAAAACGTGGAAGAGAAAGATTGGCGGAGTTGAGATTTGAATTCGGTGTAATTAAGGTACCTACGATTATCATGAGAAGCGATAGGTGTGCCTATTAGAATCTCGATTGAACCATCATTCGGCTAGCATCGAGCTGCACGTTGTTGATTGGAAGGCATGAAACTCCCGATCGTACAAATAGACCAGCGTAGATGAGAAGTGAAGTGAGTAATTATCGCCCCATGGACGACGCTAATGGCGATCATGAGTTTTATATCGATGCCGATTACCTTCCGGAGTTAAAATCAACGAAGACGAAGCGCGGAATAATTGTCTCGATTGAAAACACGCTTCGTTGCCTCTTCATTTGGCCTTTCGGATTCAGGATGGAGAATAAAAAAACAAAAAACCTCGAGTTTCGATCGCTGGAGTAACTAAAACGAACGAAGGTGTGAAAATGAAAACCGAACGCACATCTTGCTGGTCATAAGACCGAATGAATATCAAGCTTGTAGAAAACTGGAGCTGTAATTCCTGACGAGACATTTTTGCAAGACATTCAGTGTCGGATATTTATAGCAATAATTTGAACGCTTAAAGGCACTTGACAAATATATTCATATACAATTTAAGGTGGTCCATAATATCGGTAAAAAAAAAATTTATTTTCTCCCATCTGGTAAATTGACTCGGAATACTGAAAAATGATTTTTAAAAGTGAAATCCTCTCTTAATATTAACATGAACCCGTACCCCAAAGGTCCTTTGAAGGAATTGTATGTAAATAATATATTTATTAAATCAGATGGAAAAAGCTCTTCGTCGCGTGAACGAGAAATTTAAGTCGGAAGAGCCGAGACTAAGAAAATTGGTGTCAGAAGAGGGATTTCGAGTTCCACTTTGCTGCTTCGATTAATTTCTGGATGAAATCGTAACGATTTCCGATTCGAATTCCTGAATCACACGAAGCGTAAGAGAGATGAGTATCTGATGAATAAGTAACGACTTGAGATTCTACCGTGGAAGCTGCCAGCCAAGGTTCTTCGCGTTTCTCCGACACCGTGAGATCCTGTCCTAGTTGATATCCTTCGGAACTGTGCAACTGCAACGGTGCAGGATCGGCTACCATGCACGCGTTAATCAATACCTTGTGGCGATTTATACCCATTACCCTTGATAAATCAATATAACGAACGAGCCTCGCGTCGAAGATGCGAGTGCATCGCAGCCTCGTCAGATCCGACCAAATTTGTGCATCGATGCTGCCCAAGGAGGAACAGGATTGTCTCGGTGTCGTGTTGAACACGGTGGAGAATAAAACAGACTGAGAATTCATCGTGCTCGGTCATACATGCATCGGCCGTTTCGACATGCTCGAACGTTTTTAAACATTTTTATTTGCATTTAAAAGGGACATTTCGTCATTAGTTGAAGACTCGTGAATTTCGGGGCCACGGGTTTGAAATAAGTGAAAGAGAAATTGTGGAATTAGTCGCACTTTTATGAAAATATAGGGAGGATTTCAAGTCAATTCGAAAGAAAAAACGAGTTTTTTTTCCCTGACCACTTTTGCTGCTTTCGCTCTTTTACTCACTTGATGTTCGTATTGAAGGCATCATATCTGAATTTTTTCAGACTTTCCTGATCAAGTATCTTTTTACCACAGCTAGTCGAGAAATCAGCTTTTGACGATTTCTCATTTTTTCAAGTTAACATAGCTTGAAATTCAGATGACATATGGAGAAAGTTTCGCACGCTTGTATGAATTTTGTGAAAATAATTTTGTGCAATTTTTCGTGCTCCGTTAAAATATAGTTTTGATGAAAAATGTTCGAAAATCTTCTGTAACAAAACAGTGCCCAAATCGAATTGGCTAAAAGTTTTACACAACATGTCTTTATCAATACGAAAGATTGTCTATAAGTTTCTTAGTGGGAGGAAAAGTAGTTGAAAAGTTACAAGTCACAGTTGACGTGGAACTGTGAAATTTCTCGTCCATACGTACTGTAATGTGGCGGTATGAGTCGTAAAAGTTACACACATCGTTGAATTCTTACCTCGGATGAATATGCTCAAAAAATATTGTCCGGCGGTACGGAATTCACGTATCATGTCAGGAACCGTGATAAATAACAGACCGAAGTATACTCCTCGAGAAAAAGTTGACGACCGAAGTTATAAACAACACGCGTAACAATTGAGGATCGCGCTCGAGTGCGCGGCAGCGCCACGCGCAGGATAAGCAAACATCTTGCCGCGGCGCGAAGTTTGAATCGAATTCTCGCCACTGTGTGAATATCTTTATATACAACGTGTCTTTTTCAAAGCGAAAGGTTCTCTAAAAACTTCACAGTGGGCGGTGGAGTGGTTTAGAAGATATTATTTGAGACCAGAAGTCAATTAGAATTACAAATAACGTTGACGAGGGATTAAAGTGTTCAATAAATCATTTCTCTCACCGAAAACGCATTCGAATTCGAAAAAAGACGATATTTGTAATAAAATTTTCATTTGAATGATTTCTTGTCTTTATGGCGAGAAATTTGAAGTACGATACAAAGCGTTTTTCACGTCGATTGTAAAAACTTATCCTCAAAACCTTAAAGGGCTTAAACTCACTAATTTTTTTTATACATGTCATTTTTTCGTAGTGTGTTGGATAGTTGAGAAACCTTTTTTAAATGCAACTAACACACGCATCGGTATCTCGTATTTCTCCGTGAATTGAAATAAAAAATCTGGAAATGGTGAATTTTCATTAAAAACAACCGTTCGTTAGGTTAAAAAAGAACTTGAAGGCTCTGGTATTGCAACATTTTTAATAGCTTGATCGATTTTTCGATTGTCAGCTGTTTGCTGACGAAATGGTTACAAAATTATAACAAGATTGCCGGCGGAGTTTCGATGGGTCGACGAAACTTGAAGGCACGGCAGCGTAACTCGTTCGATTCGAGTTTGCCGGACCAGTTTGAGGTCAGATCGGATACGGTACCCCGGTTTGAACCGAGAGACCTTCTCGCCGGGCAGAAGTAGTCGTTCACGCTGGATTATCTGGGTCTTAGATCACCGAGAATTCCACAGGAACTAGAACCTCCGGTTCGACTTGATGCCGCGGACACGAAAAAAGCGGCGAAACAAGATAAAAAGGCACAGCAGCTCCCGAGGAATCCGGAACGTTGGTTCTCATAACCAAGAATCACGTTTCTGAATATATACTCGTATTCACGAATATTTCGAAAATGGAATTTAATGCACTTTATACACTAGCAGCTGTTTTTTTTTTTTTTTTTTTTTTTTATGAGAGTGGTCAAGATTAAAAAGGGGAACACATCGAATTTCGGAAATACCGTAGAGCCAAAAAGTCGATTCTTCAAATGTTAAACTCTCGCTTTCGTCGAAAATCTACGAATCCGAATTTATCGATAACGACTGACCAAAGACTCGAAAGATCAAAATCCCGAAATCCACCGAGACAGGATGGAAAAAATACCGAAAGCTTGCAAGACGTCGGAGACACGTTTATTTTTTCCATTGTGACCAGTCGCAGCTAATAGACGGCGTTACGATTGCGAAGTGACGCGAATGTGGAAGACGATTCAACGTAATGATCTCTTGAATAAATCGAACGTACGGGGAAAAAAGATTTACCGTTTGAATGTTGTTAAAAATATGTTGCCTATTCCTTTGCGTTCTTTTTTTCTTCGATGACACGAACGATTGTCCGACGGAATGAGATAATCTTTACAAAACTAGCATCGAGTCGATGAATTTCACAAATTCCGAATTCTCAGGAGATTCGTTACTTCGTCCTTTTGGGATCCTGGTCCTTCCGCATTTTGTGGATCGAGATCTTGCTCCTTCTGAACTTTCATTTTCGCAAAATAATTTTTTTCGTTTTTAGGCTGTTCGAAGTATCAGCCGTTCTCAATTTTCAATTTCGTAACTAACATTTTTCTATACAATCACATTCTGTGCTTTGTTCATTCGGACCATGCCGACTGTTCTAAAGATACTTTTTCGGATAAGGGAACTTTCGGTTGAACGAACTTTTGAGAAAACAGTTATTCTACCGGATGATTTATCGAAAATCCCAATTTCGGTACACTGATCATTCGTTATTTTAAAATTCGTATTTCGAAACTTTGAACTTTTCGACAAGTCGTTTTTCAGGTCGTTCGGTATTTTGACCCCACCCTCATAATATTACAATACCTACTATTTACATTTCCAAAGATTAAAATTTTCGCTCTGCATTTGCCCAGCTTCCGGGACTTTCTATTTCTTATCTAATCAGCTTATCACACCCTCCTTTTTGCCAATCTTTCCTCCACCCCTCCCAGAAATTTTTTCACCTCAGTTTTATCCAACGAGTGTAATTACATCCACGGTCTAGCGGCTCTTTCGGCATGGATTAATGATCGCAGGATAGAGCCGTGGGTATAAAGTACCACAGGCGGTCTCCGGTAATCGTTTTCTCTTGCACTTGGCACTGACGGAGTTATACTATTGAAGAGAAAACGGAGAAAACAAACAGAACGAAGAAGGGTAAGAAAAAATCGAATTAAATAAATAATACATACGAAATGGGATGAGAATAAAAAAAAAAAAACTCGCAATGATATCGCTGGGAAGATGGGGGGAGGGGGGGGGGGGGGCCAGAGCTACCGCCTCCACGGATTTATATTTCACCTTTTTGCACCTGCAGACTTAGTGCCAGAAGTAATGGTTAATTGCATGCCACGCGGGCGCATAAGTCGACTAATTGCGCGCGGAACGAGCCGGACTTAAGAATTTATATCGCTGCAATGGATGCAATGGAGGAGAAAGAATATAAACACGAAACTGTAAAAAAAAAAAAGAAAAAAAATAATTCGGCCACGTCAACTAAAATCGCAGTATTCTCATTTTTATTGCACACTTTCAATTGTGAACGAGATCGAAAAGTTAGGGGGAAAAAAAAAACGAAATAAAAAACGATCGTGACTTGTTTTACCAAATCAAAATTTGAGAGTTTTCAAAACCGAATCAACGTATCAAAAGGAACGCGATTTGGATCGCAGGTGGTACCTAAATCGGTAATAAAAATTCGCCCCTCGACTAGTGGAATCGGTTCGCTTACCGATCTTGCAGTTCTGATAAGCGGCTAAGAAGTAATTGAGATTAATGCGACGAGGAGAGGAATTCTTCTGCTAACTTTGCATCGTCTCGTTTCTGTAAGCGAGTGTTCAAGGCTGGTTTATAAGACGGCATATATAACGTAAACGAAATAATTACGGAGATACGAATCTGAAGAGGTAAACTGGCCCGATTTATGCGTCTCGTACTCTTCGAACGCGTCGCTTTTCTATCTCAGTCAACGAACGAGAAACGAATGCGAGGAATAATGAGGCCGGTTGAAACGGGAAGAAATAAAAATTAAAGACAGAGAAAACGAAGAAAAAAAAGAAAATCGGGAACTAGAGGATAAGATATTGTCTTAATTAGCTGGTTATCACTTTCAGTCATGGTGGTTAGTATTCTTACGTTAATCTTGCAACATATTTCTGTGTAATTTTTTGCTAGTTCCGATAGTATATTAATGGGTTTTCGATACTCGTGAGTAATTATTGCGATGTAACGTAAATTATTATTGTTAGAAACAAATTTATTTAAATAAATCGTGGAAATTGAAGGAATGATTCATTTCCTAGAAAGTTACGCCTCTATACGTACACACGTTTTACATAAATTATGAGTTTTTGGGGTCACTGATTACGAATCTGAAATCTGATTTGGAGAATAGAAGATGGCGGATCCAACATGGCGGACAAAAATTTCAAATCTGATTTCAGATTTGTCATCGATGATCTCAAAATCCATGGAATACTATCTTGTTATGAAAGTTGACTCAGTACAATAATGTGCGACTCAACGGGTTGAATTCAGCGCGAAATAAAATAATCAAGGATAGTAATCAAAAAGTGGACGAATAATTTCATGTGATTTGAAAAACGGGCGAATTAGGATTTGAGAATTGAGAATGTAGTGGAATTTTAGTAAAGGTATTTATTCAAGGAATTAAAAATATTGGGGAATTTGATTTTTCTGGGTGAAGGTGAAAATGTAGAATTATTAGAAAACAGATCAACGAGCATAAAGTAGAATTTTCAACGGGGTAAAAATCTACGTCAAAAGATTTTAAAATGCAGAAAGATCAAACTACAGAAAACTTAAAGGATCTAATTCACACATTCTTACGTTTTGAAAATTCTACATTCCGATTATTCAATTTTCACCACCGTTCGATTTTTCGATTCAGCACTTGGCGGCGTGAATTTTGTCGCAAAAATGATGACAAACAGACTTTTGTCAAAGTTAAAATCTCAGTCTCGCTAACCTGCAATCAAGGGCCTCTTATAAACCTCTTTTTGTCAGCTTGGGAGTTAATTTTAAAGACCTGCTTAACGCGAATGAGGGCAGTTTTCGCGCTGTAACGACGCAGTTAGGCGTACCGTAAGTGCGATGAATAACAAGAGGCAAAGTAGGAGAGAGAAAAAAACAAAAAAAAAAAAAAAAAAAAAACGAATAAAAATAAAAAAATAAAATAAAATAAATAAAAAGCGAGTTTGAAACAGCAGGATTATCTCGAGAACGTCTAATTAGCGGTCCCTTTCGCACAGCGACAAACCCTCCGGCAAATCCTTTGGCTACAAAATGACTCGATTAATATGTACGGCACGTTCCTGAAGATAATCTATGCCCTAGCCACGGTTAGGGGAACGACAGGAGAGGGAAGTTAACTTGCGCTTGAGTCTCAGGGGGGGGGGGGGGGGGAAACGCAGTCGATCTTGTTGTCGGGATGGGGGTAAAAAGGAAAATTTGATAAATATACTCCGTCTGACGATAAAAACGGTGATAAAAAAATTCAGGAGAAAGAATCGAGTGTGGAAGAGTGAAGAAAATGTCAGGCCTGAGTGAAATTCAGAAAATGATTGTACGGACAATCATTTTTTATATTAAAGCTTCGATCATGAATTTTTTTTTTTTTTATGGTTTTCGAAATTGATAAATTTACGATACAGGAAAATTTTACTCGCAATTTAAATTTGTTTGATTTCCTGGAAACTAATTTGAAAAATCTTGAATTTTAATTCTAGAAAAGAAAAAAAGAAAATATTCTGTCATCGTAGCAATTCCATTATGATTTTACCGTTTTTTCTTTTTTTTTTCTTTATTCTAATATGTTTAATAACGCTGTTCTTCTCGTTCGCGATTCGACTCAAAATCAGAAAAAAACGTTTTATCCGATGAAATTTTGAAAAGAATTTTTGATACTTGATAGGTGGTCTCTTTAATTTGTATGGAGAAAAATTTGTCAGGAATCAGTGCGACGAGTTTTTGCGTCGAAAGATAAGTGGAAACAATTGATATTGAGCCCAATTTTCAATGTTGAACCATCAAATTTATGGGGTGGGGTTGAAGTTTCGAATTTGACAGCTTTCGAAGGCGTCTGATTCCGATTTATTTCGTGGCGAAACTTGAACTAAAGAAATGAAACTTTGGAGAAACAACAAAGTTTCGAATGGTCGGAAAGCCGACGGGTCAAAGTTCCGTTATGCAAGATTTCGAAAATTCAAGTTACGATAGAGCAAAGTTCCGAAAAGTAAAGTTACGATGAAGTAAAATTTCGAAAAATTAAAGTATACTAATTCATCGTAGTTTATTCGTGGATTACATGTAAGAAATGAGAAAAACCGAATATCAGAATGACCAGGATCTCCGAACGTAAAATTATCGAAAATACAAAATACAGAAAGATCAAAGTGGTGAAATTTCAGCGAGCCAGAAATTGACGGAACTGTAAATCTTCCATCAGTCTGAATTTCGATGTTTCAGATTTTAAAATTTTCTCACTTTCACAGCTTCCGAACTTCTCGGAGTTACACCCTTTCAGAACTTTGTACTTTCGTAACTTTGAGCGTCGGATTTCGAACGATTCGAAACTTCGATGTTTGATTTCGTTACTTCAAGCTTAGCCATCAAAAAATTCGGAATTAGGCGCTTTCGGAACTTTTTCAAAATCGGAATTTCAACCCTGTCCCAAATTCGTCTTCTATTATATCAAGGGGGGTATTTTTTTGTCACATTCCATTTCGCCGAGGTCAGCATGCAGAGTTCTTGTCTTACGTGTGTAATTCTATTTTTCTACTACCACACAAGGGATTTTCTCCTACCCTTTCCCAACGACGAGTGATCGCGAGCAGGACCCAGGATGCATAAAAAGGGAACGGGGAATAGGATCCCGAAGGATCAATAAAGTCCTGTCCACCCATAACCGACCGATCAATCTCTGTCTACATCGGTTCGTGTTTCGCGATCTTTTCGCCCTGTCCTCAGCTGTTCGACACGATCAAGCAGCAACGACGCGAGAATCCCATTTTCCGGATATGGGTATATAAGCGAGGTACAACCGAATGAGAAAACAGCTGGCGAAAAAAGTTCGAATTCTCGAAATTCCATCTGTAATTAAAACGAAGCGGTTCGACAGAAGTCCCGATCTTCTTCGACGGCTCGAGATCTTCTGGGAACCCGATCGAGTATCTGGATCTCGAGAGGAAATTTCCTATCGTCTTTTTCTTCTCCGTGCAGTTTTTTTTTTTTTTTTTTTATTCGCTCACAAACGCGACACTTCTCTTCACAGGCTCCGCCATGTAGGATCATGATCGATATAATCTGGCTAACCACCCTCAAGGTCCGCGATTTTTCACATCTGTTTGCGTGAATCAATTATAAAATTTGAGAAAAACAACCTCTTGAATCTTTCCCAAGAAACGATATTTTTGGAAGACTTCCGACAAGTCCGAAGTCCCTTGAAATTAATGGAAGAGTTGGAAATGTTGAGAACTTATACAGTAGGTAAGATCTTTCCAATATCAAGGTCAGAATATTTATCAGTTGCAAAATGTAAATGTTGGAGTAATAAGTCGGGCGTAAACGAGTTACACGTTTGGTCGTTAAATTTTGAATTAATGTTTCGTCGAGTAAAATAGACCGCAGGGTTGTTTTCTTATCGTAATGGTCTATCCCTATCCTACGTCAAAAGTTGACCAAACTCAAGCCCCAAGCGCTGTGGTCATCGCTGGGTTAAATCCGAAACTTGGAAACGCTCCGTCATTTTCGACGATTAGCGAAATGTTGAAGGAATTAATGTTTGTACATACTTCTATAAATATACGTTTTAAATTCTAAATGAATCCTCTATTTTGTTACTTTAATTTGTACCACCTGTTGAACAAGAAAAATTCCCACAGTATTATCGCATTTCATAATACGTGGAAGTATGGAATGAATGAAATTGACAAACATAAAGCTTTGTTGCATTGCATAATTATCTCGTGTAGATTTTCGAAATTAATGATCATTAAAGCGGTTTTTTTTTACCTTCTAATAATCTAAATATAAACGCTTATTGGTGAAACAAATTGATTTTAAACAGAAAGTTGATGAGCTAGATATTCAAAGAAATACCACCATACAAACTGAATATTTATACCTGCCCGATAGGATAAAAAGTTTTCATTTTTCAGTAGCGTTGCAGCTCAAGATAGAAATGTAAGATTACCTCTGAAAAGATAACTCACCCCGAGGAAGTAATCACTGTTGAAGTCAGGTGTACATCTAAGAAAAAGTCTTGTGTTGTCACTGAAAGTCACTTGAAGTTACTCGAAGTCACGTAAAGCCATAGGAAGTCACTTTAAGTCACGTAAAGTTATTTCAAGTTACATGAACTTGTTTCAAGTTACATGAAGTTACTTGAAGACACAAAAACTCACTGAAACTCACTAAAAGTTATTCGAAGTCCCATGAAGTTACTGAAAGACGCGAAAATTCACTAAAAGTTATTTGAAGTTACATGAAGTTACTCAAAGACACGAAAACTCACTGACAGCCACTTGAAGTCATGGCGTCATTTAAAGTCACGTCAAGTCACCGGAAGTTGCGATGCCACCTGCTATTTAAAGTCAGTAAAGTCACTCAAAATCGCATAAAGTTAATAATCTGACGTAACGAGATCACTTGAAGTCAATTTCCGTCCGAAAGTTGCACTCAACTTCATTGTTGTCCACCCCTCGACCATGCCCATCATCGAAATGCAGTCAGGAGTAAATTCCTAGGAAGATCGAATGTGACGAATGACGTTGACCGGAAGTCTACATCACCTTTTGACCGCATAGAAAGTGTATGGTCGATAATTATGGGACTGAGCCAGCTTCCGAACGGCTTTGGCCGTTCCTCAAACGCTCACCTCGGCGGCCGTCGCGTCGACGGTGGGCATTAAACACGGCACGGCATTATATTCATCGAGTATGTTTGCCCGCGGCCCATTAGGCTCTTGGATACGAGGACCAATGGCGAGTAGGAATGTGGTGCATGGACCGCCGGTAATTGTGGCTGCCGTCTTGTCATGACTCGGTGCAAGGTCCCGCCCTCCCGGACTCTACGCACAGGAAGAACGGGCCGGACCGCCGATATTGTAATTGAAACCAAGAGGAGCAAGAGGAATCTGCACGGGGAGAAGAATAACCAGAGCTAGGAACAAAAAGGAGGAAAGCACTGCTTTGCCGATATCCTACGGCACGCGATTTGCTGATGCTGCTGCCGCTGCTTGGTCAAGAGCTGATCACAAGATTCTTAACCCTTTTGCGCTGAACACCTTCTGTGTGTAACACTGGTCTCACATCGGGGTCGATGAAGACCCTACATTGGGTAGAAAACGGAGATATCGTTTCAAGTAGCTTGCAATAAATTCTGGGATATTCGTCGACTGTTGTACTTGAAAGTCAATTAGTTCTCTTTAGCAAAATGAAATGTTGATGTGAAAAAAATTATTTGTAAAATAACAAAATACCGGGAAATGGATCGTTCTACTCAGAAAATGATCACTCACTGAATTTTTGATATTTCGAGCTGAAAATTTACTGAGTAATCCTCAAGACACGGATGTTTGATAAAAAAAATATGGATATACTGCGCGATGAAAAAAAGGTGTGCATTTGAGTGAGCAGAGTCGAATTTTTGGAAAAAGTATGAATGAATGATTTTTGCTGTACCTACTTCATTATTTATCTTGAATTGAAGTAGATTTTTTTGGATGTTTTATACATGGAATTTACGATGATGATACCGCGGGGTCATTTTGACCCCGGTGTGCAGCGTGTAAGTGTTGAAAGTGACCAAAGTCGGTCATTTTTCAACCGGAAGTTGTCGTTCATCAGCAAAATACGTAGGGACGTAAAGAGTTCCGGTGTTTAACGGACAACGTCGAATGTATGATAAAATACCGTCGAACATCATCATTGACAAGTGCCTCACATAAAATTTATTTCCGACAGGAGTTGAGATATTAATAAAAATTAACATTTCGAGTCTTGATTTAATGATTTTTTTCTTTCAATCTTCAGCGTTATCACGCTGAAAAATGTCTAACATTTAGAAAAACTTATTGAAAACACCTGTAAGAAATTCTGACTTCCTTACAGGTTTCAGCTGCAGAAATTTCTTCTGGATAACTTAAATTACTTTTGGATGAGAGAAGTTAAAAAATTTGTAATCCGCAAATGGCAAGCTATATTATACTGGATATAACATGTATACATTTTCTGGCATAAGCGTGAGTGGAAAGATGTTATACCTTCTCGATTAAACTCGTTTATAGTTGTCTCGGAGAAAACTATTAAGACATAGAAAAAATGCTGTTATAATAGAAATTACGGTGGAGAGGTGAAGAAATTTAAACAGAATGTTGAACAATCATATAAATCGGTGCTCTTTATTATGTCACTTGTTTTTATTCACGATATAATTTCGTTAACGAAAGTGCTAAATTTTTGAATTATTGGTATATTTCAAACCGATTCATTTCGCGATTACGGTTGTTTTGGGAAATAATACCGGGGGGGGGGAATGAAGTTCCGTATTTGAAAAGTTCCGAAGGCATCAAATTTCGAGTTTTATTGTTGCGAAACTTGCAGTAAAGAAATCAAACTTTGACGAAACATCAAAGCTTCGAATGGTCCGAAAACCGACGTTTAAAGTTCCGAAAGTGAGAAAATTTGAAAATCTGATACATCGAAATTCCGAATGATCGAAAATTTTCAGTTCTGCGAATTTGTGGCCAGATATAATTTCACCACTTTGATCTTTTTTTATTTCGAATTTTCGATATTTTTACGTTCGGAATCCTGTTCGTTCTGAATTTCGGTTTTTCTTACTTTTTCCATCCACTCGTCGAGTAAATTACACTGCGTGAGTATATTTCAATTTTCCGAGTTTTACTCCATCGAAACTTTATTTTTCGCAATTTTGCTCCACCGGAACTTTACTTTTCGTAACTTTTCCCTACCGTCACTTGAATTTTCGGAATCTTGCGTTTCGGAACTTTAACCCGTCGAGTTTCCGACCATTCGAAACCTCGTAGTTTCTTCAAAGTTTCATCTCTTCACTTCAAGTTTCGCCACCAAATAATTCGGAATTTGGCGCTTTCGGAACTTTTCATACCCCACCTGAAATAATGAGGCTTAGAAGGCGATTATAACGGTTGTTGGGTAGCCACGGGCGGCAAGGAAGAGGCGCGAATACGAGATGTGATATCCTTGTGGTCCTGATCCTCATCCCGAGGCTTATGCAGGGCTGCCTGAGGCGCGTCGTGTTACCGGAGATGACCAATTAGCCGTTTATAGACGCCTGCCCTCTTCCAATTCGCGGCAAAAAGATCCCCCGAGTTCCTTCGTAATTGAATTAGTTCGAGCTCCAGCTGAGCGCCTCGCTCGCAAGCTTATATACACTTCAACTTAAAATACCTCCGACATGCCGCAACGGCCCAACCGGCTTTTTCACATCGTATTTTCACCAAGACACGTGTTCGGAATATTTCGACACAAGTTCTCTGCGATCTTGAATGACGGAGGCGTGAAATAACGATCGTTCGTTTTCTCTTTGCTGACTCAAAAAAAAAAAAAAAAAATCTTTACCTTCACTTTGTAGACAGGGATTGGATTATTTGGAACTTTGATGTCTTTAAAGCTTTTCATATCATTATTTTTTACTTTAATTATTTTCATTCTTTCTGATTCTGCCTACATTTGTATGTATTTTTGTTTTTCTGTTTTTTTTTTTTTTTTTTATGATCTTCTCTTGTAGCTATTTATTATATTTTTTCCTGAGTAGGTAACTTTTTCAACGCTTAATTCTGTACCATCAACCTACTGAATAACTTACTCGGCATTACTGACAAAATTTCATCTGATTCTATTAAAACTTATCGCAGCTCAATAAATGTTCAATTCAAACAAGCAGATTAATTTTTCAGTGTACAATAATTTTCCTTCCTGATCTAAATGAGAATCAATCTTTCAAATGAGAGGAACAAAAGTATCTTGCTATTGACATTATGACAGGAATAAATGAATCTGATCGTTATAAAAATAACAGTCATTCGACAACTGAAATTAATATTCTCAAGTTTATTTCACGTATGAATTTTTCTTCGTGTTGTTTAAAATATTTTTGACAGGTGTTTGAAGGAATGATTTTTTTTTTTTTTCGTAGGTATAATTTCTCCTTAATTTTTTTTTTTTTGATCACTTTGATATTTGGCGTAATATCGTGTATCAATGTTCGAAACGATATTAATTTCCGAAAAAGTGAGTAGAACGTCCTTCTTCAATTGTTTATAAAAGTGAGAGGGAAAAAAAATAAAATCTCTACACTCGGTGAGAAATAACGGCAATTCCGAATAATATTGCGTATTCCGTATCGCATAACTTGGGTGGTTACGTGCAATTTTCTGCAATATTCTCATTTTTGTGCGTCAAGTTTTACTCGTTGCACGAGGATAAACTCCATCGACAAAGACGCTCCTTCTTTGCAGTTCAGCAGCAAGAGCAGTAAAAGCGATTTGAAGAGGCGTGGAGAACGATGAACGGCAATGCAAGAATGTTTTACTGCTTTTCCGAAGGTGATTCGACCCGCTCGCCCTTCCTTTGCTTTTCAAAACGTACTTACTACGCCCCCGTAATATTTCTTTAACTCGTATCTGCGAGCTTTCATTTCCCAGATTCAAAGAAGAAGGGCAAATATTAGGACCCGGATTAATATGCGAATACATATTTTTTATGTAAATAATTTTCATTCCTTACTTGATTTTCTACATAAAGTACGATGTTTGGAGGTACAAAATGCAGTTTTTATTTTCCATATTTCACTTTTTTAAGTTCATATTGTACGTACATATTTTGTAATTTTGAATTAACCGGGCGCCCTGCTAAAAAACTTAATTGCGGTTATCATTTCCATCAAAACAATTAGTTTCTGCATAAATTGTACTTTATAACCGATTCCAACGATCATCCCATCCGCGAAATTCTCTCCACTGTGCAACTCTTAAATCCATTCCTCTATTTTCTGTCCTTTTTGCACTCACCCCCCCCCCCCCCCCCCCCCAAATCCTAGGAATATTATTTCCCTCGCTTATGTTTAATCTTCCCAGCGTTTATTGCACGCTCGTTCGAGTTTCTTTATGCTCCAGTTTAACGTCCGTATATTCAACTACCTACAAACTGCCACGTCTGTATAACAACTTCTTGTCCTAGGAAGTAACGCGGAGAATCGTTATTTTATTACTAGGCGAATAAGAATGTCCGCGAATACAGGGATCGCCTCCACTTTTGCCTTGGCGTATATATACACGCGTAACCTACCCTGCATACGTATATTTCACAAGTTACACACATATATACACATATCCTATGTATACCCTGCAAAGTCGTAAATGTTCGACTCCTTTTTCACCCAACGTTCACTGCGGCTCGCTCTTTCTCTCCCAACTGAGATATCAATTCCCCGGGAAAACTCAGCAACGGACATTTTCTCATAGTCACCACGGGTTTTACTTTTCACCTAAAATTTTTCATCCCTAAATCCATTTTCGCCCAAACATCGCCCTTCGACATTGTGTTTCGTTTTATGATGGTCAAAAAGCACTTTCAAAAAGTATAACATTTTATACAGGAACCTCAAATTTTTCACGAATACAAATCTTTCTGGCACTTTAGAACAAATTTCATCAGACTCTTGTAATTTCACCAATAATCATCTATGAAACAACAATATTTCCGTACTTTTTCGATATGCTAATTTCAAACACATTCATGCATCCGTTGAAATGAGGCTAAGCATGGTGTCCACTGGTTGTGAAAACGTCCTTGTATTTTGCATCTCCTTCAAAAGTCCTAGAAACTGTCCTTTAATTTTTCTTGTGTCCTGGAGATATTCTATTTTTAACGTCCTTGAATTTGTTGTAGATTTTTTACTGAGCACTTTGCCAAGTTACAAGTTCGACAAAACAATTGTCTTTGCAAAACAATCTTTTACTTCGACTTGGTAGCAAGTCTATTCCATAATTCTGAGCCACATCATGTTGTGCAGTCTTGTATTTCCACAGTGTTAATCGTGTAACTAGTTAAGCGAACATGATCGTGTACTCCGGCAAGAGTTTGCGGGAAGGGAGTGAGATGAGTACGCACCGGCCAATCATCCATGAACCAGGCCAAGATTGATGGTATTGCGGTATGGATACTGGTTCTGGATGATGAACCAGCTGTCCGTTACGCATAAGTCATGTCGCCTCGGAGTTTGCCTGCGTCGGCAATCCTTTAACCTTGGGAAGAAAAGTCCAGGCAATCAACGATTCTGGTTTTTTATTCTCCTTTTTTGGAAAATCGAGTCTTCGCTTCGGGTCGCTAAGTCTGTAGACGCGAGAACGGTTCTAACGCGTCTAAGAAAAAACGCTACATTGGACTGTTATGGAAGAATCTCGCAGTCAATTCTGATATTCAACATCAGTTTCATGTCACGTAGTATTGAATTCAAACCAAGTTACAGTTTATAGAAATCCACAGAATACATTTTGTTTTGCATGTGGATTGTTTCTATGACTCGAAACTTGGTAGCTTAGTGACCATAACTCTTGGTGAAGGATATTCGGACACAAAGTATTACAATAAGCATTCAAAGCGTTGTATCCTCGGCTCTCGCAGCGAGCCTGACGTTGGAAACCTTGACGTGGTTGAAAGTGGAGCAGCTTTGTCGCGGGTAAGGCGTGGTGAAATTGATGGAACAAGAATGCGGGTGGTGTCGACGCTGGCCGGAGCCGCTGCCGCATCCCGAATGGAGTGTATCCTCGATCCGGAGTCCTGCAGGAGGTACCGGAGAGAATTTTCCCGTTATACGAAGTCGTTCCGCGGTTGCATAGCCGGCTAGTCTTGAGTCGAGGCGGGAACAAGACACCACTTAAGGTATCTCTAGACCTAGACCTGCAACTACCGCGCGGGTTAAAGCGAAAGTACAGCCCTCGCGGGAGACCTCAACTCGTACCTCGAGACCTACGACCTCGACCCTTGTTATCAAGACGAACGCTAACTATGGGTTACACCATGTCCTTTTCCGACGGCTCGCCTCGACCATCCTGACAATCGAATCCTCGTTCATCTCGACTTCCCGGCCAACGACGCGTGGGAAAAGAAGACCAAGGTGTACGAGGTAGAGATCCTAGTGGTGAACACATGTCTCTTTGCGGTGTGGGTCGAAGTCCTGAACTGTCAAAGTTCAGACTGACCGTTAGATCGAACGTCATTAGTTCGAATGGTCGAACTTCCGAATGGTCGAAACTCGGAACGTTAACAACTTTCCCACGTGTCGTGAAGCATCTATGGCACAGAACGAATGGCGGGTTCCGAATACTCACCAGTTTCTATGGAATGCTTATTTGTACGTGCGACTCTTCTGAATTTACTTACTATTCCGGAATTCGATCGTTCGAACTCATGACATTCGATATAACGGCCAACCCGGAGTTAGAAAATTCGAAAATTGCACCCGCACTCATCTGTGCGAAATGTGGAACGCGAGGTGCCTGCTTTTGTAGATTCCGTAGCTGCGGTTCGAGCATTTGAACCGCATCGATGATGATTCTGCGGAAGGAGTCTAGAGACATTGTCCTCGGCTAACGACGGCATAACGATCCACGAAGTCTGCAGTAAGCACCTACCCGGGGGCCCATAAAAGGCGAGGCAAAAGACCACGGCACATTTTGTTGTCAAGGAAGTGCCGGAGTCCTCGCGCAGGAGGAGTGGAGGCGTAATGACGGGTTTGAGAGAATTCATCTCGTGCAGACCTGTAACGAACTAACGACACAAGAGGCATGGACAATGTACTGTACCACCTACCGGAGAGATGTGATCGGGATTTGACTCGATCTGGCTTTCAAGAATTTTCGGTGAGACGAAAGCGGTTCAGACACAGAATCTGGATCAAAGCATTCGTACATACCTTGACCGATCAGCTCAGAACCGTTGAAAATTTGATCACATTCCTCATTCTTTTGTTCTTGCTTCTTAGACCCGCGGGCTTTAATGCTAGGTGTTGAGTTTCCGATCGTCGTCTTCTCTTCTGGGAATATTCAGCCAAGCGTTGGTGGTTCTCGGCTGCCCGACTCTGGATTTTTCGATCTGGCGTCTTGAAGAAACGCCCGGAACCTCCCATCCCTGCAGCCGGGTACAGAGAAGAGCTGCTTGACACCTTGATAACATAATGCACAGCTTATGCTGTTGACGTCGTTAACTCTGCCGCTCCTCCCTTACGTTAACCCTCGGGACGTGTCCAAGGATTCCGGTGAACGTGTTACAACGTCATCAGACTGAGTTGTTCCTTTTCCTACCTTACGTTCTTCTATTCTTAGAGAGAAGTGCAAGCTATTTTAATCACTCCGAACATGAGAACTCAAGTTTCCACTCAATTCGCACGTCTGTAGTTCGATTTCTCACCAATTTCGGATGGGCTTTTGGGTCTGGACTATTTTTATAACTGAAGTTTTATGATACTGGCTGAATAGATGCGGGTTTTTTTAACTCAGAACTGACCGCGTTCTTGAAGAAATCAGTGTAGCTATTCGTGAAAACTGAAATCGGCTGGTTACCGATTTGGATGAAATTTGCTGTACTGGTTCAGCATCGTTTGACTTGAAACTGAACGTATTTCGAGCAAAAGTTGCTCAATTCTTGGTGAGAATGAGAATCTTGTGTCCAAAATTCTTGTTTCTGACTGAACCGTTCATGATCGACTCTTCCTACTCGTTGGCGGTTTTGATTTTTCAATATCAGCTGGACGTAAGGGATGATATCTGTTGTGCCGACGTTCGGTAGGCTGGTACCAAAACTGGTTTCCGCCCGCCAACCTGAGTCCAATAAAATACACTATCGGGGAGTGGAGGTAGAGTCAACGATCGAGATATCACCGGCGATCCGGAGTGGAAGCCGGAGCATCCAGGGCAGATCATGGTCGATCTGGTAGCTGAGAAGATGATTGAACGCGGAAAGTTATATGTACGTATGTTCAAGTATAGACGAGCGAGGTGCAAGATCTGAGGTACAAGGCAAGAGGCGTGTACTTTGCATTTATAGTGGTCAGGCCCCCATTAGCCGTGACTGACAATCCGGTGTGCACACGCTTGTAACTACGGCCTCACCTCTAACGCGACGGGATTGCTAATTTTCGTATCATATCTCTCGTTACGCCGCTGAACGAAACCCGAGATCTTTCCACGTCGTGTTCATTATCGACTCGCAAGAAATTCACCGACAAGTTCCAGCTAGCCGCCGCGTCAAGTAGACGCGCCGTTTTTGATCCATTCGACTTATTTTGCTTTCGGATTTCAGAATCGTTTAAACACTTTTAAAAATTACCAGAAATCAAACCGCATGCGTATGTCTGGTGTATGATTTTTGCATGGTTTGTGTTTTCCGGGAAAAATATACGTTTTTAGGATTTTTTTTTTCGTCTAGAGCTTGGAGCTCTGAAATATAAAAATGATCTTGACGGGGAATCAAGATCAAAATTTGGGTTGATTACGCATTGGATTTTCATATAGAAAGCCAAAAATACGTATGGAATAAATTTCAGGTTCAATTAAGGAAGGAAACTGTCGATTCTGGATATTTGACATTCTCTAAAACTGTTCTTCGAACAGCTTTTACTCCCGAATGAAAAATCCAGTCTCTATTGGATTCGCAAAGCTATGCAGAAAATCGTCTGCCGCGGCAAAATACTCTGATGGATTTCCTATCCCGTTCGAGATTTGCGGCAGAATGACCCGTCGACCTTTCAAGGTACCCAATCCAATACAGTAAATTATAGGTTGATCGAGGTTCGATCGATCGAGAATAAGATGGAAATACGGACTGCGGGTGAGGGAGAGACGACGTATTGTAATCAGAGGCGTATTCAATCCCGTGAGTTTCTTCTTTGGTTGCATAAAAGAGCCGGTTGCAGAATCGAAGCGCTTCCTACTTCGGTAATAACGTTACCCACAATAATCCAAGTCCCGTATTTCCGATTTGTAGCATTCAATTAAACACTGCACCAGCTATAGATACCAACGAGTAGTGAAGTGAATAAAATGCCCTGGAGATATCAGTCGATCAGGCTTTCGATTTCTCGAATGAAAAGAGAAACGCGAGAAATCACCCGAGTCCAGAAGTACTCACAGAAGAGAAAAAGAGAACGCTGGAAATACGTTTCTCTGAATTGCCGGCGCCGGCCGAGCCGCAGGCGTCGATTCAATTTGTACGCCCGGAGAGCAGAAAGCCGATAGTCAATGCGAGCCGATAGTTGTACAGGCCGGCACTCCGACGGCTGCTGGGAATCTGACACATTGGGAAAACCGGGCAGAAGCTCAGTGTCAAGACGGGGACCTTTGCTGATTGGGAAAGGATCACCCGGTACGCGAAAATGGTTGGAATGCTTTATGGAGGGTGGAGACAAGGAGAAGTATTTCACATGGGTTTTCAATTGAAAAAGTGTGCGCCGAAAAGAAGCAAACAGTGGTTCAACAAGTCACCAAAATGGTGCTCGTAAGTAATAAGTGTCACAATCTGATTGACGCTTAGCAATCAGGGTTCTATCGTGTTCAATGTCATTGGTGTTTTGTGGAGGTTTTGCTGTAGTAATACCATTTTAATTTTCCTCTACTTTACGGACACTTTCTATACACGGAGATGGTCCTCCTTATCTCTAACCTCCATAGAATTCTTCAGCATCGACGTTCTGAAAGTCCTTGAGTTGATTTTGTCTTCACGAGAGACTGAGAAGACGGACGTTAGTCCTGTTCACAGTCTAAGCAACTCGGGAGCGAGCGATTTGTTGAAGCTGTTTCGCAATCGGAATCGGGCTACTGACCTTTCGACCATGCTTCAAACCCGCGTCTTGGTAATGGGAACGCCTCTGTTCCGGGTCCTTTGTTATACCCGTCAAGGTCCGGGCGATGTGACCGGCGCCCGATTGACCCCGGGTCTCAGTAATCACCCGAACTTAAGTGCGTGGTGATCGACCATCATGCGATATTCCCTGGTCACTATAATTACGAAAGTTACCGTTAGCTTCAATCGAGACACTTCCAGCTCCTTGGGTTGGTCTAAGACCGTGTGTCAATTAGGACTCGAAGCGACAAAGCTCAAGGTTTTGGAGGGACTTTGTTTACTCTTCTGACTTGGAACAAAAGTTTCAAAAGTCTTACAAACACTCCGGAGACCGGGAGCAACACTGAGCACCAGTGGCAGTCGGTACATGTCGGTGATTTAACAATGTTCAGCAGTGAAATCATGACCACATACAGCGTCTGGTCAGCTCGACGAGCAAGAAGCCGAAGCATCGTTGTTCGTTAAAATGACCAGTGGTTAGGTAGAGAAGGGTAAGAAGCAACGGCTAACTAAATGGCGGGGGAGCGAGGGTGGGTGAAATTATCGCGCATGCCTCGAGGAGTGCAGTGCAGTGCGCGAGCTGGTCTTCTAACGATACAATCGCACACCTTTCTCAGATATCGCGAATACTCTGCCATTCGTCGGTGACGTTCAGACAAGCCGCAATTGGAAACGAACGGAGTGAATGAGAAGGCGTTGATGCGCAAAAACGAACCTCGTACTCGCGGTTTCATCGTCGAGGATGGATGTTAGGGTTCGCCTTGTACCATCGATCCGCTGCACTCTCATCCTTCCTGCGGCATCTGATCTTTGTCTTCAGTATTGAGCTAATCTCGAAATTAATTGTCGATTCTCCGGTATCGATGACCGCTGCGGAATCACTGACGTGAAACTTTGCGGGTAACAAAGATCCAGCGATAACAATCCTGAGCTGCTTGGTGATGAATAAATCAATTCCTCGTGCAGTTTGGAATTGCAGCATCAGGGTGGTATAAAGAAAAACTTTCTCCAGGTTTAATGACAAATTTTTCAGTATTTGTCACAAATCTTTCGAGTGGTACCTTGAACTAAAAAACAAAAAAAACTTAAAAAGTGAACCACCCTACAGCAGCATGCGGAGTAATTGCCACTTGTAATAAGCGGGAGAGTGGAGGATACCTACTTCCTCTGCAGTGGCGTTCTTCTTCCTCTCGACACCAAAAAAATTGCGAGTCTGTATCTCCGGCAGCAATCACGGATGCAGATAACTCTTCTGCAACTGGTAACTCCTGCATCGTTTCGAGCCGCTCTGTTCCTTGAAACTCGTAACTTGCAGGTTCGATGATCAAGTGGCACGCGACGCACAGCAGGACATGCACTGTGTCGTGTGACGTCCCCTTGCCGGAGATAATCGAGTCTCTTATATCGTTCCGCCATGATTCACAGTCGAATTAAGATTACCGTTTCTCCATCGCATGCTGGCCTGGCGTCAATCTCCCATGAATCACGATCGCGGTTGTTCCTTCAAGATTTTCGAAGGTTCGAGTTGGCGCTTCTTAGATGCTGGCGTAATAATTCAAGGAGTTGATATGTTCTTAAGAAGCTGAGCAAAGAACAGAGCCTCTCAACTCCTGGATACATTTGATCTCAAGAGTTTACAGTGGTCTTCGCGTTTAGTCGAACTGTTCTTACAAAACAAAAACACGAGGCCATTCCAACCGTAATTATAAAGCTGAAACTCAAAAACTGATTCAATGGTATCAATGGTTCATCGATTCAAATTCACGACACCATGGATTTGGAATGTGATCATGAACAGAGTGCATTTGAGCCAGGGATGAATACGAGGTCCGGGATTGCGACCGACTTTGGTTCCGGACTTTTTTTTTCGCGGACCTACCTCAAACTGGTTTCATTGAATCGTGCCGGCGTATCCTGTTCCACGTTTCTCAGCACCCCCCCCCCCCCCCCCCCCCCCCCCCCCCCCTATACAGCAGCGATTCAGCAATGCGGAATTTTTACCAATGGGTAATGCGACATGCGCTTTGCGCACGAGTCTGAACAAGGACGGTGTACCTGGCACTGTGCGAGGTAGAAAAATCCCGGTTTGAGATTCGTTCGACCGGAATTCATTGGAATGGAAACGGACTCAGGTGTTGATCGGAGAGCCGTGATGTTAAACTCTGAGGAAATATTGCCCACCTGACTTTGGTGAGCGATTGACTGCGCAGCTGTCCACTTTTCAAATGGGATAAGTATGTTGTGTAAAGTGATGTCACCGAGTTTAAGGTATGCGCATGGAGTGTTCCTCCACTGAGAGAGAAGAAACAGTTACGATCATCAGGCTGGCACGTGAGTAAGAAAGGATACCTTGTCCGTCTCTTCAAGAGTCTCGCTACAAGAGGTGTAGGTACGCCAGCTGATGTGTGAGATATTGCTGGAAAGTGGGATAACGGAAGATAATATGCACCGTTTCTGGTCGTCGGGGCAGCCGAGCAGTCAGCGTTCGGGACACAGTGCCACTTGAGTTATAAATGAGGAAAAAGATCTCTGAGTGTCCGTTGTACAGTTACCACTCACTGTGAGGAGACCCATCCGAGTATGGATGGCTGAAGAAGCTGTGGATAAATTTTTGGAATTTATTTCGCGGTAACAATTAATTCAATTCCTTTGGGGTTTGTTTGGTTCGAATGTACGAGGATCGATTTTCATATACATATTTTCTTTTCTTTGACATTATTTAACAGAATTCACTGTTATCGACAGTTTATTAAACCATTTTGCTCAGTGATGTGTAACCACGACATCTCGAAAACGGTGCAACCGATTTCCTTCAAATTTTGAGACAGTATTACTGGATTGTTTATCCTTCCAGCCACCGCTTGGAATTAATCTTTTTCTGTTCTTCAACAAAATGGCGACCGTTCGAAATTAAAATTAGATTTTTCGAACCAAAATTCACGACTTCTTTATACAACAATCAAAAAAGTATGATATCAAAAAATAAAAAGGATAAAATATTCAGTAACATATGAAATATTCGACGACCCCAAGCGATTATCTTGACTGAGGTCATAAATTCGTCGAATTAAATAACGGCGATTTCGGTGTTAGACGATGATGATTAATCTGTTCGTCAAGTACGGATGGGCGAGAATCGCGAGCCGGAGACTTCCGTGTCGAAAGGAATTAAAGTCGGGATCGGTACCACGTGGCAAACGGAGCTTCTTTCCTCGCCTCGTTAATGCCGAACAGGAAACGGCGGGATGATTAACGGTGTGAAATTTTTCACGTCATTTTAACATGCCCCGGTACAGATCATCCTAGAAAGGATAGAGAGGAGGTGGAGGGGGGGGGGGGGGAGGCAGCACCCCGTCATTCCCCTTAATGACACACAAATTCTGACACTAATTGCTGTTTATTACTACGCGTGCGATGATCGTTCCGTCCGTTGAAGTACCTCCAGGATAACGCGATAGTGTATTTTTCCAGTCTTTTTTTTCTTTTTTTTGTTTCCTCCTCCTCTTCGCCCCAACTTCTTTTATCTTTCTTGCTTCGAATCCCACTCCACGTCACGCGAATGTATAATCTAAATTAATCAACAACCGCGCATTGTTCAGCGCCCTGACTAACCCGATCCACTACTATAGCCTCCGGCATTTCCTAACGCGAATATAATCTACCGGCTGATTTCACTAAATTGTTTATCTCCCGTTGCTTTCCGATCGTCAGGTCGATCGGCGGAATCCTCTCCTGACAACCGATCAATTCTTATTCCATATCTCTAGGTTTTTTTGTCTCGTTACCTCTTTTTATTCTTACACAATTTTTACTGTGTGTTTTTCTTTTTTTCAATTATTTTGCATATCAAGTTCTTCTCTAGGACAAGAGGTATTATACGTGTACCTGTGTTGCAGGGTGGTATCGATATTATCGACCGAAAGAACGTGATTCTAGTTTTACGGGATACGTGAAATTTATTGAAATATTTAAAGATATGGATACATTATTTTTTTTCCTGGGTAGACGATGATCAGAAGAACAGGGCAATCCGAAAGATAAAAGTTTCTTTTTTAGTCAAACAAAGCTTACGGAAATATTCAAGTTCCTCGATAACGGAGTTCTCGGGAAATTGTTTTCTGTCCGTTTTTCGTTAGGAAGGATGATTTTCAGTTTCCAAAAAATTATGATAAAATAATTTCCAAATTATTTACGAGAAAAACAAAACTTTCTCACCAAAAAAACCACAGCTTAAGAGCTACGAAAAATAAAACCAAAAATACCTAATTCCCAAAGGGCAGGTCATAAAATTGTTTTAAAAAAAATGAGAATATGTTTATTTGGTGCAGCAGAAGTGAGAAAAAATCGGCGAGAAATTTGACGAGGGTCAGGGTCAAACCTTGTTCATTTTAATTAAGTAAGACTACAACCTCATATAAAATAATGCAATATAAATTTGAATGAAATATTGTTCAATGATAAGTATGCCGAAGTCGTTCCTTTCTGTTTTTTTCTCATCACCCCCACAGGGTGAGGAATTAATCTCGGAATTGACGCCTGGCGCAAAAACGAAAAGCCACGTAGAACGTGTCGGACGGCATTACATCCATTATACATAATCGTAGAAATTGCACGGTCGTACGTGCAGGTCACGTGGTTTGATCCGATAACACGGTTTCGTACCACATACGTGACCGTCTGCGAATCGTGAAATCCAGCAGCACCTCCCCCAAAAATAGGTATTACACATATAACATATATTTCTGCATCTAGAATTAACTTAAAAAACGAGTATCATAGACGTTTGAAGAAAACATTTAAAAAATCGACAACTAATTTACACCAGGAACAAAAATAAAAATAAAAACTGTAACATAAATTAATGTACCCTAATAAAATCGTAAAATGTTTTACAAGTATTCAGCCTGTAATTTATTACGTAATTTATCTTGTCAAGTCAAAACGATATATAATATATTACACGATAAATTACAAAAGAACGCATCATCAGATATACTAGATCAAAAATCATATCGTTCACCATATAGTTGACTATGCGATTTGTGATCTGGTATATCTTATGATTCGGGCTTTTGTGAATTATTAAGTAATTTCTGATACATTTCATGGAATTTACAAGATAAACACTGTAACAAAATTGCTGAATTTTTAAAAAATATTCAATCATTGAACTTACAAACATTTTCAGTTCTCATTATTATGCACAGTATACGTTAACTGTATACTCTGCACAACTGTAACATAACTAATAACGTAATACGTTTTCTGTAACTTGAGTATAAGGATGTTTTGTTTTTATTTTTTTTTTCATCTGCAATTTTTTACCGACGTGAATAGAGTGGAATTAGATATTTAACTGGTCCACCTCTTTATTTCTATTGTATAATGATGATGACCGCGTTCCTTGGACTGAGAGTGTTTTACTGTCACGTAATATCCGCTCTCGTTTCTACTGCCACAGGGTTTGAATTTCCGAAAAAAAAGAAAAAAAAAAATCCAACAAACAAATAAATGAATTACGGAAGAATCCAATCATAGAGGGTGTGATTCCATTTCCGCCTTTCTCTTTCAATATCCTGATCAAAGCGTCAGTTAATTTTTCGTCATTCGCCGCAACGGAATAATCTGAATTCAGGAATTTCATCCGACAGCCGCGGTATCGATAATAATTTCAACCCCATGCGGGATGAGGGGAATAGAATTTTTCTTTCTTCGTTTCTGTTGAAACTGAGCGATTGGATCTATCGATAGATACAAAGAAAGGAAAATATCGAGCAACTGAAATCGGATACGAGTAATGCGATTACACGAAAATTCGTGTGGTTTAATATAGCGTGTATTATGATCGGTTACTCGATAAACCGATGAATAGTAACAACTGATTTATTGAAAAAAAGATCGACCGATCAAACGGAAAAAAAAAAAAATTATGAACATTAATCGATGGATTGGATAATAGGAGGTATAACAGATCAATTGATTGCATTGAAAATTTTCCGTTTATCGATTGTAACAGCGGAGCTTTTATTTTTATGGAACGAGCATAATTCGCGTGCGATAAAATAAAAAAAAATAAAAAATCAGTCTCGACTTCAACTTTCGATCTATAAAATGCACTCTTTCCTTCATACTAACATCGATTTTCAAATAATTTTAGTTTAAAAATCCAAATTTTAAACAACGTACCCCTTTATTCAGCAAGAAAACTAATATATTCGGTCTATTTTAGCATTGTGGTGAAGAAATAAAAATAAAATAAATAAAAAAAAAAAAAAAAAAATACCGGTTCAAAGTAACGAAATGAAAGTTTTTTTTCGAGAACAACGAGAAAAAAGTTCCTAGGCGCAAATGAAACGGAATGCTTCGTTAAATTGTCTGAAATTTTCTATACGCGTTATTTACGTGTTATACGCACACCTCTATTTTATATATACATGTATGGCTTGTGGCGGAACGGAGGCAAAAAATAAAACCCCATCTCTTGGAGTGGTGTAATTTTTCACCGTGTGGCAATTCGCGACAGGATCGTGCATCGCTTTCAGCATTACTGAAATTCAGTGGCAACTTTAGAAACGTACAAACGGAACAATTATCTCTGTATCAAACTAGGTAAGAATTTCGCGCTGTTACAACTTTCCTTCTGACATCAACGGGGAAAAATTAATGGCTCGCATGCTGGGAACGAAAAATAGAGATATAGAGAGAGAGGTGAGAGAAAAAGGGAGGAAAATAGAAAGGAAAGATCCCTGCAGATATATGAAGAGGCAAAAACGTGAATATTCGGGCCCTGCAGATGAGCCCGACGGTATACGAGACAAAAACGGTCTTTTCGCAAATATTTTCCGCAAACGATCTTCGCGAAGAAAGCTGGGAGGCAAAAAATATATTTCCCCCCCCCCCCTCCCCCCCCCGTTCCCTTTTCTCTTCGCGAAATATAACATTTGTTCCAGGATTCGTTAAATACAGAATTTGTTTTTTATTTTTTTTTTTTTTTTTTTTTTTTTTTTTACCACGAAACACGCGCGTAGAAGAAGAAATTTTTTTTTTACACAGATTATTCACCTATGGTCGAAAAAAATCTAAATCAATTGAATATCGCAGGTAGGCTTGGTTCAATAATTTATTTACCGATCGATTGTCTTTGTAGAGAGAGAGAAAAAAAAAAAAAAAAATGGGTTTCAAGCTCAGCGGGGCGCATCGCTTCGACAGAAATCGGTGATTGGATCTCCTGCAAGCGTTGCTATCATTCATCGATCATCGAACCAGAACGATCTATCGTCATTTGTTCAAACGATTTAATACACGCGTTTCAAAACCCTTCGAGATATCGAAAATCCCAATGTAGAAAGAAAAAAAAAAATAAGAAATCTTTAATCAAATTTAAACGTCACGTCTTATGATTTTTAATTGGAATATTATCAGAATACCGATATTTATCTCATGATTGAAAAATTTATAATTTCTGAACTTGAAGATATTCAAAAATAGTTAATTCGTTCGATTGGAATGTATTGCGAATTTGCGAAAATCTTCGCTTAAGAATTGATATATTTTTCAAAAAGAATCACATCGATCTCCTGTCCATAAAAAGAAAAAAAAAAAACCTTACAAGTTATTTTGTAATCTATTTTTGAATCACTGAAGCAAAAACAGTTAAGAAGAAAATAAATAACAGATAAATTTTATTATCCCTAACGGAGAAAAATTTCATTTCTCACAGTAACTAGAAAAATTGAGTAAAGCTGGTATCGTTGAAAGAAAAAATGTTGGAATATTTTTGGTATTACGAAAAACGAAGTACGCCTAACCATTTTGCGCTATTGTTTTAAATTCTTTCCTCTGCCGGCCGATTGACTCTCGGATATAAATAGCGCGGAATAACTGCTCTTGTCAATTTTATCACAGGGAATTCATCTCTCCTTCATAAATACCTGCGTATCTTGACTCTCTCTCTCTCTCTCTTTCTCTCTCTCTCTCTCTCCTTGCGTCGTAAAGTCAAACACGTCGCGGGGTTAAAAGTTTCTCTCCGAGTAACGTCGTTGAGTGGCGTTTATATCAGTTAGGCGTAGTAATATAGAGATGCGAGTGATCGAACGTATTGCATACAAAATAATGTGGGCGTAATCAACTTGGATACATGCCGAGGCTCGTGTATATTTTTTACACGCTATTTATTTACACGTTATTTATTTACACATCGTCCGCTCAGCGCGGTCATAAATTTTAGACAAAAAATCAAATTCAGACGGTGTGCAGCCTTTACGGGGATCAATTTTTTCTATACCTCACAGTGCAAATTTTATACACCTTGTTTCGAGAATTTTTTAATATATGTATATATAAACGATTTTCATAGTTATATATATTCTGTAATAAATCGTTACTTTTTTTTTCACATCAATCATTTATCACAATTCTTCAAAAATTGTTCAAGATTCCATAGAATTCTTTTTCCAGATATTAAATCAATTTACAATATTTTCAATGTTCACTACAAAATTTTGCCGATTTCATTCGTCCAATCACTCGTGACTATTTCCATAACCAAAAAGCGACGTGAAAATTTTTTCTCGTCTCTTTTTTCGTACACCGTATAAAATATACATATATAAGAGAAACAGATACGAGAAGTATTAAAGAGAAAATTTGCGAATCGTTTCGCGCTAATTGGATCGCGATATGTTTTCTCCTTTTCGGTCGAGTCCCGTTTCTTCGAATGCGGGACGCGACAGGATGGAAGAAAAAACAAAAAAAAAAAAAAATAAAATAAAGCATTGATCTTACGCTTGGTGGTAATTTCTACAAGGCTTGTTAAATTTAGTTACGATGTTAAAATTTAACGCCGAACATTCTTCTCCATCCAGAGATAAGATCCCAGCGATTAATCATTATATGATATAAACCCAAAGTACATTGTAATATTTCTCAGGCAAATTACAAGCTCTACTCGATATCCTGTACAGGCTTAATTATACATATATATATATATACACACACACATGTATATATTATGTATAATACACCCTTAAGTTCGCTCTACGTGAGTGACTAATGGTTCCTCAATAATTTATCATTTTTCGTATATTATCGTGATATAGTCATATTTTTATTCGCCAACTCCTTTTTCTTTTCCATTCTTCTCTTGTAATACCGTCAACGCGTAACATACATCAGGATTAAAAAATGGTGTGAAAGAGAAAGAAACAAACAAAAATCGACGTTGGCCACATGAAAAAGCGATCCATTCGCATTTTTCATCGACTTGATAAATATATACTGGAATTTATTCTTTTAATCGAATATATTACAAAAGCAAACTTAACCCCTTGAGTCACGGTGCCAAATATTCTTACCATCTGTTTTAAATCCGTTGTTTGTATATTTAGAGAACTTTGAAAATGTATTTTTTCGCAATTTTTTGCTATTTCTGATAGTACAGTAACAGGTTTTCAATACTCGAGAGTAATTATTCTGAAATAATGTTTATTGTTATTGTGAGAAACAAATTGATTGACAAAAACTATGAAAATTGAAGGAATGCCTTGCATAGAGATTTTCGACCGTATTCGATCAAATTTGAAATATTCGTCCGCCGTACACTGAGAGGAATTTTTATTTCCGGTTACCGCTCAGTCCTTGACTATTTTCATCTTTTACCACAACCGAAAAATATAGTTCCAGGTAGAAAATGAAAATTAGTTTTCTAGCTTTTGCCGGAAAGTCTAGTATCCGTTACTATTCTTTCTCATTACGATCACAGTTTTTTGAACGATACTGTTTTACTCTATTTTTCCAGTTACTATAACAAATTAAATTTTTCTCAGCTTACTGCCTCGCCTATTTCCCAGTCGAGAAACGAGGTTTCATTCTTCGCACAATTCGTAGACCAAAGGAGCCTTGTAATCACGAATTCCAGATCTGTGAATGGCTGCCGGATTGTAATAATAATTGCATGTTATTATCCGAGCCGCGGAATGGCCGCGCCACTTTAAATCCCCGCTCTGAAACGCCAAATCAAACAAGCGCATAATATCGTGCATAGAAATTTCCTCCTATATCTACGAAAATTAACGCTGTCTCAAATCCTGCCAAACATGGCCGTCCTAGAATTATTTTCGACCTGTAAAATTTTCTGCGCGTAGACGTTATTACAACTATCCTCGGTAAAATTATCCCCAAATTATCATGTTGATGGGTAGTGAGGCACGTCGATTCAAACTTCGCAAGCCTCAATTTTCAGAGGCATTAACAATATTGTTCGCAGCAATTTTGAAACCTTCCGCAATTCTTGAAGCTGAGGTTCGCAAATCAACGCTTCGATAATTTTGACAGTGAAATAGCGGTGAATTATATGATGCAATTTTTTTTTGTTTGTTGAGTATTCTACCTCAATTGCTCAAAATAATCCTGACATTCTTTTATAAGCTTGAATATAGAAATATAAAAGACACGACACTCAAAGCGAGAGTAAATAAAAAAAAAAAGGAAATACACAAACGAAAAAACATAAAATGTGGTTATATCAGACCTGATATGATCAGAATCAAATGTTTGTATATATAGTCGAATAATCAGGACAGAGTGTTAGCCATTTTTAAAATTTTTTTTTTATTTTTGGAATATGAATTCTGTTCAAAATTCAGCTTAATTGATTCAAATACTTATGTATACACATGGAACGCATGGGACGTAGTTGAAATTTCGAATTCGAAAAGTTCCGAAAGCGAATGAAACTTTGACGAAACAACAAATTTTTGAATAGTCGGAAGAAAGCCGAACGGCTCAAAGTTCCGATATAGAAGATTCCGAAAATTCAAGTTACGATTGAGGAAATTTCCGAAAAGTAAAGTTGCGACAGAGAAAAATTTTGCAAAATAAAATTTCGATGGAGTAAAATTCGGAAAATTGAAATACACTCACACAGCAAAGTTCAATCGACGAGTTGGTGTAAAAAATGAGAAAAACCGAAAATCACAACGAGCAGGATTCCGAACGTAAAAATATCGAAAATCCAAAACTAAATAAGATCAATGTGGTGAAATTTCACCGATCCAGAAATTCACGCAACTAAAAATCTTCCGATCGTTCGGAATTTCGATGTTTCAGATTTTCAAATTTTCTCATTATCGCACTTCTGAAACTTCGACTCGTCCGAGTTGCGCCCTTTCGGTATTTTGTCTTCTCGGATCTTTGCACTTTACAAATTTCGAGCGTCGATTTTAGGACCGTTCGAAACTTTGACGTTTCGCCATCAAAGAATCCTGAATTTCGGGCTTTCGAAATTTTTCAAATTCGGAATTTCAATCCCGCCCCGAATGCACGATACGAATGAAATCGCTTCTGCATTCGTCTTGAATTTAAAGACAACGAATCTTCAATTCAGTTCGACGTGATTCGCGTTTTATTTTTTATTTTTGTTTTTTTTTTTCTCCTCTCCTTGTTTGTTTTTTCACACGTTACAGGTTTTGCATCACACTCGGATCTCCGGATCGGGTTTGAGGTATGAATTTAAATCACGAGCCGGTTGCAAGGATGAGCTGGATTATGCGTGCCTTTTAAGGTATCGAGTTGAATAAAGCGGGACGGTACTGTTATATACCCGATGCAACAAGTAGGTACCTGGATACGTATACACGTATGTATAAATACGGCAGGTAACGACCGAGCGAGAAGACATCTTGATATCGCGATTACACGCCTCGAAGGCACGCGGACAACATTTTGCAATCATCGGTAGCTCTCCCCTGGTTTGTGCGAATACCTATATATATATATATATATACTTTCGAATGCGAAGTGAAATGAACGAGAAGAAAAAAAATCAAAAGAAAGAAACGAACAATCGATGAAGAAACAAACGAAACGTCAAGATCCGTTTAACCGATTCACGACGTTGAATTGATGATTTATTATAAAAACACTTTGAGATGACTGGAATTTGTTCGGAAGATTACTTTTTTATAAACATATCGGGGTTTTTTTTTTTTTTTTTTTTTTTTTTTTTTTTGTTTCATTGTTTCTTTTGTAACAGGTTTTACAACTCTACATCGGTATCGGTTATGATCGATAGATAACAATATTTAATTTACCGTTGAAACGAATAGATAAAAAATTATATTTTTTCAATGAATTTGTAGAAAATTGTTTAGAGAACCGACTGAAATTCTGCGTTTGTTATTTACTAGATTTTCAACGATTTATTATCGATTTGAAAGATATTATCGATATTTAAATACTTTTATTCGCTATTTCAACATTTTTTGTTTTTGTATTTTTAGAGAAAGCTTTTTGTAGCTTTTGAATACAATAGTTTGAGAAATACTGAATGGATTACTGTTTCGTAATAAAGTTGATAGAAGGTGACCAAGATTTTTGGTTAACCTACTTTTTTAATCCTAACGCTGTACACCGGGGTCGAAATTACCTCGCGGAATTTTGACCGTAAATTACATTATGCACGATATCTAAAACAATCTTATTTTATTAAGGATAAGTGACGAAGTATCGTAGAAAATCGTTAATTTTCTCTTTTTCCAAAAATTCGACTTAACTCACTCAAAGAAAATCCAATTTTTTCACCCAGTAGTATCTCCATGTTTTTTTGTTTCATTGAATATCTGTGAAATTTTAGCGAATTATTATATTTTGAGCAGAATGATCCATTTTTCGATATTTTGTTGCTTTATGTATTTTGTTTTGTTTTTTTTTTTTTTTTTTTATCGACATTCAAGATTTAATTTTCTTCAAGATAGCTAATTTTCCTTGAAATACAACAACCAAAAAGTGTCCCAGAATTTTTCCAAGCTCATTCGAATCGATATCGAAATGCGTACATTTTAAATGAATTTTAATTTTCTTTCCAATCGAACATCAGAGAATGGTATAAAGAAACAAAAAAGAATAAGATCAACCTTCGGTTATCCTGATTAACAAAGAAGGTGAAAAACAGTGCCGAGATTTGAAAAGCATGTAAAAAAAAAATACATATACATATACACATATATATTTTTTTATAGTAAAAGAAAGACTTCGTGCAAGACGAAGAAAATGGATGAAAAATTTAATGTGAAACATGTATATGTGGAACGAACGAATGAATGAGTGAAAGAAAAGGGAAACACTTGTGAAAATGGCGTCAGTGTAAGTGGCAAGTAGTGGTTGTTCGGAAAGTGGTTTGGAAGAGAGAGAGAGAGAGAGAGATAGAGAGAGATATTTGCGACTTGCAATCAGATATGAAATGAACTATTGCTCGTGGCGCGAATTTATTACGCACGTACAAAGCGATGCAAAGCTCGGATCCATATATTACTCTATCCACTCTCAACTTTATCTCCTCGTAGCGAAACGAGGATAAAACGAGTACCTAACGCTGTAATGAAGCTTTATTTCTCGCCGCGCAAAGCGTACTATTACTTGTACGAAGGAAAAAGGTTGTTGGAAAAGTAGGGGGATAAAAACGAGAAAAAAAAAAAAAAAGAAAATACCGATTGTCGGACACTGATTTACTTTATAACGTATAATCGGGTCAAATTTTAGTGGAATTTCGTAACGAGAATATGTTTTTACAATAAAATAGCAACGTCGGAAATATTTTCTCAGCTTTTTTCTTTTTTTCAGTAAAATAAATTCAGTATTCTTACGGTGATATAAAATTTCACACATCGAATGAGGAAAAGTTATTAAAAATTGGTATTTATTTTCCATGAAACGTGGCGAGCTTTGCATTTGTAACATTTTGATTCTACGATTTTAAACAATACATCCAGACTTAGGCGAAGATCAGGGTTAAAAACAAAATTAACAAAGCTCAGGAAATGAAAATTGTATCAAAGGTTTTCGAGAGAAAAAAGTTCTCTTCGTGAAAAGAACGTAGAGAAATAGTCATTTCGAACACGTGTGGTGAAATTTTTATTAAAAAAATCGTTGCTGCGTTCGATTTATTTTTAATGATAAATTTAATCCTTGGTACCTTTTTCTCAGTCAATAAAAAATTCGTGATACATATAAGCTATTTTCCAAGTATACACAGAAAAAAAAAAGAAGTGAATTCTGAAAATTTTT
The DNA here is from genome assembly GCF_021155785.1 of Neodiprion fabricii. Taxonomy (NCBI): domain Eukaryota; kingdom Metazoa; phylum Arthropoda; class Insecta; order Hymenoptera; family Diprionidae; genus Neodiprion; species Neodiprion fabricii. The sequence continues at coordinate 19,089,582 of NC_060245.1, forward strand.
ACCCAATGAATCGAACCCTTTTTTACCTGGGATGAAGAAGTAGAAAAAAAAAAGTGAAAGGAACCCAACAAAAAAAAAAAAAAAAATGTTCATCGCGCAGCATTGTAGAAAACAATTTTTACTCTCTTTCACTTTTATCCAGTTTGTGAAATTTTTTTTTTTTTTGGTAAAACTGTGAAAATCCGCTCACCGAAATCTTACGCTATTCGTAAATTCTCTCCGCGTTGAAAAATTTCGTTTCGGCGGAATCTTCCGTATTATATGCAGCAGCTAAATCATATCGAGCGGTGGCAAAACTTCCCGGAGGATGAATGCGAGCACTTTGAGTCGTGAGGAGGTAGCGTTAAGGAATACGGGTCAGTTTTTGCTTTGAAATTTCAACGTTTTGCTGAAAATTTCCGAGCTCGCTCGGGCGGCAAGCAAGATTAACGTTTCTCGTCAAGATATTATATCGCCGCCGCGCGTCATACGATTCAACGACTCGTATAATCCTCCACGTCGTATACGCGAGAGAGAGAGAGAGAGGGAGAGAGAGAGAGAGAGAGAGAGAGAGTGAGAGAGCTGAAAGCAAATGACGTTGCTCTGCACTCAAGACAGCTGATGCAGCCACACGTTATGTATATCCCTGAGCTTTTCCATTATCTTGAATCGGCTGCAGTAAACCGGCGAGAAGAATCCGTCAAAACAAAGTATCCGAATAACGAAGCGGTGAACGGAAAAAAAAAAAATTTCACCCGCACGATTCGTTCTACGATCAATGATTTTTTTTTTTTCAATTTTCTCATTTATTTTTTTAATTTGACGTCCGATATTTTACGAATATTTTTTATACCGTTGTCATAACGATGTTCGTTTGTTCACCCTAAAAATAATTTCGGTATTGAAACAAAAAATTTCTGGCATTCTTTAAGATTCTGCGAAAAATTATTCGATATTTTTCAAATATCGGGATTCAATTTTATTCAGATTGATTTGGGCAAAAGAAAACATTGTTTTCCAGTGATATTAGACCTGCAATGAATTACGTCACTAACGTTTGATAATATGCAGACGAGTTTTTGATAAAAAGTATTATATTTTTTAAATAAATTTCAGAAGGTATTGATCTACTGTTCACAGTCATATTTCCGATAAAGACAAATTTCAGTTGCCAATTGTTTTCTTTCTTCTCTCTTCGGTTAAAAATTTTTTTAATACATTATCGCTAAATTGATGATTAGACATTTTTTATCGCCTAAGCTTGACGAGATAATTGTAACTAAAGAGGAATAAAAAAAATGTGTGAAACATTGATGCTGATCGGATATTTAAATTATTGATCTCAATCCACTCGCGGATCGCAAACCTGCCTCTGTATTAGAGGAAAAAGAGGAAAAAGAGAGAGAGAGAGAAAGAGAGAGAGAGGAAGAGAATGTACAGCTATAGCGGTAGGCGAAGAGTCCGTAAGATCAACGATTTACGAGCTTGAGTTTAATTAAATTTACTCGAATTAGCGGCACTTGCGACGGTAAAAATAATGTCCGGAATTTTGCACGCGATCGGCTTTCGTGAAAGATGAAAATTTCATTCATTTTCTCGCAAATTTAACTCCATTATAACACGCACGTTAGTTTGAAACAAAAATTTCGCGGAGAAAATTACGAACCGAAAAATGACAAGGAAAAAATTTACAAAGCACGAATTATGTAACTCGGTACTCGCATTGTACCGTCAAAATTTAAGTACGAAATTTTTTCTGCTCCCTTCTTCTGTTGCATTTCATTTCAAAGTCGATGAAACTGCACTCGCAAAATTTTCTCCCGTACGAATGAAGATTCGTCGAACGCTAAGAATCCTTTCTTTTTTTTTTAACACTATTTTTTTTTCAATAAACGCAGATAATCATTGCCTTGAATAAATTGATCGGTTTAATTTATTCTCCTATGAATAATTCTTAGAAATAATTAATAGTGCTGAAACCCATTGCTCACCAAATTTTCATAGAGTTGGTCGATTCATTTCTTGATCAGATGATAAGAGGTGAAGTTTTAGTTTGATCTTCTTACACCCAGATGGTCATTTGTAAAACTTCTCGCTTCATTAATACACTGGACACAATTAACTTTTTAAATTTTTAATCCTACTTGTACATTTTTCACTTGCGCAGATATTAGCAAACACAAATATTGAATATTCCATTAATTAATAATCAACGAGAGAGGATTTAATTGGTTTAAAAATTATTTGGGGTATAAATTTTTTTTCTTAAATATACGATCAAATTAGTTCCACGTGCAATCAGAGAGTCCGAATAGTCACGGTAATGATTTTTCAGTTAAAAACGTCACGTTGCAAAATGATAAAGCAGTTGTAGGAAAAAAATAAATAAATTTAAAAAAAAAAAAATGACGCTCAAAATATCATCAAACACTCGAATCATTGTTTATTTTCAATTAATAAATCAGTTAATCAAACGCTACCTGCAATTATGTTACAAAAAAAAAAAAAAAAGAAAAAAAAACCACTATCAAAAGCGTGAGATATTTTATTAACACGAAGATCCGCAATAATTTCCGTAATCTTATGAGAAATTCCGTTATTCTGAAGATAATTCCAGAAGTACGGTGTATAAATTAACCACAAGTAAAACATGAGATGTAACAAGCGCGGATGAACCGTTGAAGAAGAGTGTTTACATTATGAATAATAATGAAAATTAGACGGGCAGAAGGGAATTGACTAATAATTTTTGTCCCGTAGAAACGAGAGACGGTTGGAACCGTTAGACGGACTCGCGAATCCGTTTTCGCTGCAGCAGGCAAGTTCTTCCTCTGGGGAAATAAGTTACACGGGTCGTCAGCAGGGTCGAAGGTCGACCTCGAAGAAGAACGGTAAGCGAATGGCTCTCAGTGATTTATTCCGACCTTGTTATAGAGAGGCAGCCAAACTTTCTTCGCCTGATGCTTCTACGGAAAAAGAAAGAAAAGAAAAAGAAAGAAAGAAAGAGAAAGAAAGAGAGATAGAAGGAGAAGGAAAGAAAATAGGAAGGGGAAATAACAGAATGAATGGAAAAACTAACCGAGTGGGAAGAAAGAAGGAAATAGACAATCCGTCTGTTTTTCCTAGACGAATTCTCAAACTGATTGCTGACTGACATTCTATAACCAAGAAGAGAAAAACAAAAATCAATTTCGAAATTAACTTGGATGAAAATTCGAGGGCTCTATTATCCGAACCCACTTACTTCGGAAAACGTTAATTCTAGAATTCAGAGATGCAGAATTTAATAATGTATTGAGTCGATGTTCCAGAGAATGAATTTGTAGAAAGTTTCATATTCTCGATTGTCCAAATATTATAAAAATAAAAGTCAACATCCAGAATGTAGAAGGGTCATTATTCAGAATCGTACGATTCGGAAATAACGATATTCCTAAAGTAACCGTATCGATGGCTTACCACCAGAATTTCACATTCCGAATCTATCCAACTGATCTATTTTTACTTGTAAAATGTTTTGTATACAGAATCAAACAAATTCGTTACTCGATACTTAACAAAGAAGAAAGAACGCGACGCAAACGGACAACTTTGAGTCGTTAAAGCTGTTGGGTCGGGCCTTTAGAGTGTGGCCGACGATGTGCCTGAATCTTCTCATATATTGCGACTCTTCGTTCCGACGATTCCGATATAACGCAATTCTATATTCCGAGCCTTCTACGAGATCACTACTCGGAGTTCTAACCGTTCCGATTCTTGATCCTTCGCATCTACGAACTCGAATAGACGAAAATTCTACTTTACGATCCATCCGAAGGTTATTTATTTGTGTTTGCGAGCAATCGCATTTGCCTCATTCTGCCAACGGCCTTTCGGAATTTTCACCAGTTGTGTATTCGAAATTCTGCAACTTAAAATTTCGATACTTTTATATTCCATTTCCATTATTTTTCACACTTTTTACAGTTTCTGATTTAAGTTCACGGTTACGTCGTTGACGACGATTTTGCACAAGAACGCAAAATTTGGGATTCCGTGTTTCTCGTTGGGTGTCCGAAGCCCGACTGACGGAGACCGTCAAATTTCGAAACATAATCGAGCGAGGTAATAAAGGCGATGTTTACATTTTCGTTGACTGTGAAAGTTTGACGAAAATAAGAGTGTCTCCGCATGTTTCGGTGGATCGTGATACTACATGTGCTACATTTCTGATCTTTTCCTTGCCGATAAGTGATGCTTAACACTTCGTAGAGGATGCAATTCTGCATTTATAATATTCGTTCTTTAGTTTGCGGTGGGCAAATTAATTATCGCATTGGAAAAATTTTGCAGTTTTGATCAAGGAAACAATTTTCCAATTTGTTTCTACCTAACAAAATTTAGTAATAATATCTTCAGCCTGATTCGAATCTGCAAAAGTATTATTTAAACGTTATTTGTGATGTTTTTTTATTCAGTGACAAATTTGTCCATTATAACAAATTTTTGCTGGTCATGCTGGACAGTCTACGATTAAAAGTTTTCCAACCCACGACTTTACTTCGGATTCTGCGTTAACGTGTCTCGGTAAATTTGCAAAAAAATATCGTGCGAGAATAGTGAAGAAATTATAATTTTTTTAATACAATACGTCATTCAAAACTTGAATCTCAAAAAAGTTTCCAATATTCCATAACCTAAATAAAAATTAGGATCAAATTGAAGAAAAAAAAAAATAAAATAAATTGTTTCAATGCGGGAATTTCGAGGGGTTTAAAGAATGGCAGAAAAATCTGTTCACTGAATTGTACGTTAAGCTGAGAGAGCAGTTTAATTACGACCTCTTTAAATTCGAATTCAAGGAATAAAGCACACGGATGAACGCGAATAGATAATCAAGGAACAGAGAGAGAATTCTGTTTGCCTAACCAAGCGAAAGCCGATCGGATTCACTTCATTACAAACTTACTTCGAGCTTCTTTCCTTCCGTTTCCTACAAAGATGAAATTATTTGAAATTAATTTGTTCTCTTTCCGAAGATGAAACTTCGCGATGAACCTCAAAATTTCACCAGAAATTTCATCACGCATCAATTAGAGAATGATTTAGTGTTTTGTTTTTACCGTAATTTCGTGAATCACGAACTTCTGTAAGTCTGCTTGTAACGTGTGGCAAATTTATATAGATCACTGCTTTTCTGTGTGCAAAACTTCGATCAGTTAAATAAATTTCTTAAGAATATAAATTACAGTTTGATTTGCAAATACCAAATGCCGCTCACAACCATTGGCTCGATGATCCCATCGGTCATCCGCCAATATCCGGACCACCATGATGATAAACTGGCTAAAGTCATCAGCGATCAATGACTCGGTTACATCTGCAGTCCATGTCGAGGCGCTGCATAAGACCAAGACGCTGTCAGTAATTCCAGTCGGCCTTGAAAGAGTGAAACCAAGCTCCTTTGTCGCCGGTTCGACGGCTAGAGGAACTGATACCGATCAGACGATACGCGTTACCGTGTATTAAGTGATTTCACGAAGCATGCCCCATGGAAGGATGAAGCAATTCCGCCATGAGATTGGCGTGAAATTTTCTAACGACCGGTTAAAAAGTCCCCGTATCGTCCACCAGGTTGTACTTAGCGACCATCGATCCCGTAAACCGATCATTAAATTGTCACCGTAGTGGACTGCATTCCAGTTTCAAAATTCTGTCGGTATTTAATATGCGAGGATATCGACTCGGTGGATTAAACTTTCTAAACGTAATTACACTGGTTTCCTAAATTAAGGTGTTCGCGGGTTTAGGTCCGTTAAATATTATACCATCAAACGACTTCAAGAGCTGGGCAAACAACAAACCTTTAACGAAATGAGAATCGACTACTTCAGAGCGTCTCTTCATCGAGTCTCTTTGTCTACCGAAAGAAAGACTGTCGAATCCTCAGACATTTCAACATCCAGTCCATGATCACATTACGTGTCAACTTTGTAAAAGTAATTATACCGATCTTCTGAATCAAGGTGTTTCCAGTTTTAGGTCCGTTAAATAGCATCAAACGACTTCAAAGGGGCAAACAAAAAGCCTTTAACGAAATAAGAGTCGACCATTTCAGAGCGTCTCTTCATCGAGTGTCGTTGTCTATCCAAAGAAAGAGTGTCAAATACTCGGGCACTTAAAAGTTCACACTACCCACTATCATATTCCGTGGTGTAACACTTGCTGATTAATTATTGACAGTTTTGATCTCAGCCAACTGACAATGCGTTTCAGATCCGTCACCGTTCCTCGACCATCGACCATAGACGTTTATAATCTCGATCCAACCACTCTGCTAAAACGTGGTTCTGTCCCAACGGTATCATTCATTCCTCCATATGTTCTGTAAGGTTTTTTTTTTTTTTTTTGTTTTTTTTTTTCTTTCGGACAGAATTGAATAGCTCAACGGCGGATCGGGGTTCTGAATGAGTCGGATCTCGCGGTATTCAAGAGCGAGTGAAGAAGCTGCGCCCGTTTCGCTGAGCCATGGATAAGATTGATTCTCTTGGGGATATATATCCGGCCTCGAGACAATCCGGGCAGTGAATATAAGGCGACGCTGTCTTAAAGAACGAGCGCAAGTTGTACACGGGTACTTAATACTACCAGTTTACGATCATGCTACGCGTGTATCCGCGGTGCTGGAAGAAAGGTGAGACAGAAGTAGAGGAGACAGGGAGAGAATGATCCTGACTTATAAACCACGTGCGGTTTTGGTCGCGTTTTAGCATCGAACGTATTTACGAGTGAGTGATTTCGGTTTTAGTGCATTATTAACGTCCGTGGTCAGACGCTGGTTTACGATCCACCAACGTTATTTATTATATTCCTTATTAAACCTCCGCTCACTCCTCGCGGCCTGGCTGGCTTTAAGCTTGCTTAAAAAAATTCGTTTTACGACCTCTTCATATGCCGGAATAGGTGGATAGGTCAGGAAATTTTAAACGCCAATCCCTGGTCTTCACATTTTATTACCCCTCGGACATAATGTGCTTGCGATTGTGCGTATCGCATATTTGCTCGTTGATAAACTTCGTGAAGTTTGCAAAGTATTCGAAAAGCGTGTCAAGAAATCAAAGATCAATTCAATCGGACACTTGTTGTTGCACTTTGATATTTTCACGTCACCTGCTATACGGTGCTGAACAAATCGAGCATCCGTCCGCTCGACGCAACTTTGCGTACAACGTGAAATTACCCGCTGGCTGGAAAACGTTTATTTCACGCATGTCCCAACGGCATAATATTATACTAAGCCTATGCATAGTTATGAGCGAATAAATTGTCAGTAAACTATAATTAAGTACGTATCTTGAAGAATTAAAATCGACCTGCTTGATATTGTACCGCAAATGCGTGCCTTAAAACTATTCATTTTACACTCTATTCAGCGTTCGTAATTCGTCGAATGGCGAAACAGCTGTATTGAGTAGAACACTTTCAAGATGAAATATTGATGGTGTACCAGGCTGACGATATTGCATTCCTGAATCTAGAGATCACGTCTCACACGATATTCAGTGGTGCAATCGTACAGCAGTTATCGTGGCAATTCCGAAATTGATCCGCATCGTACCTTGAAGAAACATGACAAGTAGAACAGAAACAGTGCGATTGTACGATAATTCGTGGATCGATAACTGAATTCACCGCAGTCTCTCATCCTCTGGATTCAACGAGGACTGACAGGAAATGTATACCAAGTCCATCTCTCCGATTTCATTTCTTTTGTAATACGTTACAGTAGACTAAAAACTAAGCGACACGTATACTTTTTTTTTTTTTTATGTCTGTCATTAAACACCTTAGGAAGTCGAACCACTCTCCAAAGTAAGACGTCTTAAGGGGTTGATTCGGCAGTTTCACCCGCAAGAACGTAATATTTTTCAAACAATCGAAGTGGAAAAGTTGTCTCATAACGATAAATGAAAAATGTGATTCTCTCAATAGAAGAAAAAAACATGCCTCACACTGGAGGGTGGTCTCACCCCCTTAAAGTGTTTGATGGCGGATAAAGAAACATAGGTGACGCTTAGTTCTCAGTCTACTGTAACATACTACAAAAGAAATGAAATCGGAGAGATTGACCTGAGATACCTTCCTCGTTAGTGACGTTGAACGAATACCAAACCTCGCATCCACCTCTTCCGTTATCATCAAAGGTGGAGTCGATCGTCTTCCGATGCAACGGTGATAATCGTCGACCCCAAGCCGCAGGGTGGAGTGCTTGCTCCATTGATGTCATCTTCCTTGCTCCGATTGGAACGTGAACTTGGCTTCCTTCGTCTGACCGGCTTACTCGAGGCGCCAAACTTCACCGCGAACTTCAGCTCCTCCTTCATCTCATCCACGAATGAAACCTGCGGAGAAGGGAATGACGAAGGTGATTTAAGGTCAGGCATCGAATTGGCCAAAACCGGAAGACGAACCGGAGCGTGATTGAAACGGAAAAATTTTGAAACACCCTCACGTTCTCTTTTATCGATGTGCAGCCAACCGCCCAAAGCAGTTCGCAGGCCGTATAGACGCCGGACAAAGCAATGCCGGTTATCAGGACGAGGAAAACGCCTCCAACGTTGTCCACACCCAAGGGCTTCGCGTCTGAGGTTCCGCCCTTCTTTTCCTGCGGAAATTGAACATATTCTAGCAGTGAAACAGCAGCGCTTGATTCGGCGGCTTTCCTCCTTTGTTATCAAAGTAGGTAGGCACCCACTCTCACATTTTCATCGACATCGCTACACTTGTACGTATAGTACAGTAAAGATCATAATCGCAAAAAACGACCGTCGTTATTCGGCTCATGAATTTCTTATCTGGACCGAAAGTTCCTTGGATTTATACTCGAGAATCTCGCGGAGCGGAAAAAGTCCCGCGTCAGTTTGATCTTGAAATACTTTTGGCATCGGACTGGCAAGTTCATCCGGTTTCGGAGCAAGGTTTAATCCGTCGTGGTTTTCCAGAGAGGATGACCACGTCTCTAAACCCTGTATTTCGACGCCATCATTTAACAAAATAAAACATCATTCACGGTGCGTGTAATTTGTATAACTGTCGCAATTTAACTTTGTAGAAACTTTGTCAACTAGGATAAATTAGCGCGGTTCAAATGACTTCATTACCCGTTTAACGTCGAGATACCCGTTAGGGTTGAACTTAGAAATTAGCAGCCTTCTAGGTACTTCGTTATACCCTCGTTTCGACCCCCGTTTAAAGGCAAGGTCAGGATGCGATCGATGATATCCACTCTCTTTGGAATATTACAATACGCAAGAAGACAACGAGATAAGAAAGCTATTTCAAATCGATCCGTATCAATCCTTTCAAATTTCTTCTCCAAAATCATGAGTAAAATACAGAACGATCTCTCTAATAATTTTTTTCTCCTCAAAATAATAGTAAGGGTTGAAAAAAATGGGCTGCAGATAAGTTTATAGCAAAAAATTTCGACAGGCCAGCTTTAAGACTCAACTCAAAATTAATCGTATATATTTAATGACTATCGATAGTTAATAATAACCTCAAATATTGTATCACTTGAACAAAGTTTTGTGTTCAGCTGAAGAATAATTTCAACTATTGTGTTACACAAATAAAGAAAGATTTGGCTGTTTAACTGAAGTTTTTAGTAAATTTTTTAGTTTGGATAGCTTAGTAACTTAATTACGTTGCTAATTATTAAAGTTTTTAGTCGCTTGACAGATAATTGAACCTAATTAATCAGTGAGTTACTTAGTTCATGTTACTTTATAGTCCATACGTTCCTAATTCGACAAATAGTTAACTGAATAGAAACATCGCTATTTGACTAAAATTTCACTCGATTCACTGAGCTACCAAATATCACGATGGTCTAATCAAATGACTAAGGAAAAATTTGCACGAGTTTCAACAGAAGCGTTCAATGTACCCGAAGACTGGAAATCAAAACAACTATTCTACCAAAGTGCCCAGTTAAAATACCGTAATTCTGTCTAATCATCACTTTCACCGAATACGAAGCTAAAGTCGAGGCCAGCAGGTGCTGGAAGACCAAAGCCGATGCCGAAGCTGTGCTTAAGGTAAACATTTAGTGTTGGTACGAGTATTTAGCTATAACGTTTACAAGAGCCGAGAGGACGGAATTAACTAAACGACAGGTTACATGCGGCAGGTCCCTTTGAAGTCTTGGGTGTAGGCATAATGTAATACGCTTCAGTTCTTGTTCGACAAAAGGACAAAAAGAGCAGGGCCTCGCTTTGCCGTGTAAAATACCGCTCTGTCACGCACGAGATCGGGCTTTCATTAATAAGCGAATAGCGTATTCTCACCGCGTACCAGAAGCTCGTATCATCGAACACTTTTCTTTGTTATACCCGTCTTTCGCAAACAAATGTATCGTCGAGTCACTAAGGTTCATGAACCACTTTACAACTTTGCCTAAACGTCACCACGAGAGCGAAACGATAATAATTAATAATTAATCGGTCATTTGGATGCATTCAGTGATAAAAACATTATGGTACGGACTGTTGGCGATATTTCGTACTCAAAAACTGAAGAAATGGTTTCAAGGATTCCGATCGTCAGATTTCGATTTTGAACTTTTTCCTTTCAGAAAAAAGTTACTGGAACATGGAATATTCTGTACAATTTTCTAGATTTAATTTTACGTCTTCCTCCAAACGTACATTAAGAGAAATTTTTAGTCCCGGTTACCGCTCAGTCCTTATCTATTTTCATTTTTTACCACAATCGAAAAATATACTTCTAGGTAGATAATGAAAATTAGTTTTCTAGCTGTTACCGAAAAGTATAGCATCCGTTACTATTCTTTCTCATTACGATCACTGTTGCTAGATTTTCTTGCAACTGTTGCGAAAATTTAACGCTCGTGCAGCGATAAATTGACGTTAAAGTCTTGTTTAACTAAAAAAGTAGAGTAAACCTCAGAAACTGATTTTGCGTGGCAATTACCAAAAAAGGATCGACGATAGCGCAAAATGTTTACGCGTACCTCGTTTTTCGTAATTCCAACAATATTCAAACAGTTTTTTTTAACGATACCTGTTTCACTGAATTCTTCTAGTTACTGTAACGAATGAAATTTTTCTCAGTGTAATTATCTGTAACCACAACTCGGTTTCCAACTCTTCCAATTTCGTAAAAAATGACCGGTTACCAAACCAAAAGCTGCGCTTGATTTTCCCCATTTATCCGTATAGGGGGGCCGTTTCAAGCGCGCTGTTTTTGAGGGCTCAAACATATTATGGTATTAAATTCACCTCGCACGCGCCGCCCCCTCTTTTCTGCTTCCACCATTTATTCTCCAATTCCTTAAGGACCCCCGTTTCCTGGAGTTTCAATATGCCGGTACTGAGAGCGTTCCGGTAAGGCGAATCTGAAATCACGTATGGGTCCAATAAATTTTAAGACTTGTAGACAGGCAGCCAGACGAAATTGAATGATTTCTCAAGCATTTGAGATTATCGGGGATTCGTTTCAATTCGGTATTTCAATAATGTACCGGAAGTTGAACTTACGCTTCTTCATGGCGATACCGTAGCCTTTTGCGTCGAGTAGGCCTCCAACTTGGGTAATGTTGCACTTCCTTTCCGCTTCGTACTTAATCGTCGACGACTCCATGAAGAAGGCGTAATTCTCCTGCATGACCTTACGCACTCCTTCATTATTCGATGATGGCAGTAGTTCCTTCTTGTTCTTTACCATGTACTCCTTCATTTCTTTCAAGACGGGATGTGTCGAGGCCTGATATTGAAACAACGATTGGTTCGCTTTTGAAGATACGTGGATGATAAATATTTTAAAGTAGCAGAAAAAAAAAAACGTTTCACGGTTCGTAAACTTTGAAAACACCTTGACACTGTATATTTCATTGCACTCCTGGATATAGTAGCATCCTGTATCACACCCCATTGATCAACGGAGCTTCAAGTAACGTAACCACAAAATTGCTCACCTTGAAGAAATCGATTGTGGAGCCGCTCCCTTTTGCTCCGTATTTAATGCCGTGTGGATTGTTGAACAAATCTTCGGCGGTTTTGATCAGCACTGGCTTTGATTCAACGACCAAGAATACCGCCAAGTTTGCAATGTACGAGGAGACGATGATCATGATAAATAACCCCCAAAAACCGCCCATCATGCGGGTTGAAAGACCTCTGTAGATGAAAAGACATTTCAGAACGATCGATTTGGCTTGCCGATTATCCCTTCAGCCAGGGACTGTCGGGCGATCGGTAAATCCAGCTGCCAAGACTCGGTGTTGATATTTGATACTCGACTTACATGGGAGCTACATCGGATCCTTGCTGCATGATAGAGCCAATGGTGAACCAGAAGGCGTTCTTGAAAGTGAATTGGTTCTCCAGTTCCTCAGGTTCCTCGATGCAGGGATACGGGTTGCTCCATTCGGCGGGACAGAGGCGAGCGGCGATGAAGAAACACAGGGAGACGACGAGGTAGGTACCCATCAGGTACATCCAGACCTCCTTCGAGAAGGGCATCAGGAAAGCGAAGAGACTGGATCCGGCCGGCTTCGGTTTCCTGAATAGAACGCTGATCCCTGTGAGGGTGAGTCCCTACTGTCAGTGACATATTTGCTTCCGGAAGAATTACAGGCCCGGTCCCCGAGCCCTAATAGCTTTGTTTGCTCCCCATATTTTCGATTTATAACACCCATAGATCGCCCCTTTATGGTCTCGCCTCGCAGCTTACGCCTTCACGATATTTTACCCCCACCGTCTCTATCCAACTTCCGGAGAGATTATGGGAAATGTTCGAGAGAGATTGGCGTGTGATTGTTTTCTGAAATGGATTCGAAGGTAGAATGGCCTGATTTGACGCCTGACGTTTTTGGTTGCTTTCAATGACTTGACAAGTTTGGACGAACTATGTACGAGAAAGGCTAATTTTAAAGAATGACCGGTTGAAGAATCGGAGTGACTAGCATTCTGGAATGAAATTGCACTGGTCGAGGAACCATTGGAAAATAGAAACCCACAGCGCACCGAAAGCTGCATAATTACCCAGATTCATGAAAGGCATGGTGAAGTCCACGGCCTCTTGGCGCTCGGCCGTGATTGTGAAATCAGTAATGGCTAGGTCAGCCCGCTGCAATGAATCACGATGCAGTATTTCAGTCTTGTACACTTCTTTCATCGACTATGACCAACATTTTATCAACAAACTAACGTCTTCCATGATCTTCTTTATCATGCCATTCCACTTTTTGGTTACGGGATGCTTCGAGCCGTAAACATCGTCAGCTTGAACCTCGAATGTATAGTTGAAACCCAGAAGTTTTGAAAGCTCCTGGATGATGTCGATACCGAAACCCTCGTACCTGTCGTTTCCAGTTTCCTCCTTCGCTGATTCCTTCAGCATTCCGTAGGGTGGCGTCTAAAACAACACGATTGATTTGTTTGCGAACTTGGGATTCATCCAGTGTTTGAATTGCCCAGTTCAAGCCCACCTACCATCGCTATGAGAATGATAAACGTTTTGTTACGGAGATTCAGTTCGACCGTGTGATCGGTCAGCGATGGTTTCGGGATGTAATTAATCCCACATGTCGTGTTCCACGTCCCGATCTTGTGCAGTCCGTCCAGGTCCAGGCGTACCAAGTCCAGTTTGAAGTTGCTCCGGTAGCCGGACGAGTCGAACTTTATCAGCCCAGTCATTCCTGTCGACTCGATCTGAAAGTAAACAACTTGTTCGAGCACTCCGTGTTCCGCATACAAGATTCTTGTTTTCACTTTTCGATGTATTCTGAACTCTCAGGGCATCTCCGCGCTAATCCGGGATTCCGAATTGAAGCTGGACGAGATACCAAACCTTATTCTTGCGAGAAATGTGCAGAAACTGCGGTTTCTTACCGATCTCATGATGTTCATCAAACTGGATCCGTGCTCCCAGCTATCGACGTTTTGACACAGGGAAGTTTTCGTGTCAGCCACAATGGCATCGTCAAGCTGTTTCAGGGCTCTTCCAAAAACTTGGACACTGTCGTAAATTAGGGCCGCCTCTGCGGTAATCTGGGATGGACCTTCCACACCCCATTCCGATGCGTGTTTCTCAAAGGTATCGATGACCACGGGATCGTCGGGGTCTACCAGACGTAAACCGACGAACTTTGTTCCACCATGTTGGTAGGGCTCGAGGTCAATGGTGGAAAGGTCCTGAAAAACAAGGCGAACAATAATTTTCTTTCTACAGGTTATAAATTTATTTTATATCTTACCAACGACGCGATTATGAAGCTGTGCCTGTCCGACATCAAGCCAACTTGTTGAGCCTGCTTCAAAACATCCGGCAGTACGTCAATCGAGCAATCCACCACTACATTCGGGTCTCCGGACTTTTTGATCTGTTCCAGAACTTTCCTGCGAAAAAGTGATCACTTCGGTATAACCGTGAGAGAAGTATCACTGCTGAAGTTTTCATGTGATAATATCTCGAAAAGGTCGATTGGTCGAGAACCTAGGGTTCGAATTATTTCAGTTACGATAAAAACTTCGCATCGTTCAGTCGTTTGAAAAACTTCAGACATCGGTTTCAACCTGAGATTTTGAACAAAGGAGTCTCACCTGTAATTCGGTCCTTTGGGTAGCTGCCTGACAGTGACCGTGTGTCCCCTGCGATCCCATCTCTTCAGAACTTCGTGCATCCGAATTAGATTCTCGGTACTTTCGTAGAGTATGGTGAATGTCTTCCATTCAAAATCCTGAGCAAGTTGGAGGTATATCTGCACAGACGTGTTTGAATAAACTATAGTAACGTAATTTTGTATAAACAAATATATAACTATACACAACTTGTCGTTTTCACTCCTTGATAAGTTTTGTTCCAGACTTAATGAATAATAATTTGTCAAAAGTCTAATCTCTGTAGCAGTGTAAAAGGATCCAATTAAAATGGAAATGACAATTTTTCAACCCCAAGAATTCAAACAATCTCAATTGTAAAACGCGACGAGAAAACCACACAAAATTAAAGCCGACGTATCAACATTTCGTTCTTCAAGATCTCAAATAATAAGAGGCTGCTTCGGTAACGTGTAACTAACTTTTTTACCGCTGCCTCGTTTTCCGTGTCTGTTACGCACATGCGGCCAACAGAGAGACCCACACATGCGAATGGTAATGAAGCGTTTCACGCTAGTCAAACATCCGCATCCGATGAACTGCAGTTCAAGCTTCGTAATACGTTATAAACTGAATCACAACCGGCAATCAAAAGCGCGTGCTTCGATAATAACACCGTTGCCTCTTATCGCTTTGAACCGATCTCCGAATCGGTATTCAACTTAAATATTTCTCTTTTGCCGTTTTTCAGGTATCAGGATTCAGGATCAGTACCGTAAAAAATTGAAATGAAAAATATTTGTTCTCGTATTAAAATAAGGCTGGAAAAAGGGCTCGAATTTCGCGCTTTTGAATAACTGAAGAGACAATTTACCCTCGACAAAGTTTGCGAATATGGATACATGTTGAGCAGACCGTTTCCCCGCGTTTGTCGAGGGTCCCATCTCGCTACGATGTGAGGAATTTCCATCGTGTCGCACATGCTTTGCACGTGTTTTGCTGCGATCTTGTCACGAGGACCAAAAATTGCAGCCACTCCGTTGTTCGCAAGCTCGCAGACTGAAAATTACGCCAAGTGCAGAGAAAAATTTACTGAAACCAGGTCGTAACATATCAATGGAATTTTCATTACTGACATACAGCTCACGTAAATAAATCAATGTGCAAACTTTAACGAGGAGTTAATCACCAAGCAAAAGTGACGTACACCGACTACGGTTAAATCAGTTGCACGCAATTACAAATATTACAAGGAATTCCAAGATACTGCAAAGATTACAGGGATTGAAGAGAGATTACAAAAATTGCAAAGATTTCAGAGACATGACGAATTGCAAGGATTACGAAAATTCTGCAAGGATTACACGCAGATTGCAAGGATTACAAAGATTACAGAGACAAGATTGAAGATTATTAATTCAAAGTCAAGATTGCCAAGTTTACCAAAAGACTGTAAGGATTACACGAAGATTCCACGGATTACAAGAATTACAAAGGTTCCAGAGATATGATTAAAAATTATCAATCCAGAGTCAAGGTTACCAAAACTACCAAAATAATGCAAAGATTACACGGATTATAAACGGATTACAAGAATTACAAAGATTTCAGAGATGTGATTAAAGATTAACAATTCAGAGTCAAGGTTACCAAAATTACCAAAAGAATGCAAAGATTATACGAATTATAAAGAGATTACAAACGATGATAAAGGATTACGAGAGATGACAAAGATGACAAAAGATTACAGACACCACATGAGATTGCACGACATATGTACGCCAGATTACAACAGTGATTAACCCCTGTTGATCAACGTAATTGTCACGAAATTTCATCGGATTTGAAAATTCGATTCCTTTGGCCTGAAATTAAACTTACCAGCCTGCGAAACGTCGTACGTATCATTATTTACGGTGATCATCTGGGCGTAAATAAACTGCTCGGAAAATTTGGAATTTCCGTGTCTCTCGTTGTTCAAAACATTGGCGGACAGCCTAAACGCAGTTGCCGTTAAATCGTCATCTTCGAATAATCCACCTAGCGGAGGGTAAAAAAAACAGCGGGAAAAAATTTTCTCATTCATGTTATCCGCCTGCGTAATTATCGCAGTCGCCAAACATGCTCCGACAGTTTTAAATCCTTATCGAGATTTCCTCGGACTTTTTACCCGTGTCCCGTATTCAGTTTCGGCAGCTTGTCGCATGCTTTTTGAAAGTTGAAAAGGAAATTGTGCGAGTATTAAGTAAGCACCGTAACTTTTATGAGCGTAGCTTATTAGTTCTGCAGTAGCCGAAATACCGATTGCATCTTTGCTCCGTTTCCGGTAGTAAGAATTGGCACGTTATCGTATCTTGAAACGCGAGACGCGTACGAATGAATATTTTTTACTGATTCGGCAAATTCTCAGAGCTTTAAAACGTATGTTAGACGGTTAACAGAGACAAACGATCATCCGCTTACCTACCGTAACCGTTTTTCCGAATCCAAAAATACCTGATGGTAAAAATGCGATCGAGATCAACACGATCAGCATTTTAAGATCATTGGGATCATCTGAAAATTAATATTTCGTACGGTGATTACATTGAAACAATCGCACTCGATTTTGATATCGGTAATCGAAAATCACGTGTAGTTTAATAATTCTGGGACTAATTTTTGAAAGTATTTATTATATTAGATATAAAATTTAAAAAAATTTTTGTACATGCTTGTTGTTACTGCAAATACTTGAATAATATTTGGTTAGAACATGAAGACGAGGATTACTTGACATTAGTTTTTGCTTTCATTCGCTTTGAGTGTTCACGTGAAGCTTTTAGTACATATTGCATTAATACTGCCTGAAATATTCAATATTCGTCGAAATGTCTGAGCGGATGAAAAAATTGTAAACCAAACGCTTAACGTAATATCTTTCGATTCTTTGAAGAAATCTTTTGTTTCAGCGATTTGTTAATGAGAATTAACGGCGTGGATACGGTTTGCATAATTTTGCACATAGTTGTACAGATTTTGTTAGATAATAACGGAATCCAGAATCCAAGGTTCTTTCAGTTTGGTTATATTTTCGCAAAAATAGCGACCAGGGTTGGCATAAATTTTTGGATAAATAATTCCATCACTTTTCCAGGTTTTCCAGGACCTAAGAATCTAGCTTTCTCTGACATTTTCCCAGTTCCAGTCAGTTACTAAAACCCAAACCGTTCGGAAAAAAGTCAGTCTTGTCAAATTTGTTTTCTCGACGAAAAAAAAAAAAAATAAACCTTTCATCTCAAAAAATTATTTCCAATTTCTATGATAGAAAACTGCAAACTTGATTTTTTTCCATGATCAATTTTAAAGTTCCCTGACAACTCCAGGTTCTCCAGATTTTAATTCAGGTGCGTGGCCACCCTGAACGAGCTAAAAAATACAAGGAAGATATTTGTGTAAGGTCGAAAAGTGGGCAGCGTGTTCGTTGAGTAAATATTTAGGCGTGTAGCGCGAAGAATTGCCGAACGGCATTTAAGACGGAACGATGCGAGCCGATGATGATTCCCGAAGAGAGTGAGGCCTTGATTATTTGCGGAGTTTGCGTTTACTTTGCTAATTGAAACGCGACTCTGAGCATAAATCACTCACCGGAGCTTTTCAAAACCACCCTGACGTCAACATCGTTTCTTACATCCGCGTTTTAGGTGGAGGTTCAATTTTTCATTCGGTATCGAATTATGTATTCCATTCGCCAATTTGTTATAAATTCATTTTCGAACGCGTCTAGGAGAAATTGAACTCGAAGGGGAATAAATATAACACAGTTTGTTCAATATTCAATACACGATACCGCTTCGTTAGTTTATTCTCAAGAATTTCCTTCGCTTTTAAAAGCCACTTGCGAGTGATCCCAGCGTATTCGATTCAGCTCCTTCTTTTTATACTAACTTTTGAAAGTCATTCGTCGGATGGTTCTACGGAATTCTGTCAATTAAAACTGGCAAATGGGTGTTTTTCACGAGAAAAGAGAAACGAACGAAACGCGAAGACCATTATTTTAACCTTCGATAGCCAGCGAGAGGATTAATCATCTTTTCATACTATTTTCTTACCGTAGTCGATTTCGCATATAAACCCAGGGCATGATCGTAGAACGAGAATGAATCACTCGTTATTGAAAACTGAATCTAGAATGAGAGAACAATTCACATTCACAGAAGGCGCGAAGCGATAAAAAAAAAATTTCGATTTTGGGAATTCTTCGTTGATTCAATTCTTCGTTGATTGTATAATATTAGTATACAGATTATGAAAAAGAAAAATAAAAAAAAAAAAAAAACAGTCGGCAGAGACGAGCATCGACCCTGATACGAGTATTTATACATCAACGAAGTCTCAACGTCGCTTTGCACGCCAACGCAATTTCATTTTTGCGTAAACATATCAGCCACTGCTTTACGCTCGTTAGAATGAAAAATGAAGTCCCGATAGAAAAAAAGAACTACCTTTTTTATCGATATTGAGGACGTAAAGTGAAGATCTATGAAAGGAATATTCAACCAGACGTCTTTTATTGCGAAAATAAAAATGAAGAGAAAATTATTCAAATCTAACCGTACCGTTCGACGTGATCTTTTAGAATTCTTTGTGGACTGGCGATCCCTTTCGCGTATAGTAGTCATCTTACTTTCGGCTACTTTTTTCACTAGATTTGCGAACGGTGGAAACATGAAAAATGAATTTTAGTCCGCTTGTTGCAGCAAATACTATGTGTTGATTTTCACAGTATCTAAGATGCTAAAGAATCATGGGAGAATGTTTATCAATTAGTTTCTTCGTTCGTTAAAATAAACGTAAAAAATATACACGTAACACCGGAAGACCAATAAATTTTTCGAAAATTTTTCAATCCTAATTTGTTCGAGATCAATTTCCAGAATTATAAATGGTAAGACACGACAGTTTAAAAGTTCTGCATTTTTTACGATAGTTTTTTCAATCATTAGTTTCCCGTCATTGCAGACGAGCCTAAAAATATTTGAATCGATTTTTTCTCTAAAGACAATAGACAAAAAAATAAAGACACGTCTCGGATCATTCAACTCTTAGCCATTTAATTCAGGGAATTATTCCAAGAATCTTTGTTACAGATCAATTTCCGCGCAGACTGTGTCTGTTCGGATGACAAGGAGAAGAAACTGCGTCTGGATGCGCTCGACTAGAATCAGGCCGCAATCGAATGACGAGAAGAAATCGATCCCTCATCGAAGCCTGGAGTCAGGGATGAGATAAAGAGTCGATTATTTGTAAATCCGCGTATAACGAAGCGGCGATGCAGAACTCGAGACGTATTCAGAGTAACTAATCTGGGTCAAGTGGCGAACGTCTCGGCGAATCGCTGCCGGTGAATGGCTGCACGGCTAAAGCTCTAAAAGAAGAAGTCGCGGTTCGTCTGATCGCGATACGAGAGTCGAGTGGAGGCCGAAGCCGGCTGCCTGATTGCCCGCGCCTAACGACGACTTCCGCTTTCGAAAATGGTCATGAACGAAATGAAAGGAAGAACAAAATAACGCCAAGTCGAAGAATTTCCTTGGGTTTGAAAAATAATTATAAGGCGGGTGAGAGAATTCCGTAGTATTAATTAGGACGCGTCAGAAGGATGAACTTTATGAACTCTTTTCAGAAACGATTCGACACTAAATTTCGAGCTTGAATCGGCCAGGGTTGGAAAAATATTAACTTAGTTGTTGGCCTTGTTTCACCGAGCAACGATGGTCATTTAAGAGTGGTTAAAATTAGCGGGAATCATTCTTCGTGGCGAGACGGTTGCAAAGCAAATATTGAAATAAGAAAACATCAAGCTTTTGAAAATAAAGAAAAAAGCAAGCACTCCACGACTCGGTTAAATACAATTGATCAAAACAAGATTAATGTAAAAAACGATAAATCACATCGCCAAAAATCTCGCACGTTAAACGGAGGCTTGAAGAAGCTTTTTCAAACCGTGACAAATCCCTATCTCACATATTTACACGGAAAAGAGTAAAGAGGACCAATTTGTGTAGATGCGTAAATATATCCGGGACGGAACGGGACATCCGAAAACTGTGAATGAGAAAAACGTTGGCTTCCGAAAATAAACATAAGGTGTGTGACCGAACATCGCGTGACAGCTGGAAGCGCTGAAAGGATTGACTATACGTGTTTAGTCTGCAAAAGTGACTAGCAACTAGATTTTCTCTGTTTTAAATTACTTTTCTAATTCGAACGAGTCGATCGATCGCAATCTCGGGTTGCGGGGGCGGCGAAATAAGCGTAGACACAATGAGTAGGGAACTTCCGGCTGGGAACAAAGACAATCCTTCAACAGTCGTGGGAAACTTGAAAATCGCAGTATTAATCTAATTTTTATATCATGGTGTGAAAGAATATTTTTTACTATTTGTTCCACTCACGGATTTATTTTTCAACACCAATGGTCAAAAATTACAACTGAAGTTGATCGTATGTTGAGCAAATCTCCCCCCTTAACGTGAAACATAATTGAAAAGCTTCAATATTCAGTATTTTAATAGAGAACCTAATCATTCTGCTTTTTCCTATTTTCCATGTAAAGATGGTGTCGTTTTTTCACCGTTTTTTGGAACAAAAATTATAGGACACGCGGATTAATGTCCTACAATTTTCTTGAAACAAGTTCTATGATTATATTACAATTGAACGACGGTCAAGGGTTTATTAATTCCAATATGTAGGTTTAAAATTTCATGCAATATCGAAAAGACTTAGTTTACATGAAATTCAGCTTGATTAAATTTTGGGTCTCCGTTCTGCCGTTGTTTCTGTTTTGACAATTGTTCGTTGAAATTAAACTGCATCTGATATAAAATACAGAATCTCAATTTTGATCAGAACCTAAAACTGTTTCAAATAATTTTCATCAATGTCAAAATCCGATCAAATCGATTTGAACTGTGAGTAATCGCTAATGTTCACAAACGATCGCTGATGGCTCAATAATTCGGGGTCAAATCGACCAGGTTAGAAAAAAAAATTCACTCAATTGTCAACAGCTTTTCATCGAGCAGCAAACTTTGAATTATGAAACCGGTCAAACAAATGAATATAAATACAAGCTTTTAAGAATAAATAACAAGACAAGCACCCCATGACTCGGTTAAATACAATTGATCAAAACAAGATTAATGTAAAAAACGATAAATCACATCGCCAAAAATCTCGCGCGTTAAACGGAAGCTCGACGAAGCTTTTTCAAACCGTGACAAATTCCAGTCTTACCTATTCACACGGAAATGAGTAAAGGGGACCAATTTGCGTGTATGCGTAAGTACATCGAGTAAACAATAACACCCTTCGGACTTTTGGCGAGTGTGCAAAACGTGCTTCAAGCCCTTCCCTAGCGCAAAATGAAGCTAGACGACGCCGCGACGGCTCCGCGCGCTTCCAGAGATCGAGCAGAAATGCCAAAAGCGCGCAGCTCCCGACGCGCATAGACTCTGCGTTCTTATTCTGGCCCTTCTTGAACTTCCCCTCCCTTTTCACCTCAGTCCCCTTATCCGTTCCGTGGGACAACAGATGGACTTGATTCTGCTTCTAGCCCGGCAAATATATTTCTCCTACAAACCTACCTCGTCGTACGGTGACCCCAAATTCGTTTCTGCTGGAAATTTACACTTGTGTTTGTTATTCCGGTTGAATTTCTTCTCTTTTTTTCTTCTAATTTTTGTTCAGCTTGTACGAGTCTATTTTTCATATCAATCGCGTTTGGATCGTTTTGAAACATTATCTTCGGCTTTAAAATGTAGAACTCTTAGATATGATAATTAGGAAACTTGTTTCGATATTGCATCGCAAATTTTTTCGGTAAGTTGGCGATGAAACTTTGATCACTAATTTGATTTTACAACTACGACATTGAAGCAAAGCGTTGCAATGACGGTCATTGTATTTGGCAGGAAGTTTTCAAAATAGCATCTAGCGATTGCACATCGTATTTGACAGAGGGTGGTGCTATAATTGGAAATTTTCAGTCTACGCGATCAAACTGCTAGACTTACGCTACGCGAAAGAGAGTAGAGTAGAGTTTATTAGAGAGAGAGAGAGAGAGAGAGAGAGAGAAAGGGAGGTAACTCGTTGCTATTTTTGTTCCGCATGCGACAGAAATTCCTTCGGTCAACTGACACTTGTGAATACACCGTGATAAACTATTTTATTCTGTGACTTCCGCTAGCCATTTATTTCTGATAGTACGCCCTCATTTTTTTCCGATGGATTATTGTTGATTTATTTTTTTTCTTTTGAATTGAGAGAAAAAATTATCTGGATAATAACTGCACGGTACTGAATATGATATTACAGAGTCAATAGGTTCTACTTGAAATTGTTGAAGATTTAACGAGAATCGCTGCGATGGCACTTTTGCATACAAATTGGTGTGTTGTTTGAATTTAGACTATCTAAAATAATAGGATCCCCGCATTAAGAGAATGACACAATTATGGGTTTTTATGAATATCGCTGATCAATTCGCCTGTTTTTAACTTGTAGTTTTCAATTGTCGTCGGCAAATTCGGGTGCACAGATTTATTCTGAAAAATAAAACTCAACTCGTCGGTTGTATATTAAATCCTGTTTCTACACTTACTTTGTCAGGACCTGACAACTGACAATTTAAAAAAAATTGAATTACCAATAACGTAGAAGACTACACTACCGATATCAAACCACAACCTTGAAGCGCCTGATCATAAACAACCCGACGCACATTCGTGAAAATCAATAACAAGAGGCGTCCGACCACGTACGGAATTTATTACTATCCATCGATAATGTGAAAATAGATGTTTTAAAGTTTCTAGAATTGTGCGAAAAAATTGAATCTGTATTCTTTCTTTTCATAAATGTTTTTGTAAGCTTTGTATTAAAATTCTATGGATGTTTCTTACCTTTCTATAGTTCTGTATTTAATTTCGGTCATTAAGAATGTAGAAATAAACATGCTGTTGGGTGAGGTTTTATTGCATTATCTAAAATGTAGTTGTGGCAGAAAATTAGAAATCATTTTTCATGTGAATAATTTCGAAATCTCGAGAACAAGGCAAAAGTTCGACCGACGACTGACGGTATCAGTGAGCAGTGAGCGTTGGATGGTAACCGTGGGTTATTTCTTAGATGGAATTACAGCTATCGGTAAGGTGTGAAGTAAGCTAGTGAGGCAAAATTCTATCGCCCACTCTATTCTCGAAAACCAAATGATGATTTTTTTATTCATGTTGTATTTGAAAAAAGTTTACGAGTGGTTTTCAACCTTTTGGACAAGTTTTTTTGACCTTTCCTACCGATCACTCATGAGAACCATGGATAACATAGAGTTTTGATAAAATAATCATTTGCTCGAAACTCTTCAATCATTCAAAATAAATTCGTACCTTTGTTCGTCTTACTCTCTTTTACTTTCATTCAATTATACTATCTGTCCCTGGAAAAATTGAACCGCTGAACGAAAAATCGAGGATCTGAGCAAGTGAAACTGCAATATTTAAGTCTGATTGTGATTAGAGAAGTGGCTCTTTTCCTGACCCAAGGATAAAAGGAATATCCGGCCTCGACACGATCCAAATATAATCGAATGTAAGGTGAGGTTGGGTGAAAGAACGATAGTAAGTTGTAGCAGTTTACGATCAAGCTACGCGTTTATTCGCGGGCCTGGAGAAGAGGAGGGAAAGAGAAGGAAGAGACAAGGAGAGAAGGATCTTTACTTATAAACCGCATGCGGTTTTGGTCGCGTTTTACCATGAATCATGTTAATGAGGAAGTAATTCTGGTTTTAGTGTGTTATCAATGTCCGTGATCAGACGCTGGTTTATGAGCTACCGCTGTTATTAATTATGGTTTGTTATTAAAAGCTCCGTTTCGCTCTCGCTAACCGGAATGCTTTCAACGTTGTTGAAAAATCAGTGTTACGAACTTTTCACGAGGGGAAATTACAAACACCCTGCCGATGCTTAAGTTTTATTACCCCTCATAATCTGTTGTAATAAGTGATCCAACGATTCATGCCAATGAACGTGAACTTGTTACCTTGAAAATGAACGAAATCCCAATTCAGTGAGATTCGGAAAGAGGCCAAAGATTTTATACGATATTATTTACTTCTTGAAATATATTTTAAAATATACAAATGTTACATCCACTTAACCCGATGACGTTTAACGTTACATTAGGAGGCAGCTGCTCGTCATTTATTTTTCAGAAACTGTAATTGACAATTTTATTCCAACAAACGTGCATGCATGAATTGTACCAAAGAGACCTATGAAACTCCTTTTATACATATCTTCCGGAACATTGAAACCAACTCTCGTTATAGTGGACTGTCTGTATACATATTACCTCATATCGTCGTTAATTATTATATATCGATGTATTCAATGTTTATTTGGGACTATTGAACAGTAAATAGCTGTGGTATGATATTTTGATAAAAAAATTGGTGTGACAAAAGAAATTACAAAATTAGGGTTCATCAACTGACGGAAAATTGATGTGCTTTAAGTTGGTTGAAAGAAATTTCATTTCTTGACAAGTATTGAAAAGGCCAAAATTATTTTTCGTTTCTTTTTCTTCGAACTACTAAGATCGTATCGTATATCAAAGATTAAATGATCAAGGCTCATTTCGTTCGCGAATTAGATGGTTCTTAATTACTAAATGAATTTTACTAATAACGTTTCGATATTCTTCTCTGGAGCATCATATAATTTATCGACAAAAAAACGAGCAATGATTCCTCGAAGTAGTACGGATGGTAGGCTATTGATGTTGTTAACAAGAAAAAAAAAAAAAATACAAATTAACTGTGATACAATTTCTCTAAAATTATCAACGATCTAATAATTTTCTTTGAAATTCATTCTTCCAATCTTCAGTCGATTTTTTCCAACATTTGAATGGTAAATTTCTTTCTTCCAAAGGTCTACCCATTCTATTCTTAAATACAAAGGTCAACATCTACCGCGTCATCGTACGATCATAGATCGGTTTTGATTTTCCAAGTGGATTCATGGTAATCCCGCAGTTCATCTGCCTAGTACCCTGAAAGAAAATCAATATGAAATAGAAGTATTCAGATTGTTTGCAAATTCACTCAGTCGTTGACCTAATTAAACCTGGCCATTTCCCCTTTGAATGTAACCCTTTCAGTCACGGAATTCAGTTTTTTTTTTTGATACGGAAATGTAGTTATACACTTTCGATGTATATATTTTTCGACACTGAATGCGAATCTTGTGTCAAAAATTTGTCAAACTAAAAACAACCCCAAAAAGGGGGTGAAAACGGGGCGAATTATCAATATTGTTTTAGACAGTGTTCTCGAATGAGATTAATATGAATACTTATTTTGAGACGGTACGATCTTAGGCCGAGAATATTTGCAACCCTCAATACTATCTATATGCAACTGTCAGGAGGGTGAAAACTACCCCTATAGATTGAATTTTATAAATCTAATGGCCATTCTGAGATCTCTGTTTGTCAACCAATGAATTTCAAGCGTTTTTAGTACACGTTTTTTATCAAATTTCTTCGCTAGCGAATTACATTCACGAAAATACCTTTTTTCCATATGTTTAATTATAACAATTGTAAACAACTTTGGATTTATAAAAAATTATAACCTTTCCAAAGTTGAAGGATTTTTTTTACCTTAAATTACATGAAAATTCATGGTTTTGTATGGAACAGAAAAAAAATGACTGAAAGAAAAAAGAAACTGATACCGATGCGGTGGTTTCTGTGACCGAAAGGGTTAATGAGGACTCAACGAGGTTGAACGAGGACTAAAATAGATGTACGAATACTTGTTCACCGTGAATTTACCGCTTGCATTATCACCAAACATGTGGCTACTTTTCTTCTGGTGAAGTAGTGATGACCGTGGGTACAAAGCCGTAAGGCGGAGTGCTGGCTCCATTGCTGTCTTCTCCGTTGCTCTGATTAGAATGCGAGCTAGCCTTTCTTCGTCTTACCGGCTTAGTCGTGGCGCTGCACTTCACGACGAACTTCAGCTCCTCCTTGATCTCATCGACAAAGGAAACCTAGACAAGGGAATATGACGAGGGTGGAGGTCAGTTATCGAATTGGCATAAACCGGAAGAGGAACCGGAGCACGATTGAAACGAAAGAATTTGAAACCCTCTCACATTCTCTTTTATCGATGTGCAACCCACTGCCCAAAGCAGTTCGCAAGCTGTGTAGATGCAGGACAAAGCCACGCCGACTGCCAGAACGAGGAAAACGCCTCCAACGTTAGCCACACCCAAAGGTTCGGCATCTGAGGTTCCTCCGCTCTTTTCCTGTGAAAATTTGGTCAATTTGAACGGTGACGATCGTAACGTAATTTTTTATTTTTTTTTTAAAACTTTTTCGTGCCGTTTGAAGTAGGGAATATGTTTTGAGTGCACCAAGATCTTCTTTGCGACATAGTGATTGTAGTAAAGACTGAATATCATTGATATGATATAATTGACGTTCCCATTCTTCAGGTTTTTAACAATCTTACTTCGCACGCGCCGCCCCCTCTTTTCTGCTTCCACCATTTATTCTCCAATTCCTTAAGGACCCCCGTTTCCTGGAGTTTCAATATGCCAGTGCTGAGGGAATTTCTGTACGGTGAATCTGAAACCAATTACTTGATGTAGTAGAATTTTTTTGCGAAGAGACGGGATGTTGATTAATACAAAAGGTGCAAGGTTTTTTCGTTTGAAGTTGTGATGTGGAATTCTTTGGAATTGATGTTGGGGAATCGGAGATGTACGGGACAATTCTTCTGAAGACTTTATGAAGCTCTTTCTACACAGCCGATATGATTTGCTGCACACGTATGAACATGAGAGAAATCGTAGATTGAAGAGTTAAGGACGGGTTTGCTATTCCGTTTACCTAAGCGATTGGTTGAGGGTGCGCTATTTCATCCGACATTGGATGGATGTGAGAGAACTGGGTAATTAAAACACAGTAAAGTGAGAAATGGTACCGCTTGAGAGATCGTGAGAAATGGTACGAGCAGACTCAGATATGACTAAAAGTTAAGCTTACTTTTCTTCATTGCAATACCGTAGCCTTTTGCGTCAAGTAAACCGTTGATCTGGGTGATATTGCACTTCCTTTCCGCTTCGTAAAGAATCGTTGACGATTCCATGAAGAAGGCGTACTTTTCATGCATAACTTTCTGCACACCCGCATCATTCGTGCTTGGCATTACTTCTTTCTTATTTTTTTGCATGTAATCGTTCAATGCGGAGTAAATCGGATCTGTCGTGGCCTGTTTTTGAAAAAGCGATTTACTATGAGAAACATGTGCCAAGAAATTAGTAGGAAGACAGAGAACCAACTGAAGGGATGTACACTGAGATTTGTTGGGATGGCAAGATGGCAAAATCCAACGATAAAAAGAGAAAATCCAAGTAAGCTCGGACATTTAAAACGTCACTTCAAAAGTCAGCTTTCTAGTTCCTCACTCATAAATTTTGTTTATCAGTAGGCTCACCTTACATATCTACAATATCATGCACTTCTCCATAACAGCAAAAGTTGGTACTTTTTATGAAAAATCGACCGAAAGCGACTCACCTTAAAGAAATCTGTGGTAGAGCCACTCACTTTTGCTCCGTATTTGATACTATGTGAATTGTTGAGCAAATCACCGGCGTTCTTGATAAGGGTTTGCTTCGATTCAACGACCAAAAATACCGCCAAATTAGCAGTGTAAGAGGAGACTATAATCAGCGTGAAGAACCACCAGGAACCGGCCATCATACGAGTCGACATGCCTCTGAAAATGATAAGACATTAAATAACGACCGATCGAATTGCTGATTTTCAATTCATCCAGAAATGGTCGGGAACCATTCAGCGAACGAAAGAACCGACGACGGAACATCAGTGCGCACTTTACTGGATATGGTAAAAAATTCTCAACTTACACCCCGACTTACATTGGAGCGATTTCTGACCCTTGCTGCATGATGGCACCGATGGTGAACCAGAAGGCGTTCTTCAGACTGAACTGGTTCTCCAGTTCCTCGGGTTCCTCGATGCAGGGATAGGGATTGTTCCATTCAGCCGGACACAAGCGACCGGCGACGAAGAAAAGCAGGGAGACGACAAGGTACGTGCCCAGCAGGTACATCCAAACTTCCTTCGAGAATGGCATCAAGAAAGAAAAGAGGCTGGATCCCATGGGCGTTGGTTTCCTGAATAGAATGCTGATCCCTGTGAGGACAAGCCTTTGCCGTCAGTGACACATTCACATCTAGGAGAAGAAGGAGCTTTGCGACTAAGCTCCGATACTTATATACGCTCCCTACATTCTTGATTTACAACACCCATAGATGATCCCTTTATGGTTTCGTCTCGAAATTCATGCATTCCCAATACAAGATCTTGCAGTTTCAATCGTTACTAACTATATTTTCGGTAATAGTTTGCAAGGACGTTTATTTCCTACTGTACCCTGACTAATTCAGACAGACCAACAGATAATGGTTTCCAAATTGAGAAACAAATTGGAAAATTTTGTGACTGAACAGTGTTCTAGAATCTAGTTCTACTGATTAAGGAACCTTCGGAACGTGGATTTATTCTCTAGAACCGAGAATAAATTGGATGCAAATGAAGGGAAAACTTCGTTATTACCCAAGTTCATGAAAGGCATCGTGAAGTCTACGGCTTCTTGACGATCGGCCGTGATTGTGAGATCAGTGATAGCCAAGTCCGCTTTCTGAGACAGATAACAATATGGTATTTCAGTTTCGCAAGCTCTATATATCGCCTGGTCAATATTTTGTCTACAAACTAACGTCTTCCATGATCTTCTTTATCATGCCATTCCATTCTCCAGTTTGAGAATTCTTCGAACCATAAACGTTGTCGGTTTGGACCTCAAAGATGTATTTGAAGCCCAGAATTTTAGAAAGCTCGTGAATTATGTCGATCCCAAAACCCTCGAACCTCTCATTTCCGATTTCCTCCCTCGCTGATTCCTTCAGCATTCCGTAGGGCGGGGTCTAGGGCAATTTGACAAATCAGTCTTCAAACTCAACGGCTATCCAGATGATGTATCGCCGTATTAAAGGTACCCACTATGGCTATGAGGACAAGGAACGTCTTGTTACGAAGACTGAGCTCGGCCGTCGGATCGAATAGTGGTTGTTTCGGGATGTAACTGATCCCTTGCGTCTTGTTCCACGTCCCGATCTTATGCAGTCCGTCCAGGTCCAGGCGTACCAAGTCCAGTTTGAAGTTGCTCCGGTAGCCGGACGAGTCGAACTTTATCAGCCCAGTCATTCCTGTCGACTCGATCTGAAAGTAAACAACTTGTTCGAGCACTCCGTGTTCCGCATACAGGATTCTTGTTTTCACTTTTCGTTGTATTCTGAACTCTCAGGGCATCTCTGCGCTAATCCGGGATTCCGAATTGAAGCTGGACGAGATACCAAACCTTATTCTTGCGAGAAATGTGCAGAAACTGCGGTTACTTACCGATCTCATGATGTTCATCAAGCTGGATCCGTGCTCCCAGCTATCGACGTTTTGACACAGGGAAGTTTTCGTGTCAGCCACAATGGCATCGTCAAGCTGTTTCAGGGCTCTTCCAAAAACTTGGACACTGTCGTAAATTAGGGCCGCCTCTGCGGTAAGCTGAGATGGACTTTCCACACCCCATTCCGATGCGTGTTTCTCAAAGGTGTCGATGACCACGGGATCGTCGGGATCTATCAAACGTAATCCCGTCAAATTTGTTCCACCATGTTGGTAGGGCTCGAGGTTGATGGTGGACAAGTCCTGAAAGACAAGGCGAATGATAATTTTCTTTCTACAGGTTATAAATTTATTTTATATATTACCAACGACGCGATTATGAAGCTGTGCTTGTCCGACATCAAGCCAACTTGTTGAGCCTGCTTCAAAACTTCTGACAGTATGTCTATTGAGCAATCCAATACTATGTTTGGGTCTCCAGACATTTTGACCTCTCTCAGAACTTGCCTGCAGGAAAGCGGTTACTTTAGTAACGATTTAAAAAATATCAGATTTGGTTTTTCTCATATTTCAGTGAATTTTTCTGAATGGTATAGTCAGGAATGTACAGTTTGACATTATGTTAATCGTAATGCACCCTCCAAATAAGCCGTTATTTTCCACCCCTGCTTACAACGTTGGAAGATATTTCAACCGGCTATTTTGAACAACGAACTCGCACCTGTAATTCGGTCCTTCGGGCAGCTGCCTTACAGTCACTGTGTATCCCCGGCGATCCCATCTCTTCAGAAGATCGTGCATCCGAATCAGGTTCTCGGTGCTTTCGTAGAGTATCGTAAATGTCTTCCACTCAAAATCCTCAGCAAGCTGCAGGTATATCTGTGGAGACGTATTCGAATGAAATGGTTTGTATCGTCACTTTTGGGAATGTATGCCTGTTCAATTTCACGTCTTATAACATTCTTCCATAAATTCATGAACAACAATTCTACTGAAACATAGCTTCTGCAGCAACGAAAAAGATTCGTTTGACGTTGAAACATTAACTCTTGACAGAAGGATTCAAACCGTCTCAACAGTGAAACAGGGTGATAAATCACACGGGATCAAAGCCGACTTTATAATATTTGGGTCTGGAGATCTCAAATATGAAGAGGCTTCCATGGTAACTTAACTACGTTTTTATCACCGCCGATTTTTATTTTGTGTAACTTTCATGCGTCGAATACGGACACGACTTACACACGGTAATGAAACGTTTCACGCTCATAGTCAAACGTCCGCATCCCATGAACTACACAGTTCAAGCTTCGCGATACGTTTGAAACTGAATTACGATCAGCAATTGAATGCGTACGCTTTTGCTATCAAACCATCGCTACTCATCGCCTTAAACGTATAATCTGTTGAGAATTCGTTTTCAATCGTTATTCTCCTCCTCCTCTCTCTCTTCTCTGCCTTTTCTTCGTTAAGATTTCTCGTTCCGAAATGAAACCGCAAAATTTCGTCAAAATTAAAGTAGGACAAATGAAATCTTCAACATTAAAAAAAATTTGTAATTAAATAAAAGCTTTTCCGCTCGAAGGAAAAATCGGATAAAACGAGATCAGGCTCCGTGGAATCCGTTTACTCGCGCTTTCGAAAGCTCGGAAAGCTTACCTTGGACAAAGTATACGAATACGGATACATGTTGAGCAGTCCGTTTCCCCGTATCTGTCGAGAATCCCACCTCGCTTCAATGTGAGGAATCTCCATCGTGTCACACATGCTCTGCACGTGTCTGGCGGTAACTTTATTACTTGGACCGAAAATCGCTGCAACCCCCGTATTGGCCAAGGCACAGACTGAAAATTGCGTCAAATTATATATAGATCATACGGGACAACGAGAAGAAAAAGAATGTAGAACAAAGTTTTCAGTTGCCAATTCGACTAGATAATAACGACACGCGGTAATTTGTCAGAAGCTTCAACTTTTCGTATTCTCTGACATAAATCAGTTGAGATTCAATGAAATTAACAATATTAGTCTTCCAGATTGTCGTAACCGTAATTCAATACAACTTTGCAATAGATTGTACAGCGATTCAAAAAAGCTCTTTGTTTTATGATTGGGGAAATACTTGGTCACCATCGATTATATATATTATAATATATTATAAAATTTTGTCTATCCTTCATCTTTATTCTAATCAATTTATGAATCCAGTATTTTTCCCTTGAAATTCAACTTTCAACGCCATATTCGAGCCTGCTGTGAACTGTTCAACTTGAAAATAAATACAACGAAGTATAAGTATCGAAAAGTCTTGTCACCTTGATGTTAAAAGAATTAAAACAATAGCTGAAAAAATGGAAGCAAATCATACTGAAAAATAAACAAAAAATCTGGCCCAACCGGTTTTTGGACTCGTAACCTCTCGCAATGAAGATGAGAAAAATCGAGATGTTAATTTGTTTTTTTTTTTCCATTCATAGGAAAATCTCTCACCGGATTGTGACACGTCATAAGGATCATTATTAACGGTGATTATCTGCGCCTCGACAAACTGGTTTGGCAGCTCGGGATTTCCGTGCCTTTCATCGTTCAACACTCGGCTGGACAACCTAAACGCAGTTGCCGTCAAATCATCCTCCTCGAATAATCCACCTGGAGAAGAATCGTTGGAAATATTTTTTATCCGTATAATCTGTCTTTGAATATTCCAGCAAGCGAAAGAAATTCGTGTGTTTAATTAAAAAATTTATCTCGCACAACTGACCTCGGAAAATTATGTAATCAGGAAATTGAACTTTTTTACATGCACAAAACCAATGATCTCTTATCACTGACTGTTTCGTTTGCCAAGGCTGGGTTAAAAAAAAAAAAAAAAAAAAACAACAAAGAAAAAGAAAAAAAAATTGGACGGTGTGCTAACGGAGACGAACGATCATCAGCTTACCTACTATAACCGTTTTTCCGAATCCGAAAATTCCCGATGGCAAGAATACCATCAATATCAACTCGATGAGCATATTAAGATCATTGGGATGATCTGAAAATAAATGTTTCGTACGGTAACTACAAAACAATTATATCGAGAGAAAAATTTTCGATTTATAAAACTGTTGTTACGGTTGATTTCAAAATCAATGATTAACAATTACCGATGTTAGTTGCTTTACAAATTTTATTTTCATGCACTGTTTCATTATTATTACAAAAAAATCACGCGGACAATCTAACAAATTTTTGGTTGAATCTTATTAACAACTGCCTTTGTACACGTGGGTTAGAAAGTAAAATCGTAGATGAAGAATGAGGTTCATTTTCATCGTATACTTAGGCACATGCAATCTTTCAGTGATGCACAAGTTTACAAGTTTTGGCGGGAATCTTCAATATTTGTTAGAAAATCCCTGAGTATATTTCTGTGGCTATATTTTATTTTTGAAAAAAGAACTGTCCAAGAAAACATAAATAAAGTAATGTGAATACGCCGTTAATGAACTACGTGTAAATATACGTTCAAAAGTTAAAAAAAAAAAAAAAGCATAAATGAAAATCGAAAGAACAAACTTTTGTTCGATGATATTCTCGGAAAAATTCAAAATCGTGAAATTTTTGAGACTGAAAATTACGATACGTCGAATTGACTTTCGTTGGGATGAAAAGTGGGTAGCTTGATCATTGCATCAATATTTACGCTGATGCAGATTGACGCCTTGATTATTTGTTCGCACGGATTTCACGTTTACTTTGCTAATTGAAACTCGAGTCCGAATATAAATCACTCGTCGTTGTTTTTCAAAATACCCGGATCAGTATCGTTTTACTCCTCAAAGTTTCACAAGCTCTCTATATTTTCTTTCCCATGTAACGAATTATGTTCTATGATGTATAAATAACCGTAACGCTATGTCTTCGTCAATTTGCTTAAAATTCAATTTCTTATCGTCTAAAATGAAGTAAAAACAGCACGGAGACAAGAAGAACAAAAGATTTTAATCGAAACTGCAGAAAGAGAGAGACGCATCAGGGTTATTCGTAAAAAAAAAAAACACTCATGTCCATAACATTTCTCACCATAAATGTAGAAGATTTGACTTTGTGCACAGCGGTTTTCACT
Source organism: Neodiprion fabricii (assembly GCF_021155785.1). NCBI lineage: Eukaryota > Metazoa > Arthropoda > Insecta > Hymenoptera > Diprionidae > Neodiprion > Neodiprion fabricii. The sequence goes on from NC_060245.1 coordinate 19,123,815, forward strand.
GATTCTACACTAAATTCTGCATTTTACGAAGTATATTTTACAAAAAGACCCGAAGTCTTTCTTTTTTCCTGCACTTTTGAGTGAAATATACTCTTTCATTCTCTTCGTAAGTGCGATAAGAAAAAAAGCTGCAGGCGCACCCGTCAGGAGTACGGAAATTCGTTAATTCATCGATTTTTTTTTCAACCGTTTTACGCACGTGTCTCGAAAAGAATACTCGGCCGAGACGAAAATCGACTCTTACACGAGTATTTATATATCCGCGACGTCTTGACCTCGTCGCTGCGTACGCCAACACAATTTCGCTTTTGCGTAATCATCGGAACCGCTACTTTACGCTATGTAATTCGATTTTGGATCTCGTCCCATTTCACGCACGCCTAAATATCCCCATAATTAACGATCGATTGATTATATTCACGCGGTTTTACGTCGTTGAGCGTCGTCCTAAAATAAACCCTCTTTCGTAATGAAGGAGAAAAAAGACAGACGGTAAAGTAAAACAGTCTTCTTGGTTATTACTCGGACCGTTATTTCAATATCTGGACAAAGAATTTTTGATCCAATTTTTCTTTCTGCTACGAACGCAAAATAAGACCGTGAATAATTCAAAATTTGTAATGTTATCGGTTCATTTGACGTACGCAACGTTTTTACTTTTGCGAAATGTTTTTACACAACGTTATTTGTGTTGCTTTTCGAATGAGTTCAATGACATAACAAACTTAACACACATTTTTTAAAAATAAACGAAAATATTATTCTGTGGAATTTGAAGAGGAAACAAAAATGTACTTTTAAAAAATCGATACAGCTAATTAGTTTTTTAAATTAGTGGTGAAGGGTCGGGGTCTCCATATTTTTTTACATCGTTCTTTTTTTTATTACGATCCACAATATTCGAGTTATGATTTATTGGAAGTTGAACCTTTTTTTTCAAGGTGAATTAAAGAAATCTTTAGAACTTTGAATGTTCAGAATGGATGAGAAAGAGTTCTTGGGAGGAGAAAATAATACGATCATGATATACGAATATTCAAAAATCTGAAAATCATTACTAATTCATCATCAAATCCACAAGGTTGTTTCGTCAGAAAATTTTACAACCCAAAATTGCATGATTGAAATTTCTCCGAGCTGAGTTGTTAGAATTATAAATATTGAAATTCGACAATGGAATTTTTTTTACCTTGCCTCAAAGTTGTGCTTGGAAAATCACAGAATAATTCTGCGATAATTTTTGCAGATAAAGCCGCAGGTTTTTGAAATCAATTTCATCTTGTAATATACAAACAGATAAAAAAAAAGCTGGAAATGAATTAGATCTCAGCCGCTCGATTCTGAACACTGTTCCGGGATTTTTTTGTTACAAAACAATTTCCGCGGTGTCGGTAACTGTTCGGTTGATTACAAGAAGCAGCGGAGTCTGGATCAGCGGTCGACCAGAATCGGACCGCAATTCAATGCCGAGAAAAAATCGATTCCTCATCGAAGCCTGGAGTCAGGAATGCGATAAGGAGTCGATTATTTGTAAATCCACGTATAACAAAGCAGCGATACAGAACTCGAGTCGTGTTCAGAGTAACTAATCTGGGTCAAGTGGCGAACGTCTCGGCGAATCGCTGCCGGTGAATGGCTGCACGGCTTAAGCTCTAAAAGAAGAAGTCGCGGTTCGTCTGATCGCGATACGAGAGTCGAGTGGAGGCCGAAGCCGGCTGCCTGATTGCCCGCGCCTAACGACGACTTCCGCTTTCGAAAATGGTCATGAACGAAAAGAAAGGAAGAACAAAATAACGCCAAGTCGAAGAATTTCCTCGGGTTTGAAAAATAATTGTAGGGCGGGTGATCGAATTCCGTAGTATTAATTAGGACGCGTCAGGAGGATGAACTTTATGAACTCTTTTCAGAAACGATTCGACACTAAATTTCGAGCTTGAATCGGCCAGGGTTGGAAAAATATTAACTTAGTTGCTGGCCTTGTTTCACCGAGCAACGATAGTCATTTAAGAGTGGTTAAAATTAGCGGGAATCATCTTCGTGGCGAGACGGTTGCAAAGCAAATATTGAAATGAGAACACAGCAAGCGTTTGAAGATTAAAAAAAAAAAAAAAACAAAAGCAAGCTCTCCACAACTCGGTTAAATACAATTCAGCAAAACAAGATTAATGTAAAAAACGATAAATCACACCGCCGAAAATCTCGCGCGTTAAACGGAAGCTCGACGAAGCTTTTTCAAACCGTGACAAATTCCAGTCTTACCTATTCACACGGAAAAGAGTAAAGGGGACCAATTTGCGTGGATGCGTAAGTACATCGAGTAAACAATAACACCCTTCGGACTTTTGGCGAGTGTGCAAAACGTGCTTCAAGCCCTTCCCTAGCGCAAAATGAAGCTAGACGACGCCGCGACGGCTCCGCGCGCTTCCAGAGATCGAGCAGAAATGCCAAAAGCGCGCAGCTCCCGACGCGCATAGACTCTGCGTTCTTATTCTGGCCCTTCTTGAACTTCCCCTCCCTTTTCACCTCAGTCCCCTTATCCGTTCCGTGGGACAACAGATGGACTCGATTCTACTTTCAGCCCGCAAAAGACATATTTCCTACAAACCTACTTCGTCGTACGGTGACCCCAAACCCGTATCTCGTCAGACGTTTTTAGACTCTGTTTATTCTGCATGTTTTTTTTTTTTTTTGTTTACTTTCGAATGTATCAATTTTGTTTATAAGGCAATTTTGCATCATTTGTCAATAGTTCATCTCACCTTACGCTACAAAACTTCGATGCACGATCGTCACTAAATTCTTTTCAAGATCGCATCAAAAATTTTTTTGAAAACCTAACGGTATAGAATAATAAATTTTATGTCACGTTTTTTGATACTGATGAAACTCACGGTTCGACGTCCGGGGTTTGAATATGAATCGTATACAATAGTTGATAAGATGTGTGCCCTTGAAATTTAGTATCTCAGTCAGATCATTTTAAACGAGACAGCAAGAGTCGAGAATCGAAGGAAGTAGCTCCGTGATTAAGGACACTCTGACATCCAGAGATAAGACATTTCGATGAAATTTTAATTTTTGAAGATTAAAGTGAACTGTTTGCGAAATGTGCAGATTTGTAAAATCTGATTACGGTATTTTCTATAGGATAAGATCGCTTGCGACAATACGGGAACTCACAATCAGACGAACTGAGTGATAGATTGAAGGTAAAAATAAGTAGCTGATGTGTTACTGGCAGAGACTCTTCGTTATTGTGAAAAGAGAAATATGTCCGAGCCCAGCTCGTGAGTAGGACGAAATGAGAAAATGGATTTTTATTGAGAAAAAAATTTGGTCGTCATGACCAAAATTTTGTCCTGGCAATAAAGTTTCAGGGTTAATATACATTCGACCAAACATTGTTTTCACCCAATCGAAGAGTTGAGTTGATTTTATAGTCTACAGAATGCGTAACGTTTTAGTTAAGGTCTTGGAATATTTTTGTCACTACAATACTATAATTTCTGTTGCTATTGCGAAATCAAATATACACAATGAAATCTTTTCGTAATGATTCATAAATGATTGTTTAATTTTTGTGACTGAAAAAATTATAGTCTGATTGTAATTTATGCTGAATTAAAAATCACATAAAATAATGACAAGAGAATATTTGCAATTTTGAACCAATCATTTCATTAATATTGTTACTTAAAACAAAATATTGTATTCCCGCGAGACGATTTTCTACAAAACGCATCGTCAAAACTATTTTTTTTTTAAATTAATAAACTAGACGAGAGACGAGAGAGAGAGAGAGATTGATAGATAGATGGATAGATGAATATATTTATGTCTATAACGCAATAGAGGTAGAGAGCGAGAGGAGAGAGAAGAAGAGAGAGAGAGAGGAAACGCGTTGCTATTTTTGTCACGTGCAGCAGAAATTCCTTCGGTCAATTGCAACCCGTGTGCAAGGTGATGAACTATTTTATTCTGCGACTTCTGCAAGCCATTTATAACGTGTAGCGTCTGGATATCACCGGCTTGACATCGCGTTGTCACCTTCGATTACGGAATGCCTTTATTTGTGAAAAACTTCTGTCGAATTGAAATCATTCAATTATTTCATTTCACTTGGTTAAAGAGAAAAAAAAATTACGAAGCAAAGAATGAGAATGGAATCCTTTCAAAGTTACTAATGACTAAATTTTCTTGATTTCAATCTGCAGTTTTCACCTATTTTTAAAGTCGGTGACAGATTTATTTTGGAAAATTAAATCCAATTTTTATTACTTTCTAACAACGCCCGGTTTTGAAAATTTTTTTCCTGGCCCTACGTCCGATTCCTAAGGCTTCTGAAAAAAATCTGATTTACCAATAACGTAGAAAGCTACATTATCGATGTCGAGCGGTGGCCTCGATGCGCCTTCTCGCAGGCAACTTCAAGCATTGTTTTGTCACTGCGCAAATGTAAATTTAGGGCAAAGGTCGTCCGACCTCTGACAGAATTTTTCACTTTTTTTGCACTGGTATATTGAAACGAATCATCATCAACTCCTCAGTTTGGAATCGAAATTCGATTGAAATTTTTTCTCCTTTTTACAGTGCGAACTACATTATCTTGTACTTTCAGGTATCGAGCATCTTGTACGAAAAAAGTGCAATCCTGTGGAAATTCATAGCATTATCCGACATGTATAAGTTGTGAAAGAAAATTTGGAAGCATGTTTCATTTCATTTGGTTCGAAGTATTAAAAACAGAGACAACTATCGTTATAACTATTGCCTACTTGTCAGTCATGGGGCCGGTAACTAAACTCAGATAACCTAGTTTCGGAGAGTTTAAAATATCATGGAGTAAATGGAAAAATAATGAGAAACGAGCTTCAAAGCCGAAAATGAATTTCATTCGAAGCTATTTCAGTATGGCGTTTAATAAATATTACATTCACCCGATACTAATTGTCGTGTATGCTTCTGTGAAGCTGTAACTGACAATCATAATTACACAAACATGATCGTACAGATTATAATAACAAACCATAACTGAAGTTTTCACTTATTTTTTTTTAGAGAATTGTAAAAAGCTTGCATCACATCGAGCTACCGATATTCCAAACACCCAATTATTACACGATCTATTCATCGTCAGTGTTCATTAATCAAACAGTAACCAGCTGTGATGTAATTTTTCGAAGGTGTTAAGATATGTCGAATGCATTAGAAGTGAGTTTTAGTAAAAAGAATGAGCGCGATAGAAATAGGATTATACAACATGAGTTTAAAAAAAATTACGCTGAAGTTGATTGACCGAAATGTTGGTGAGAAGTTTCTTATCCGTACGTAACAAAAAGACAAAAAAAAAAAAAAAAATTTCGAGGCTTCTAATCTTCAACCAAATTTTTTGAACATTCCAATGATTAATTTTTTGTTTCGACTATCGTTACAACGTATCTTAAATCCACGCATTAACTCCAACGCAATATAGACTTCCAATGTCAAGATGATAACCCAGCTTAGACTCGTCAAGTGAAGTCACAATAATCCCGCAGTTCATCTGCCATGTATTCTGCAAGGAATGAAAAAAAAAAAATAACTAAAAATAATGCGATTGTTTAAAAAATCGCGAATCATCGACTCGATTGGCGCCAGTCACTCAGTCTCTTAATTCGATGAGAATTCAGAGGCGTTTAATGGAGACCAAAGACCAAAACGAGTGTTTTTATGCGTATATATGAATACTTGTTCACCGTGCGTTTATCGCGCTAATCGTCATCCGCTGAAGTAGTGATAACAGTGGGCATGAAGCCGTAGGGCGGAGTGCTGGCTCCATTGCTATCTTCTCCGTGGCTCCAATTAGAACGCGAGCCAGCCTTCCTTCGTCTAACCGGTTTAGTCGTGGCGCTGCACTTCACGACGAACTTCAGCTCATCCTTGATCTCATCCACGAAAGAAACCTGGACAAGGGAATATGACGAGGGTGGAGGTCAGTTATCGAATTGGAAAAACCGGAAGAAGAACCGGAGCACCATTGGAATGAAAGAATTTGAAACCCTCTCACATTCTCTTTTATCGAAGTGCAGCCCACCACCCAAAGCAGTTCGCAAACCGTATAGACGCCAGATAAAACCACGCCGACTGCCAGAACGAGGAAAACGCCTCCCACATTAGGCACACCCAAAGCCTCACCATCCGAGGATCCCCCCGCCTTTTCCTGTGGACATTGAATGGATTTAGACATTGAATATCGTTACTCGAGTTGTTCGACATTTTCCTGCCTCCCTGTTAGATGTTTTCCTCGAGACATTGTCAGTTATAGTCGAGGACGAATGGATATGACTGTTTTTATCATAAGTTATGAGAAGAGAAGACACTGTTTGTAAAATCTCCGTTAATGTTATTTGCGCTAATAACAGTGAACACGAATGGAACAACATTCCTACTGAATGTGACTTGGCTTCCGGGATTGGAAACGGTTTGTTGCCGACGTTTCGTAAACATTGCAGTTCACTTCATCAGGGTGAGACTCAACCTGATACTGGTTGTTCCCATACAGGGCGTTCCTATTTATCCTGAGCTAGAGACACTCCTGTGTTGCGTTTTAGTTTGATGTATGTAACAAATCGGATGCCGTTTTGATTGACTGAAAAATCAATCCAAAAGCCGGAAGGATGGGGTTCTAAATTGGATGAGTTTGATATCGTTTATCCCTATTGATGTCATTCATATGTTTCCGGATTCCCAATGCTTCTCTGTATTTACGACGAAAGTACTGTTCAACGTTGGTCAGAGAAGTGGTCTGATAAAAAAGTATTTCGTCATGAGTTTTCATTTTATGTTCCACCATTGTCAAATGGAGAATTGTTTGAGTTTGACGCATCTATTGTCTTCTATGAGGCGAGGACTAATCTTTATCAACATCCTTACTATGTGATACCTATTTACAATTAGTACTGATTCCAAGCATATTCGAACGATTGAAGCTGAAATGTGTTAACAACGTTATTGGAGCAGTGACTTCTCAATGCAAACGATCAAAATATTCAAACGCGGAAGTTCTTCATCCGATTCTTATATCGTTGGGCTTATGTTGTTTAGCACAGAGATTTCCAGATTTCGATTAGTAATCATGTAGATTCGTTCATGTTCAGCATAATTGGCAGATGCAACATGTCGGGAACTTTTTTTTGAACTGTTCTTTCTCTTCGCCTCGCTGTACGAATGATCCACCTGTCTTACGATTGATGCTAGTGAAAAAATGCTGTTTTCAGCTTTTCAATATCCTTACATCGCACGCACCACCTCCTCCTTTCTGCTTCCACCATTTGTCTTCTAAATCCTTCAGGACCCCCGTTTCTTGGAGTTTCAATATGCCAGTGCTGAGAGCGTTCCGGTACGGCGAATCTTAAATCAAGTAATTGATTCAATGAAGTTCTGGGTCCAAGGTACAGTAGGAAAATAATACATGTTTCCCTTTTTATGTTACGATTATCGTAGTATTATTCACAGCAGATATCAGAAAGTCAGAAACGTTTTCCCGAAATTGTTCTACCGATGTGTTGAAACTCTTTCGTCATAGCGCAAGTGATTTGGAGGATAGACATCACAAAATTCGTTGTATCAAGAGTCAATGTGCGTTTTATCTGAGCTATTGGTTGTGGGTATACTATTTCTTTAGGAAATAGCAAAATGTGAAAGAAAAAGCTTGTCATAATACACCGCAAAGGAAGATAGGAAAGGTCCAAAAAAATCTACCGAAAGTTGGACTTACTCTTCTTCATTGCGATACCGTAGCCTTTTGCATCGAGTAGACCATTGACCTGGGTAAGGTTGCACTTTCTTTCCGCTTCGTACTTGATCGTTGACGACTCCATGAAGAAGGCGTACTTTTCATGCATAACTTTCTGCACACCCGCATCATTCGTGCTTGGCATTACTTCTTTCTTATTTTTTTGCATGTAATCGTTCAATGCGGAGTAAATCGGATCTGTCGAGGCCTGTTTTTGAGAAAGCGATTTACTATGAGAAACATGTGTCCACAAATGAGTAGGAAAACAGAGAACCAACTGAAGGGATGTACACTGAGATTTGTTGAGATAGCAAAATGGCAAAATCCAACAATAAAAAGAGAAAATCCAAGTAAGTTCGAACGTTTAAAACGTCACTTCAAAAGTCAGCCTTCTAGTTCATCAGTCATGAATTTTCTTCATCAATAGTTTCACCTTACACATCTATAATACCTACACTTCTCCATAACGGCAAAAGTTTGTGCTTTTTACGAAAAGTCTTCTGAAAACGACTCACCTTAAAGAAATCTATGGTAGAGCCACTCACTTTTGCTCCGTATTTGATACTATGTGAATTGTTGAGCAAATCACCGGCGTTCTTGATAAGGGTTTGCTTCGATTCAACGACCAAAAATACCGCCAAATTAGCAGTGTAAGAGGAGACTATGATCAGTGTGAAGAACCACCAAAAACCGGCCATCATGCGCGTCGAAATGCCTCTGAAAATGGTAAGACATTAAATAACGACCGATCGATTTCCTGATTTTCAGTTCATCCAGAAATGGTCGGGAACCATTCAGCGAACGAAAGAACCGACGACGGAACATCAGTGCGCACTTTACTGGATATGGTAAAAAATTCTCCACTTCCACCCCGACTTACATTGGAGCGATTTCTGACCCTTGCTGCATGATGGCACCGATGGTGAACCAGAAGGCGTTCTTCAGACTGAACTGGTTCTCCAGTTCCTCGGGTTCCTCGATGCAGGGATAGGGATTGTTCCATTCAGCCGGACACAAGCGACCGGCGACGAAGAAAAGCAGGGAGACGACAAGGTACGTGCCCAGCAGGTACATCCAAACTTCGTTCGAGAATGGCATCAAGAAAGAAAAGAGGCTGGATCCGATGGGCGTTGGTTTCCTGAATAGAATGCTGATCCCTGTGAGGACAAGCCTTTGCCGTCAGTGACACATTCACATCTAGGAGAAGAAGGGGCTTCGCAACTAAGCTCCGATACTTATATACGCTCCCTACATTCTTGATTTACAACACCCATAGATGATCCCTTTATGGTTTCGTCTCGAAGTTCATGCATTCCCAATACAAGGTGAAGACCTTGCAGTTTCAATCGTTACCAACTATATTTTCGGTAATAGTTTGCGAGGACGTTTATTTCTTGCTGTACCCTGACTAATTCAGACAGACCAACAGATAATGGTTTCCAAATTGAGAAACAAATTGGAAAATTTTGTGACTGAACAGTGTTCTAGAATCTAGTTCTACTGATTAAGGAACCTTCGGAACGTGGATTTATTCTCTAGAACCGAGAAGAAATTGGATGCAAATGAAGGGAAAACTTTGTTATTACCCAAGTTCATGAAAGGCATCGTGAAGTCTACGGCTTCTTGACGATCGGCCGTGATTGTGAGATCAGTGATAGCCAAGTCCGCTTTCTGAGACAGATAACAATATGGTATTTCAGTTTCGCAAGCTCTATATATCGCCTGGTCAATATTTTGTCTACAAACTAACGTCTTCCATGATCTTCTTTATCATGCCATTCCATTCTCCAGTTTGAGAATTCTTCGAACCATAAACGTTGTCTTCTTGGACCTCAAAAATGTATTTGAAGCCCAGAAGTTTAGAAAGCTCGTGAATTATGTCTATTCCAAAACCCTCGTACATTTCGTTCCCAACTTCCTTCTTCGGCGACTCCTTAAGCATTCCGTAAGGGGGAGTCTAGGGCAAATTGATCAATTGGTCATCGAATCTAACATTCATTCGGTGAATGGATCACCATGCTCAAGGCACCTACTATCGCTATGAGGACGAGGAACGTTTTGTTGCGGAGACTGATCTCGATTATCTGCTCTGGCAGCAGTGGCTTCGGAATGTAACTCATCCCTTCCGTCTTGTTCCACGATCCAATCTTTCTCATGCCATCTGATTCCAAACTCACCACGTCAAGATGAAAGTTGCTACGGTAACCAGACGAGTCGAACTTTATCAGCCCAGTTAATCCCGCAGTCTCGATCTGGAAGCAAACCCCGTGTTCAACCATCAAGTCTTCCGGCTACGAGTTTCTTGTTTTCACCATTCATTATATCCTAAATTTTCTGTGATTCAGTTTTCTGAAGAATAGTTCTCCATCGAATCTCTAAAGAGACCGTACCTCATTATTTCAGGGAAAGAAAGAACACATTTCCTCACCGATCTCATGATGTTCATCAGACTAGATCCGTGTTCCCAGCTAGTGACGTTGTGACATAAAGAAGATTTCGCGTCAGCCACAACGGTGTCGTCCAGTTCTCTCAGGGCCCTTCCAAACACTTGGACACCGTCGTAAGTCAGAGCTGCCTCTACCGTAATCTGGGATGGACTTTCCACACCCCATTCCAGTGCGTTTTTCTGAAAGGTCTCGATGACCAATGGATCATCGGGGTCTATCAAACGTAACCCGGTCAAATTTGTTCCACCGTATTGGTAGGGCTCAAGATCGATGCTCGTCAAGTCCTGAAAGACAATGCGGATAAAAAATTTTTTTCTACGGCTTATGGATTTTTTTATAATTTACCAAAGACGCGATAATGTAGCTGTGCTTATCCGTCATCAAACCAACTTGTTGAGCTTGCTTCAAAACTTCCGCCAGTATATCAATTGAACAATCCAATACTATGTTCGGGTCTCCAGACGTTTTGATCATTCTTAGAACATGCCTGTGGAAAAACGGTTTCTTTATAATAACGATCAAAAAAGTATCACCACCAGGGTTTCTTATCCGATAGCAAATTTGGCTGACAGACGTAGGTTGGGCACTGAAAGTTTGAAATTATTTCAGTTCTAAAGCAAAATCCGCATCAATTGATCTCTTTTTTTGTCTTTCGGAAACTTTGAGAAGTAGTTCAATCGAGTATTTTGAGCATTGAATTCACACCTGTAATTCGGTCCTTCGGATAACTGTCTCACGGTAACTGTGTGCCCCCGGCGATCCCATCTCTTCAGAAGATCGTGCATCCGAATCAGGTTCTCGGTGCTTTCGTAGAGTATCGTAAATGTCTTCCACTCAAAATCCTCAGCAAGCTGCAGGTATATCTGTGGAGACGTCTTCGAATGAAATGGTTTGTATCGTCACTTTTGCGAATGTATGCCTGTTCAATTTCACGTCTTATAACATTCTTCTATAAATTCATGAACAACAATTCTACTGAAACATAGCTTCTGCAGCAACGAAAAAGATTCGTTTGACGTTGAAACATTAACTCTTGACAGAAGGATTCAAACCGTCTCAACAGTGAAACAGGGTGATAAATCACACGGGATCAAAGCCGACTTTATAATATTTGGGTCTGGAGATCTCAAATACGAAGAGGCTTCCATGGTAACTTAACTACGTTTTTATCACCACCGATTTTTATTTTGTGTAACTTTCATGCGTCGAATACAGACACGACTTATACACGATAATGAAACGTTTCACGCTCATAGTCAAACGTCCGCATCCCATGAACTACACAGTTCAAGCTTCGCGATACGTTTGAAACTGAATTACGATCAGCAATTGAATGCGTACGCTTTTGCTATCAAACCATCGCTACTCATCGCCTTAAACGTATAATCTGTTGAGAATTCGTTTTCAATCGTTATACTCCTCCTCTCTCTCACTCTCTTCTCTGCCTTTTCTCCGTTGAGATTTCTCGTTCCGAAATGAAACCGCAAAATTTTGTCAAAATTAAAACAGCACAAATGAAATCTTCAACATTAAAAAAAATTTGTAATTAAATAAAAGCTTTTCCGCTCGAAAGAAAAATCGGATAAAACGGGATCAAACTCCGTGGAATCCGTTTACTCGCGCTTTCGAAAGCTCGGAAAGCTTACCTTGGACAAAGTATACGAATACGGATACATGTTGAGCAGTCCGTTTCCCCGTATCTGTCGAGAATCCCACCTCGCTTCAATGTGAGGAATCTCCATCGTGTCGCACATGCTCTGCACTTGCCTTGCGGTAATCTTGTGACCCGGACCAAAAATTGCTACCACTCCATCGTCAGCAAGGCCACAGACTGAAAATCAATTCTTTTTGTCATTAAGTTTGTCGTATAATTGCGTTCTACGTTCCCGTCTCGAAAATTAATATCCTAGTCTGCACTCATTCAAAATCCGGGGAAATGTTCGACTGCATAATGATGACGACAGAGGTAAAAATTGACCAACCATGTTGATTTGATATGTAAAAATTTTTCAATGCACAAGATATTCGATACGAAATTACACTAGAAGCAAAAAAAAACTCGTAAAAAAAAAATAGTGGGCTCAACCGGGATTTGAACCCGGGACCTCTCGCACCCAAAGCGAGAATCATACCCCTAGACCATTGAGCCGCTTGTTGAGGTTGTAGGCAACAAGTTTGTTCATTCTAATTTATTTAAAATTTCTCACCGCATTGCGACACGTCATAGGAATCGTTATTAACGGTAATTATCTGCGTATCGATGAACTGTTTTGGCAGCTCGGAATGTCCGTGTCTTTGATTGTTCATCATCTCTACGGAGACCCTAAACGCGGCGGCTCTTAAATCATCCTCCTCGAACAATCCACCTAGAGAAGAATTGTCTTCTAATAATTTTTCATTCTTTCAATTAAGTCAAGCAATTTGTGTAGTTGATTAAAATTTTATCCAAAGATATCGACCCTCGCATCACGTAATCAATGAAGTCCGTTCTTATCGCGGAAAAAAATCAAACTTGCTTACAAACAAGTATAATTTACTTGCGATTGCGTATTATTTAAACATTCGGTAGCGACAATTTAGCCGTATCAATCAAGTGATTTTGAAAAATACGTATTCTTGCAATCAATTATTCTTTTGACTAAGTATTTCAGTGAACATTAATACGGCACGCTAATTGCACTTTTATGGCAGCACGCGTTCAAAGTGACTTTTCGAAAGTTAGAAAGTCAAGGAAAGGCTCGTGTGAGTATTGAGGTAGAAATAAGACGGCTGAGAGAGAAGAAGAATCATTCGCTTACCGATTTTAACGGTTTTTCCGAACCCGAAAATACCCGATGGCAATAATGCCATCAGTATCAACTTCATCAGCATTTTAAGATCATCGGGGTTATCTGAAAATTAATATTCTGCGTGATAACTGTACGAAAATTATATCGAGGCAAGAATGAAAATTGAAAATCGTGAAACTGTATCACCGATACAACTGCACTTGATATAAAAGTTAGTCACTAGGAATTGCCTGGGTTAATTGAATGCAAAATCGGTTACTGTGTGTCTAGAAATATAGGAAATTCAATTTATAATTATTATTATAACAGAATCAATCGGATAATCTGACAAACTTTCATGCAATTTTTACTATCAACGGCTTCACATATCGTAGAGAAATAAAAATTCACGTAAAAGATTAGTTTGGTTTTCTGTGACATTGGGCGATCAATAAGTAATTTTTTTTTTTTGAATCCTCATTTATTGAGGTTTGGAAGAAAAAAGGCTCCATGTATGTATTAACGTAGGGACTCTGTAAATGAATAAATAATAACCGTTCGTCAAATCGAATTGAAATTGATAAGACGATTCTAACGAACAGTGAGTGGATTTTCGGTCGAAACAAAAAGAAAAGAGAATAGAAATGTAAGTGAGAAAGAATGGGAAAATGATGTAAAAAAAAAAAAAACCAAATGAAAATGGATGACGCCTGAAATTTAATGAACAGAGCTCAGTCAATGATATTCAAAGAATTTTATTTCAACTCGAGTAACTTCTCTCGGTGTAACTAATTAAATATAACGTGAACAGCGGAAGTAAAACGAGCACAAAGTTCGTTATCATTTCTCATCTCTTATTTCTCGAATCAAATCAGACCTCGAAAAATTATTTAACAAATATTTCATACGTATTAAATTCGCAGCTTGCGCGTAATAAGCCGATGCGTTTCACACGGATGTCAGAAAGAGGAATCTCGAGACGTACTTTGACCCTGAAAGGTATATTTATACCAACTGCGTCTCGACGTCGCGGCTCAAGCCAACCCAATTCCGCTGCCATGGTCACACTTTCTCAGCTTTGTCAATTACGGTCTAGCCTTAATATAAGCGAAATCATCGGTGTCAATTTTATTGTCATCACGTCGAGAGAAAGAAATTTAATATAAAAATTACGAACAAATAGGACACGCGTGTCTTTTTGGATTTCTCAACACTACAATTCTTTTTTTTTTTTATATATAAATATTAAATAGTTCATCATGGAAAGAAAGAATGTGATTTTTTAACGACTGTGTATTCCAAATCTGACTGTACAATCAATTTGAGCCGATTACATTATTTACTCAAAGTTATTTCTGATCTTTTTGGATTTCTCAACAATGCGATTCTTTTTTTTTATATATAAATATTGAACAGCTTATCGTAGAAACAAATAATTTGATTCGTTAATGACTTTTCATTCCGAATCTGATTATACAATGAATTTGAACCGATTGCATTAATTAATCAAAGTTATCTGCGATGAATTAATTTTTGAATCGTCGTTCTGTAAACCGCGAAGCGAAATTTTTGAAGTATGATTAACAATCTGCTTGCGAATTCATCGAATTTGCGTTTTCTGTTTTTCTTCTTTATATCCATATTAACATCGTAAATTTACTTCATTCGACTCGATTTCAATTCAACATTGTCGTCTTTTCGTATAATTCATCAAGAGAATTCATCAGTAATTAGTTAATTCCTAATTTCATTGAATCAAATGACCATAAACGAATCTTCCGAAATTGTAGATTCGATTAATTGTGCGAATTATCGGTAAAATTCTTTGCGGATTTTTTTTTTTTTAATTGCGAGTCTTGTTTTCGGAAAAGCAATAAAAAAAAAGGCGGTGAAAATCGTCGAGAAGAGAAATATTGAGAAAAATCTCGCCTGTCCGATTGCTGCGTGTGTGAAAGAAAACGTCTGCGAAACGATGTAGAGTTTTTAAAATAAACAGAAGCTGGGTTATAAAATTTCGTGAAACAGCTGGCAGCGCAAAGAGGATTTACTTTTGTTTAGTCTGTACAAACGACTCGATGCTAGACAAAGTGAGGACTATAACGTACGTTTTATCTTCAGACTGCGGGGGCGGAATTGAAACTAGACGAAAAGGGGGAGTTACTTCCGGTCAGGAGGTAAAGATATTTCCAATAGAATGCGAAATGCGATTTCGATCTTCGTAGGCGTTCAGCCTAACGAATGAGTTTTTAACTTTTTTGTTTCTGTGTTTGACTTCAAGATTTGATGGGAAATTTCATTATTGGGGAGAAATCTGGGTGTAATTTTAATCGTTTGTTGTCAGATCGAGTTAAAAAATTATGCAAGCAAAATAAAGTTAAAAAAAAGATTGAAAAATCGGTGGAACTTAAAGTTCATTCGGTTGATGCGATTTCTTTTTGAAATATTGAAATCGAAACACTCTGATTCAAATTATAAATATTTGTTTTTCAGTTACAATAGAATAATTTCATTATTTTCGATATCGTTTGTTAAATAATTATCACCGCTCATGATTAATTTCCTTTCTCGTGAGTTTTCTACATCATGCGAACTGTAATAAATTTTCATGATTTGATTGATCGGGATACTAAAGTGAAAAGAAAAATTATGAATGGCATGACTTACAGAAAATTGATATAATTATTGATAATCGGGTGTGATAAATGGAAATTTGTGTAGGTTTCAAATTTTAATATTCCTGGATGAAAAAGAATATTGTAGCACACAATTTGTTTATTTAAATTCCAATTTAGACTTGTCAGACACTGCATTTGAAGATTCTTAACAACTCCGATAACCGATGGACTTGACTCGACTTGACTTGACTTTTGATCGCAACCGTTTGTACTTGATCGCTTATGGATCCTGATGATCGTGATCAAATCGATCAGAGTCGGAAAATGATTAACTTGATTGCCGACCGCGTTTCACCGATCAACGAACATCATATTGCATAGTCGTTGTGATCAGTGCAGATCATTCGTCGTGGTCAGACATTTTAGCCAATTGAAAGCAGAAGTACGATAGAGAAAAATGAAAATGCAACAAGCTTTAGAAAATGAAGACGTAAGTAAGCATTCTGTGACTCGGTTATACGAAATTTAGCAAAGCAATATGAATTTGAATGCGAAAATTGACATTGCAAAAAATCTTTCGCGTTAATCTGGAGCCTGAAGCAGCTTTTCAAAACCGTGGACAAATTCTCATCTTACCTATTCACACGAAAAAAATAAAAGAAAATCGATACGCATGGCCACGTAATTATAGCAAATGAACAATAACAACCTCTTTACTTTCGATTACTGTTTTAAACGAGCTTTAAAGCCCGACAATGGGTGAAACGGAGCTATATACGAAAGCTCCGCGCGCTTTCAGGGATCAAGTCGAAATGCCAAAAGCACGCAACTACCGGCGCGCAGAGAATCTGTGTTCTTATTCTGGTCTTTCTTTAATTTTTCTCCCTCCACCAGAACTCTGCTCGTGATCTGCATACTGGAACAACAGCTGCTATCCGCTGCTACTTTCGGCCTGCAATTTGAAAGACTTTTTTTCCCATTTGACCTACTTCAACGATATATATATAATGCAGCCATCAAATCTGCGAGCACCGATTTAACCTTTGCTAATTTTTACTCGTTGCATTTTCTCTTGGCTCGTATAAGTATTTTTCTATCATCGATCGAATTTGGGTCGACTGTAAATATTTTCAAACATTCAAAGAAAAATGTGTTTTTTATTTTTTTCTTATATCACGAATAGCTTTTTATAGCTGATTCGGTCAACAATTTTTTATCATTAACTTTTTCTTCAACATTCACTGGTTCCCAATTCAACTTGACAATTTTGAGATTGAGCGTGAAATTTACATTTTTACCAAGATATGTCGCTTTGCAAATTACAATAAAAATCGTATAAGGCTTTGTAAACGAAATAATACAGACGGTAAATTTTTGACATATCCTAAAAATCATCTCTGAAACTTGGCAACTTTTTTTTATAAAATACTCGTTTTGTTTTACGAAGTGAAACTTAAACACGAGATTTTTTTTTTTTCTTTTTTTCTTTCTTACACAGCAAACTTCGATGTAATAGCTAAAGAATAATTTCTCGAGCTAAATAGAAAATTACGAAAATAATCCGTGGATAGAAAAATATCCGAGCGAATGTTTAATTTTTTTCTTCCAATCCTTGAACTATTACTTTGCTCCGAGCTAATTGCGTCTTTGGAACGTCGGTACATCTCGAAAAACACAATCTCACAAGATTCAGCAAATTTTTCTGAGTATGAATCACCGGATTGCTTGTGCCCGTTTGATTTGTTGCTTGTTTATGTTGCACGTGTAAAGTTACAGTTTCTTATAGCGAAAAGCAAAGAAGTGAATGAGAGAAAATGGGGAAGAGAGAAATAACTCGGCGTTGACGATTTCCTATTTTTGGCAGATGAAACGGAAATTCCTTCACTCAACTATACATCGCCCACCGAGATAAAATTATTTTATCCAGCGAGTTCTGAGAGCGTTGCGCGTAACGCGTGTTACTTATTTCCATCAAAAATCTGTATCATTTTCGAAAAAAAAATCTATAGGAGATTGTATCGTACAAATAACCGCATCACCGGATTTTCTGCTCTACATTTTACCTTCTAAATTCCATTTCTCTAGTCCAACTGAGTCTGAACTTGATGCAAAATTTACCGAGAATCTGGCTTCTGTTGCATTCAGATTGACAACGGTTGGAATTGAATTTTTTTTTTTTTTTTGTACTTCTTCTCTCGCGTATAAGAACAAGACGACAAATTTCAAACCAATTATTTGATTTGCATGATTTAAACATTTTATTTTGCGGTTCTTAGATTTTTTCTTCAATGTACGTTACTTAACATTGAACTCAATTCCATTTTCACTTCATATCGACTCTTTGTTACATACGAATTTCTTTTGCATCCTCCATGTGATTGGAAGATCCTCAAAAACTAATCCACGCAAAAAAAAACAACAACTCGTAAACAGCAACGCCTTGTCGCAGGCAAATCGATGCACATTCGTGTCGTTGTTCGAGTAGAAATTGACGTTAAGGGGTGGCTGACTACGAACAGAATTTTTCACTTTTCACTTTCGCATGGATAATTAGAAACGAGTTCAAAAATTGCGTAAATTTTTGCGCATGTTATTTTTCCTGCATATCAAATCTTCCGAGTTTCAGATCTAAACTGGTTAGATGTTTTTGTGAGCTTTAATCATTATTGATTTGAAACTGGGGGAAATTTTGTAAGTGACAGACCGTGAAGGTTGGTTTTTTTTTTCTTTTGTTTTTTCAAAATTTTCATTGTATAATTCTGTATAATATTTGGGAGTAAATTTACACCACTGTTTTTTTTTTTTTTTTTTTTCAAAACGCTTCATAACATTGACAGAGGGTCGATGAATATTTGTATTATTACTTGCTTATTAAATGACGAATTGATCGATCATCTCACTTGCTGCTAGTCGAGAACTTAAGAGGTGGGCAGGAAATAATCACAAGACAATTAACAATAATAACGTAACTGACAAATGGTTTCTTGTTTGTTTTTTTTTTTTTTCTTCTTTTCTTTATATCAATATTTTGTAGTTTACAATTGTCGAGACTTAATAGTCAATATAATATATCAAGGATCTGCAATTATCGCGTGTTTCTTTAATCGTGTTTATAATTATTATCCTTTTCAGAGAAACACACGGTCGTGATGAATTTATTTGTTGTTTATAGATAATTGCATACTAGTCAAGAATTAAACTAATTATTCCTAAGTGTACATTATATTATTAATAATTTATAGAGTCTGTAATTCTTAAACGAGTAAATTTATTCTATTATAATTATATCTTTCCGTTCATTTTACCTAGTTCGTTTATACAACTTCGTTCTCAATACGCAGTAGATGAAAATTGAAATTAGATTAACAAAAAGCAAACGACTTTAGTAGACACACCGATAAATTAAACTTTGCTCTAATTCAGAAATCAATCGAACTGCAACACGGAGTCCGTAGAATTTGTTTTTGTGCTTTTTTTTTTGTTCTTAAAAGCAGGTTCTGTCTTGATCTGACTTTGAAATGTCTATATTATATTCCAGGTCTAGAAAAACTACCATTCAAAATGAAATTATCATTAATATACAGATAACATTCAGCGGGAATTCAAAACTTATGTACAAAAATTTCCTTCTTCTACCCTGCAGCGCATTTCACTTACCCAGTTTCGTAAAATCATTATTTATATGTTTATAATGGTAGGAATAATAACAATAAATACAATCTTATTTATTATATTTATTATAAGACGTATTTATTTTAACTGAGTTTCTTAATATTTCTTATTATTTATACACGTAATTCGTCTGATCACAGTTATGGACGAGATATTATACAGAATAATTATCGATTCGCTTTCACCGGACAGGTACTTTGCATTTCGTATAATTTTAAGCATGTGAAGAGCGTTTTTTTTGATTATAATTGAGAAGGAATAAAACGTACTGTATAATATATCATTTCTATAATTTACACGATTGAAATAGAATCTCGTTTCATATACTGCGCGGCTAAATTGTTGTTATGTACACATTGATGCATCGAATAAATTCGAAAAAAGGGTCGTCTACAAATCTTTACCGCAAAAACTCGAAAAAAAATTTCGGGGCGGGGTTGAAGTTCTGAATTTGAAAAATTCCGAAAGCCCCTAACTCCGAAATATTTGGGGGCAAAACTTGAGGTAAAGAAATCGAACTTTTATGAAACGACAAAGCTTCGATTGGTCGGAAACAACGAGCGGGTATGAAAAATCGGAAAAGCTGAAATTCAAAATGACCAGGATTCCGAATGTAAAAATATCGAAAATCGAAAACAACATTCAGAACTTTGAGCTTCGGGATTAGGACCATTCGAACCTTTGACATTTCGTCAAAGTTTTATTTCTTTACTTCAAGTTTCGCCACTGACAATGAGATAATCAGTATTTGGTGCTTTCGGAACTTTTCAAGTTTAGAATTTCAATTTTTTATCCGAAAATCAAATCTACAGACTCCGCATTGAGTTTGAGAAAAAATTATTGGCGAGCTTTAATCATACGCTTAACCTCTTTTTTCATCTCCTCTTTATAATGATATTTACAATAATCGTATAACTCTATCTACGACTATCAATATATTATAGGTACGTGAATTATCTATATTTTTCAGTATAAAATTGTCCGATTTTAATCATGTACATTATACACGGGTGTTTTTCATCTTTGGCTGGGAATTCGTCACATTTTCTGCACAGCGTAAAATCTATTCTGCGCATTCAAGGGATCAACGGTTTCGATTCTCTTCAACCGTTATTATCGTTATTACTGTATCCTTCAATTTGTTTTCATTTATCATGTTTTTTTTTTTTTTTTTTCATTCAATTCAATTTCAAATTTCAGTCCCTTCACATCACATCACAGCATTATTTTCAAGCCGTTGATTCCCGAGTGAAATTTTCTTCGTCATTTATTTATAAATTATTCAAGGACTTGATATGAGCAAATGACAGATGTATTTGACCTCTCCTAAGTTCTTATTACCGGTTGAGAATCGTAAGAAAAATTAGGCAAGAAAATAATAGAACAAATTATATTGTCTTCTTTAATCGCACATATTACAGTTCAAGAAACTTTGATAAACAATGAACAAAAAAAAAAAAAAAAAAAATTGATTTCATTGTTTCTTCAACAAACGCGTAAGCTTGATTTTAAATGAAATGTGAAATTGTGGAGAGGTCAAGTGTTAGGTCGTAGCTTTCAGTTTCTGCTTATAAATTATCATCGTCGTAGTGATTCGATGGAGTTCTTCTTCATTTAGGTCCGCGTTAATCTCACAATCATGTCTTTACCGTGAAACGAGGTATAAACGCGTCAAACAATCGCCGTCTCTCGCACTTTCGTCTATTCTTCGCCAATTTTCTTAGCCCTCTTTCCCTCAATTTCATTATCTCCTCTTATCTCGTTGTGTCATTATTCAACGTGTCAATCTCGTTTTGGATCGTTTTGGAGTCTGTTTTCGAAGTGTAGATATCGCCCGACATGCAGCTAGTGGAGATCAGTGAAACCTTCGCAGATAGGCTTGCCGGATGATTTCTGCTTCTAAAACAGAACACCAAAATAATCCACGTGATGATTTTGCCAGAAAGAATTATTTTCACATCGCAATTATTGTTCAACACATCGTACATTACTGGGGGAAAATCATAATAATAATAATTAAAACCGTAGCGACAGTAACAACAGTAATAATGACAATCAGCCTGCGTGTACAGAAATTGACGAAACATTGCATTGAATGCAGAGAGCAAATTTTTTTTATAACTATAAAAAAAAAATTCTATGACCGATATAAAAACCCATGTAAAAATAACTCGAGACAAAAATTACCCAACACAAAAAACAGAAGCCGAACAATAGTAACCCAAGAAAAAAATAACCCGAAGAAAATAACCTGAACAAAAATAATGCAAGAGAAAAATAACCCATGACAAAAATAGCCCATGAGAAAAAATGTAAAAGTGATTGATGGAAAACTTTGTACTGAATTAAATTAAATTTCAAAAGGGATATGTTTGTCACGTGTTATTTTTATTTGGGTTATTATTTCCGAAGCCTTTGGTCCTGGTATCAAAAAATTTGAACTCCCGTTACGTCATCGAACTTCAACGTCACCGACGACGACCCTTCGGCTTCTGATCAATGGAATTCCAGACGCCCTGCATCTCACAAAAGAAACGAGGAGAAAGGAAACGGAGCGGCGGAGAATGGAAAAGGAGAATAAAGAAGAGAAAAAGAAAATCTCCACGTGTGCACTGCACAGAAATTCTATTCACGTTTTATTGAGGAACGCTACATTCCGAATTTTAAACGATTAGGGTACGAATCGAATCAGGTGGGCGCTGCTGACGCTGATTCGACAGGAAAAGAAGGCTGCTAATGTAGAAAGGAGGAAGGGAGAGATATTGAAATTAAAATCAGGCCACCTTCCCTTTGACGAATTTATCCTGGGGACAAATTTTTACCTCAATATATTCTCGGCTTATAAATTTAATTTATACAATTGTCGATGTGAGGCTTCTTTTTTTTCTAGCTTTTTTTAGTATTTCTATTAAAAGAAAGTACAATCGTTGAAATTGTCGTGAATAATCGTTGTTTTCATGCGAATTGAATTCCATTTATTTGTCACCGCTTTGTAACAATAACGACAAAGTTTAATCGTTATTAGAAATAAAATAACTCGGAATTTCGTCATCAGAGTAAGATTAAGATTTCACATTTGAATTTGAATGATTTTTTTTTTAATTTTACCTGAGAAAAAAAAGTTATGCAAAGTTTTGCGCTTTCTCAAAATTTTTCTTAGTACAATTAAAACTCCGGGATGAGACATCGAGTTTAGAATTTTGACAAATTGCATAAATTTTTGAACCGTACATGACTGCATTCCATCTGTTTTCTGATTTTCTAACAACCTTTCGTTGCTTTTTAACACGAATCGAAAAAAAAAACCATTTCATAATATATCAATGATCCGTTTCTTATTTCTCATCAAATATTGCGCTAAGTTCCTGGAGTGTTTTTTCAAAAAATAATCGATGGACAGGCGGTTATACACGCGTGAGTTTGGAGAGGGGCTTGTTGGCAAACAGAGTTTTATGTTTGTTGGAGAAAATTAGGGAACCGCGAAGCGAACCGCACGGTGTATATGAGATCCCCTGTAAGTATACACCGTAAACTACCCCGCAAAAGTTTTATACGGGGAATGGGGAAGAAATTTTACCACCCTATCCGAGGTCCTGTAGCGACGATGAAAGGTCGCCCCTTTTTTTCGCCCAAGAATTACTCCGTCAAGTACTTTTATCTCACATGAAATCCGGCGGTAAGCAGGCGGAAAAAAATTCCTCCCCATCTGTGTCTGGAGCTTTTTTTATTTTGTTTTATTTTTTTTTTTATTTTCAAAGCTTCCTTTGTTTTCAAACTCGGAATATTTCCAAGACGTTTTTCTGGAATGATAATTTACAGGTTTACAGGTTTTCTAGAAAATAAAAATTGTTCAAGACCTTACCCGTTTCAAGTTGAAAAATTTTTCGTTTACCTCTTGACAAAAAATCTGCTGTATATTTATTTGCTTTTAGTGACAATCCGTCCGGCTTTGGTGTATAAGCGAAACGCGTTTTACTTCAACACAGTTATGCGGATAAATTTTGCGGGTACGGGAATAATTTCACCGGCAGAGTTGAATTAAGCCCGAAAGCTTTGCGAATTAAACGCGTTTACATGCATTTATTCATCTACCGCGTCGGCTAAAACTAGACGTACATTCGTTTGCTCGAGCAGCGTGTACAAAGTGGAGGCATTGTGCACTTCCAAAATTAAATTAAAAAAAAAAAAAAAAAAAAAAGAAATCGGGCAACGGAAAGAAAAGTAAGATTGAACGAAACGATGAAAAGAATCGTTGGACATTTTTTTTATACTTTTTTTTTTATAATCCACCTGATAAATTAATCCCAAATAGAAAGAACATAATCAATGCTATTTTCAGAGGTCACCGATCGCAGAACTCAAAGTTCTTCCGTTTAAGTAACATGTGGAAATGTTGTTTCCTTTTCAATCTTCAATTTTTCATCACTCAGTCGTATTTAACGATACGGATTCGATTGATCCTTGAAGCATTATATCGTAGAGACTTTAATTCTTTACAAAATTTTTTCGTTCAACCGAATCCTCGGCTCAAACGGTTCAAAAGTTGTAAGCCTCGAGGCTCAAAAGTCAATTTCATTTAAAAATCCATTTTAAAGCATTTTTAGCGGCTCAATAATTGGCTTGACAAGAATAAATGTGGTAAAAAATTTGTGGGCGTAAAAGTCTCGAAAGCGAATTCCGTACATTCAACATTTTACAAGCTATGTATTTTTATATCAAATTATATATATCGTAAATACATTCAATAGTTTTTGGTCAATGAACTGTTGGCATTGAAAAAATTTAATGCAAATTTTGTACTCGTGTTACCAAAGTGGGAAAACTTCGAGTCCTAAAAGCGGCATATTGAAATTAGATTTAAGAGGTATCCTTCGGCGAGGATTAGTTTCTTGATATCATACGGATATCAAATATTGTTAAAGAAATTTTTTGATCATTTGAATTAATCCGTTCTCACCTAATACTGATCACATTTACGTTGGATCGAATATCGTTTAAAGAAAACAAGGTAAATAATAACAATAAAAAACACTTTTTGCGCGATACTTTTCATCACTGTGAAAAGAGAAGATTCCGTCGGTTTGTCCGACAAACTTCTGCGATGATCACGAAAATGGCTGAGTGAAAAATCTGAAACTTATAGAATTTGGCAACGAAAAAAAAAAAAATTAAAAAGCAAAGTAAAAAAGTAAAACCATATAGTTGATGCATTATTCGTTAAGGTAAAAAAAATCCTTTCTGTTCGCATCGATACACTGAGAAAAATTTCATTTGTTACAGTAACTAGAAAAATTCAGTAATACATGTTGTAATATTGTTGGAATTACGAAAAACGAGGTACGCCTAAGCATTTTGCGCTATCATCGATCCTTTTTTGGTGTTTGCAACGCAAAATCAGTTTCTGAGGTTGACTCTACTTTTTTAGTCGAACAAGGCTATCGCATCAATTTATCGTTGCACAAGCATTAAATTTTCGCAACAGTTGCAAGAAAATCTAGCAACAGTGATCGTAATGAGAAAGAATAGTAACGGATACTAGACTTTTCGGTAACAGCTGGAAAACTAATTTTCATTATCTACCTGGAACTATATTTTTCGATTGTGGTGAAAAATGAAAATAATCAAGGACTGAGCGGTGACCGGAACTAAAAATTTCTCTCAGTGTGCGTATAGGTACGCTTTCTAAACGTGATGAATTTTTAGTGTCGAATGTCAACGATCGACGGCGATCGCAGGCTAGACCCGAGTGACTTTGCGACAGTTGCAGGTTCTCGTGCTCACGGACCATTAAAGAGGAACTCCACCATCGAGCGAACATCAACTGATGTACTCCCTGGGTATGTCGAGTGGGTAAATGGCGTCCGGGTCGAGGTGCGTTTCCGGTTTCTCGTGCCCCTTGACCTCGCCCTCTTCGTGTTATCTGACCTCACTCACCCGTTCCTCGACGGCGACCTTCCGGCTCTTCCATACGAACTCGCAGACCGCTATCACGCAGGCGACCCCCATGCCCCCCATAAGGACGACGAATACTCCACCGACGTTCGCCAGGCCAAGTTCGTTAGCCGCCGAACTACTCTTGGACGTGTCGTCCTGAAACGAGACAATCGGCCTTGTCAAGTGTTTCGGATCCCGGGATTACTTCCTGTCTGGAAGGGAGAAGGGCTGACTCATCTCCGGATTATCAATCAAATTATCCGTTTCCGGAGGAAAAAAAAAAACTGCTGGATATGCGACGTTCCAAAATCACATCGAATCGCTTTATAATCGTTCGCGT
The DNA here is from genome assembly GCF_021155785.1 of Neodiprion fabricii. Lineage (NCBI taxonomy): Eukaryota > Metazoa > Arthropoda > Insecta > Hymenoptera > Diprionidae > Neodiprion > Neodiprion fabricii. The sequence continues at coordinate 19,149,365 of NC_060245.1, forward strand.
CATCACTTTTACCCAACTCTTTAAAACGGAGTACATTATCTCATCGCTACTGAATTATTGTAAATTGGGCTTGATTGGAGGAAATTTCACAGATACGATACAAGTATTGGTATTTACTTTTGAATAGATCGAGTTGAATATCCAGGTCAGGTGTGGTACCAGATCCGACCGTGTCTGAATAAGTATGACATACAATTCGTTAGATTTGACGATATTTACAAACTGTGAATATAGTATACGAGTCTTGATGTATTCAACCAGATCTAGTATGAGTTTGTGTCTATAAGACTAGATATACGTACATTAGGGTGGTCCTTATTTAGGATATTGTCGAATTTTTTCCACCCCACCCCCCCGAATCAACATGAAATAATTGAAAAACAATTGAGAGTGTTCTGTTGGTAATGAGGTGAGTTCTGACGTCAATTGATACCGTGAAACATGACGTTTCATTGGAAGAAATTTGTGTGTTCTAAGAAGAATTTGCAATGTAAAATAGAAAACATACCCTGCAAGATCCGCCGCCACGTTTTTCCTTCCACCACCTGGTCTTGAGTATGTGTAGTTTGCCCTCCTCTTGAAGTTTGAGGACGGCTCCGCTTATCGCTGTTCTGTACGGTGAATCTGTAAATTGAATTTACCTTGGATGCAGTAAAACTTTAGCTAAGACAAACAGAAGATTTTATTAAAGATAGGGACGTGTCTGTGCTGTGCGGGTGGTATTCCGTAGAGACGGAGAGAAATTACGCTTTGAGCACCGAGTAATAGGTTCTTGTTATGCAGGCACATCGTGTTACATCGACGCTCTCGAAGAGTTGACATGACCTCGCTGATAGAAATTTCTTTGAAGCGAAAATTTAGATGATCAACCCACGACTTTATTATCGGAATGGCAAACTCACTTGGCGGCATCGCGATTCCATATCCCTTGGAGTCCAGCAGACCGCCAACTTGCGTCAGCTCGCAATTCCTCTCGATTACGTACTCGATCGAAGTGGATTCCATCAGGAATGCGTAGCCACCCTTACCCTTGACCACCCTGTCCACGCCCTCGACGTTGCTCGTCGTGAAGACCGTCGGTCTAGCGGATTCCATGAAGGACCACATCCTCTGGTAAGTCGAGAAGTTCGAATCCTGAATGGCAACAGTTCAGTAAATCCATCATAATTTTTACAGTGCATCTAAAGTCGTTTAGTTGGTGAATTTAGTTATCCAGAAACATTGGGATCGAAACCATTCCTTTTTCCCAGGATTGAAATGTTCGATTACGCTCCGTGCCACTACGGTTTAGGTCGATAAGATCACTTAGTCGATATATTTTCCACTTCTACATGGATACATTCTCAAGGTGGACACACCATACGTGCTGAGTGAAAAATCGACGCAATTAGAACGTAATCAGGGACTGTCCAATGCAAGTGAGGCCCAACCGATACGCGACTAGAGCTTAAATGGAATTCCTTTTTCCGATGGGTTATACTTTTCGTCTTTAACAGGAACGTTTTTTATCATATTTCTTAAATTATTCGACTACCGAGTGTAAAAGAGAAACACGTGTTAGTAAAACTTGGTTGACTCCGCGAACCAACTCCATTACCAACTTCATCCATCTTGAACGGTGAACCGAAGGGAGGGATATAGATACGAGAACATCTCTTCGGTCTAATATCTTGTCCGGGGGGTTCTACATTACCCGGTGTATCAATCAATCATTCGTGTTTTCACAGGCAACTTATCCCCGGCTGAAGCCCCCCTCCCATAACGACAGACTACTGCAGGTATGCGGATTTCCAGCCGGATTGGCGGGTGTAAGGAATCCGCGATTTTGATATTCGCACGGCTCACAATCACCCGTGTATTCCACCATCGAACCCGTTTCCACCATACCGGGTTCCAGAAACGTCTGAATAATCGTAGGAGGTTTCATTGTCAGTTTGAAACGACGTTACGCTCAATCACCGGGTAAATTTCCTCCCCGCAAAAACACCGAGATCCAAAGTAGGTAATTTCCGTGATATGGTAGGGGTCTGGTGGTAACATTTTGTACAGTCATTCATTCTTACCCTGAAGAAGGCAGCCGTGCTTCCGCCCCTCAGAGCACCGTATTTGATTTTCGTCTGCTTGGCTAAGTCCTCGGCACTTTCGATCGGTGAATCCATTCGTTCTACTGTCAGGAAAGCGGCCAGATTCGCCGTGTACGATGATATCATAATTAACGTGAAGAACCACCACATCCCAGCAACCATTCGCGTCGATACTGCCCTGCGATCAAAATTCAATTCGGTACAACTTCTGCTACCTTCGCTATTGAAAATTTACGTCAAAAAACAAAAGACGTTCCACCAAATCATGGACATCTGTCTTTTAACGATGGCTAATTTGTTGATTCATCTGTCAGTGTTTCTAAAGTTATTCGTTGAACATTTCCATGCTGATAGAAATTACTATTTTCGATCAACGCGACGTTACAGTGCTGTGACATATTTTTAAACTGACCATTTTCAGATCGGATAACTTTGAAAAGAATCATTCAAGCATTTAGAGAAAATTTAATGTTTGAATGGATAGATTTTTAGACCGATCAGTCTCTTTCACTCGTGATATGTTACTTCGCAGATAATTTCAGATATGAGCTCACAAGGTGTTTGGATAAAGAATGACTAAGGTGCAAGTGATAAGCAGAAACGAGATGGAAATATGAAAAAGGAGTAGTAATAAATTGACTGTAAGATATCGAACCTGAAAATAGACGAGGCACTAATATTTGGATCAGTGAATTTGGTTACAGCTGGCACTAAAATACGACAACGATAACGGGTAAACAGACTAAATTATTCTACAATCTATAGACAGAGCAGCCTAAGAAAAATCGAACTACGAAATAAATAGTGTGTAATTTTTGAAAAATTAAGTCAAGGGTTTGAGTAAAAAATAAAGAAAACAATCGAAAAGGTGGACTTGGGTAGGACTCTACAGCGGTAAATGCGACCAGCATATCGTTAACGTATGCTAGTGCAGCAAGCCTACGATATAGCATCCACCGATACCTTCGCAATATCTTGTTCGTCTAAAAAATTTTCCTGGCCTACTCGATGATTCATCTATCTACGAGTTCAAATTGGGGGATTGTCTTTTGACTCGGGTATTCGAGGGGAATGAGGGTTGGCCATGGCAAGAGTAGAAATGCGGAAAACGGGCGCGACGTGGTCCCTGGCTAACTTAATCGAAAGGACTGCAGGGGACTTACTTTGGAGCTATATCAGAGCCTTGCTGCATGAGCGAGCCGATGGTGAACCAGAGCGAGTTCAGGAGCGTGAACTCGTTCTCGAGGACCTCGGATTGCGCGTTGCAGGGGTGCGGATTCTCCCACTCGTAAGGGCTGAACCTGCAGACACGTCAAAGGAAGGACTTGGGGTTAGATGCTGGACTCCTGTGTGATCAAAGGCCCGAATTCACCGACTATGAGCGGCCTCCCGTCTGCCCGTCTCGACGGGATCCCACCGCTGTCACCAACGGAGAACATATTCAAAATCGGCTCTGATAAAAGAACGGCCCAAATCATCCGTTCCCTCATCCATCGATCAACGTCGGGATAATGGGACAAGTGTGAGCTGTGAGCCCAGCGTTTTTTTTTTTTTTTTTTCTTCTTCTTATTCTATATCTTAAGAACTTCTTTCAATTCATACAATTTTCTCCTCAATCCAATAAACCTCGAGCTCAGGCATCGATTGAAAAACCTACCGGAACCTTTGCTCCCTGAGCCAAGTCCGCTTTTCCCAACTTTATCCGATAAGCGAGCTACTGCGCCCATTCAACGAACGGACCAATGAAAGATTCGCGTGGGTTATTAAAAGGTTTTTTTTTATAACCTATATCCGATTTCTACTTCACTTCGACCTATCGCACAACTTTGGAATCGATGTTGTGAATTCAGTTCTCCTCCTCGTGATGCTCAGTTGACTTGACCTGACACGAGGAAGTGTTCTCTTTGTTTCATTTTTTCAGACCTCTCGATTTTGGTGAACTATTTGGAAGCTTGATTCGGTCCGGAGTTAGTTGTCTTCTAATTAAATCTAATGTCACTGAACGGAGAATGTAACTCCAAATCACGTCTAATACTGTGTTACTCTATCTAACCAGTTCTTCCCAACATCAGGTCACCGTCCTTTATCATTCATAGCGCGAAGCTTTCCGTTGACGTGCGATTCTGCCAAGCTCCCGCGAAACATTAAGGAGACCCAATGTTGGAGGGCACGTGGAAGGAGGGGCGGGGGGAGGTTGGGGTAAACATGGGAGGGGTTGATAACTGCACGAAGAGATGCAAGACCATATTCTGAAGATGCGGTGCAGGGGTTGGACGGCCGGCTTACTTGGGCAAAATGTCGCATCCCTGTCGCATCAGAGACCCGATTGCGAACCACATGCAGTTGAGTAGCTTGAAACGGTTCTCAAGATGGTCCGGATTCGCGTTGCAAGGATGTGGATTGTACCACTCGTATGGCGTAAATCTAAACCAATCCAACTGCGTTTACTCCTGACGAACCATAATCGATTCGGCAAAAAGCTCAAGCACACAACCAAGGAAGACCTTCGGTCTCTTGGCTTCGTGTATATTCAACGGGAAATGAAAAAAACAACGTCTTGTGCGTATTATCGTGGAACGAAGTATGGAGAACCGTTTACTTGCCTGGCTAGTATGAAAAGCAGCACCGACACTCCGAGGTAAGCTGTCGCCATGTAAATCCACACGTCAAGACTCAACGGACTCAGAAACGAGAACAGGTTTGGTGGCTGCTTGATCGGCTTTCGGTAGAGTATACTTATTCCTGAAACGGAAGTAGAGACTGAGTTCAGGAAAATAGTATCGAGTGAATACAGTCGTCGAACACTCCATAAGACGGTGGATAGTCGAAAGGTGGAAAAGGATCATTTTTACCGTCACAGCAGCAGGTCATTTCGATAATGCTCGATAGGAGTGAGGTACTGTGGATTCAAACGGTGGATTCGCGGTATGATTGGAAGACACACAGCGAGTTTCACCGAGTACCAACCACTCAGCTTATCGTACAGATCGAAATACCAGGTATAGTGAGACCGACTTACCGAGGTTCATGAAAGGCATTGTGAAGTCAACCGCCTGTTCGCGGTCGTAGGTAATTGTCAAATCGGCAATAGCGAGATCGGCCTTCTGGTCGAGAAGCTCCTTCATCATCCCGTCCCACTCCTTCGTTTCTCTATTCAGAGAGCCGTACCGTCCGTCGGGAACCAGTCTAAAGGTGTAATTGAATCCGAGTATACGAGATATCTCGTGTATCAAGTCGATACCGTACCCCTCGAACTGCGCGTTTCCGGTTAACTTTTCGCTGGAATCCTTCCTCATGCAGTATGGAGAACTCTGCGAACAAGGATGCGGAATACATGGAACCGTCCAACACACTCTACGCTTCACAATAACGACTGCTGAAAAGTTGGCACTTCTTCCTAAAGCAATTAGTGAATTCATGACTGGCTTCTGGCCAGTGGAACATCTCCGACAAAAAGTGGCCCGATGATCCCACCTACTCATCTGCGTTAGAGACGCACTCTGCCTCTCATCACGGATAAAGTTCTCACGAGATTTGCTCATCCGGGTATAACCTGCATCGCCAACTTTTCTAGGCTTGTTAAAAAACTTCACTCTGCACTCAGTCCACGTTCGTTCCTTCCAGTCCTCCAGCCGGTTTTCAACCGGGAAAAAGTTCTTTGGATAAAAGTATACGTGGATGCAAAAGTCCGGTACGTGAATCCCTGGTTATTCAAAGTACTTGAAAAAATAGATGTCAATATTACACAGTCACAGAACTGAGGATGAACTTAATTAAGGTGTCATGAAACGAATTATCTTATCAACTTGGTTTCTTTCCGATTTTGATCTCATCGCAAAGTGTTGAATATTGTCACTAAGACTCACTTTTGGTTGGGGAATATTCGTCCCACAACACCTTAAGATAATCAAAACAACATATCCAATTTCGACAACTCGAAATAAAGTACCCGATAATCTTTTCTTAAGCGACTCTCAATCTCTAGCAGTAAGTAAAATCTGTTCGGCACTAACCAATATCGTTGTCACGACGAAGGTTTTGTTCTGCAGGCTTTCCACGATCTGAGTATAGACGTCACCGTAGGTCCTTGTGAAGTTTACACCTTCAGTACTGTTCCACGTGCCGATTTTTTTCAGACCCTCTTTGCTGTTGAGCTCGATGATATCGAGGACAAAATCGGACCTGAAGCCCTGATGATCGAACTTGATGACTCCAGTCAGACCGCGCATCTCGACCTGTTGACAACCGAAAAGAATCGACGATAAATGTAATTTCTCTCTTATTTTTCATTCATTATCACTCCTCCGGCACTTACGATCTTCATGTAATTAATCAGCGAGTAACCGTGCGGCCAAGTATCGACCGACTCACATGACAGAGGCTTTATGTCGATTTGCTGGGAGGTGTCAAGGTCGTGGAGAGCCTTAGCAAAAAGGTGAACGGCGTCGTACATCAGCGCGGTTTCCGTCTGTGGCATAAATATCGGCGACTGATTAGATGCGAGCAATTTTCAAGCCTTTAAAATTGTAAAAGCACGGCTTTTCTATTGTTCTTCTCCTTCTTTTGCCTCTTGAGTTGTGGGCAGGTAATTCCGAGAGAAAGTTTTACCTCCTTTTTATTTTATTTTCTTAGGTTAATTGGGGCGCAACGAATTAGGGAAGAGGTGAAACTTTTTTTTTGTTTTGCAAACAATAAACTTTCGTCGGTATAGTTTTGCAGGCCAGAAGTATATTTTGAAATGTCTTTTTTTCAACTGGTGCTGGTTCAGTTTCATCGTTCAAGTGGCTAAATTCGTTTGATCATTTCATGAGTGATTATGGTTTTGCAGTCTTGAGTATTTAATGAAATTATAGGATATTCCACGTCAAATCGGACGGTCGATTTCACTAACCCACTTTAATCTGATTACCCTTTCACGCAATCGAAGTACTTATTGAAAGGATAAACTTCGAATTTCTTCAGATTTTTTCGACACATAATTTCTTCACGACAACTCATCCAATAAATTAATTTCGACAATGCTTTGATTTTTCCTTCCTATGTAGCTTAAACCCTGGACGACATATGAAAAAAGTTATTTCACAAAAATTTTAGGTTCAGTTATGAACTTCTGATGAGAATTTTTTCGGATTTTTCATAGCCCGTTTCAGTGTAGTTTTTATACAAAATGCGCGCAAATTATTTGTAACTGAAAAGTGCCGTGATCGAATGGGTTACAATTTACACACAGCGTGTGTTTTTCAACGCGAAAGGTTCTCTGAAAACTTCACAGTGGGCGGTGGAGTGGTTCAGAAGATATATCACCAAATATTCACACAGTGGCGAGAATTCGATTCAAACTTCGCGCCGCGGCAAGATGTTTGCTTATCCTGCGCGTGGCGCTGCTGCGCACTCGAGCGCGATTCTCAATTGTTACGCGTGTTGTTTATAACTTCGGTCGTCAACTTTTTCTCGAGGAGTATACTTCGGTCTGTTATTTATCACGGTTCCTGACATGATACGTGAATTCCGTATCGCCGGACAATATTTTTTGAGCATATTCATCCGAGGTAAGAATTCAACGATGTGTGTAACTTTTACGATTCATACCGCCACATTACAGTACGTATGGACGAGAAATTTCACAGTTCCACGTCAACTGTGACTTGTAACTTTTCAACTACTTTTCCTCCCACTAAGAAACTTATAGACAATCTTTCGTATTGATAAAGACATGCTGTGTAAAAATTTCAGCCAGTTCGATTAGGGCACTATTTTATAACAGAAGATTTTCGAAGCTTTTCGTCAAAACTGTACTTTAACGGGGCACGCAAGATCGCACAAGATTATTTTTAGAAATTTCATACAAAGATGCAAATCTTTTTGTATGTCATTTGAATTTCAAGCTACGTTAACTTGAGGAAATGAGAAATTGATAAAAGCTGATTTTTCGACTAGCTGTGGTTAGAAAACGTTTGGTCAGCAAAATCTGGAAAAATTCAGATTTGATGTTTTCAATACGAACTTCAAGTGAGTATAAGGTGAAAACATCAAAAGTCAGGGAAAAACTCGCGCTTTTCCGTTTAATTTGATGTGAAATCCCTTTTATACAAGCTTGATGAATTCCAATGACGATAATGATAGCAATAACAGTAATAGAGATGATTGTGCTGGGTATAATGAACAAAAAAAAAACAAATGAAATCCTTTTTTACTGCAAAGAAATTTTCACCATGTCTTACCTTTATGAATGTCAGGTTGTCCTGGCACGTTGAAAATGTATACGTGAAACATGAAACAAAAAGCGACAGAATACGGTTAGTAACAAGCAGAGCGAAATTCCAACAAGATTATGTAACTATACGTTTGTCTGAAACAACATAAAAGGATACCAGAAACAGGTTAACGACATCTCTGTAAGTGTGTAATTCAACGGGCCATTGATATCACAATAGAAAACTGCATGAAACATTTCACTCGTATAATCAAACCAGTCAAAAGGATCGTAGATTATAAGTTTTTTTCGGGAGAGTTTGAACAATGGAACTTGATCACCTATAAATTATCATGGTATGATTTAGCCATGAATTATTCAGCTTCGTACCATGCATACCGAATCTGACGGTCAAATTCAAACCATTCTCTCTCACTGACCGGCAACTCGATCACAAATCATTACAGTACGGAACTCGATTCGGCGTGTGAGTGTGATTTAATTTTTTTTTTTTTTTGAAAAGATAAAACAACAGAATTCAAGTTTCTCCGCTCACCGAAAACTCTACACACAATTAAATGATAAATTTTTCTTAGATTCGTCTGTTCTACCGTCTTTATACCGTGTCATTATCCGAGAAATCTAAAAATTTGAAACTATCAATACGTGTGGAAATGAATAGAAAAATGAGCACAGATCTGTAACCAAAAAACTGCACAGGCGTTTCTTTCTATACTCTTTCCGGAAAAGATACTCAAAAATTTCCATCGGGTCAGGTTTCTTCTTGAACTCGTGTTCGTAGTTTCATTTAGAGTGAAACTAACGTTCGAATCGAAATCTGATATCCTATTCTAGATTCTAAAAATCCTATTCAAATGTGATTTCTTATTTTCATTTAATATGTATTAGAGTTAGACTCAAGAGTAAATACAAACAGGGAAAGAGAAAATGGAAAGCGGAAGCGTTTTCGGAGAAGTATTAAACGGCTGAAGAAAAGGTTTCATAGAAAAAAAGACTGAACGTGGAATGTTAAGTAAATTTCATGACGGAATTGTTCGTTTAATCTTATAAGAAATATCGTTTCCCCCATTGTAACGAAATAGTGCATTTTTCATTATTGTTATTCTTCCATTTTATGGAAACACCTTGTATTTTATTGAGGAAAATGTAAGTCGTTGTTGGATTCGGTACAATCGAAAAGCTAATATCAACCAAAAACATTCGATGCAACTGAAACAAAAAATTTTTTCGCAGACCTGTGCAGTGGTAAAAAAAAATTTGTCGGCAGTTTGACCGAGGAGAATAATGATGGCGTAGTATTTGCCTGTATCGATTGCAACGTGTAAGCGGTTTTGCAGGGTAAGCGGTCGTCATAGGAGAAGAGGACTGCAAGTATAATAAATATCGGAGTAGGTGGACGTAATAGAATGCGGAGAATGAGCCAGCAAGTAAGTTTCTTGGCGATGGACGGAATCTAGGCACGGATAAAACGACTATATGAGCTTGCGGAGCTTTAGCAGCGCGTGTGTAGAGAATCGCCGTTGTACGTGTACCGCATATTGTATTACATTCGAGCTGAATTCCAGGACTTTGGTACACAATGCTACAATTTCAAAGTGCGCTCAAGCGTTTGAACGTCGAGCCCTCCTCGTCTTCTACCGCGCGTCTCTTATCCTCCGGCAGCTCTTTGCCTGCCGACTGATACCTACACCCCCTACATTGTATTCTCCTTATGCATACATGCATATTATTCGATTCCATTTAGGGAGGCGCTCAACGCAATTATATCCATATACGCAGAAGCTCGGCTGGCTCGCAATTGCCGATTTAGTAAATTAATCTGTCGTTTGACTCCTCACTCGTCATCGCAAGCATAGCCTTCTATATTTCCCATCGCAATCTTGACCAGCCGTTAAGGGGTTGAATGGGCTTTGAAGGTGAAGATAAAGGATATTTTTCTCTAATTTTTTTCAAAATTATAACAGAAGCATTGTTTTATTCGAACTATTATATTGAGCATGTGAAAGAACAACGTTTGGACAATATTTTGTTAAATGTTGATTGAAAAATTGTTGAATCGGGATATCGCTGTGGCCGCGATAACTCGTGATGGCTTAATCTGAAATCAAAATACCAAATATTTTCTGTCATACTGAGAAAAATTTCATTTCTTACAGTGACTCGAAAAATTGAGTAATACGGGTATCGTTGAAAAAACTGTTTGAATGTTGTTGGAATTACGGTAAACGAGGGACGCGTGAACATTTTGCGCTATTGTCGATCCTTTTTTGGTAATTGCAAGGTAAAATCAGTTTCTGAGGTTTACTCTACTTTTTTAGTTACATAAGGCTTTAACGTCAATTTATTCTTGCACAAGCGTTAAATTTTCGCAACAGTTGCAAGAAAATCTAGCAACAGTGATCGTAATGAGAAAGAATAGTAACGGATACTAGACTTTTTGGTAACAGCTAAAAAACTAATTTTCATTTTCTACCTGAAACAATATTTTTCGATTGTGGTAAATTGAAATTTTAATTTTCGGCCGAGTTCTATGCAAAAAAGTGCGATTTTGAGTAAAATCTACACCATTTATTGCCTTGTCAAATAAGTTGTGATCGAAAACAAAAGTCCTTCGATCAGTATGACCCAAATAAAAGTTTCTTTGCATTTTCATCGAGCATTTGTGATTAATTCGTCGTTATAATTCCGTCATGATTGATGAAAAATTATGAAACGAGATCTTTTGAAGAGACACATATTAATTTACAGGTTTAATGATCCGGGGGTTGTAATTTGTATATAATAAGAGCGATGCCGCTTTTCAGCGTTACCGTTAATCGATCATCTTTGCGCGCATTCAATCTCGAATGTTTAAATCTGTCCCGTCATCGCATCGTTGCCCCGAAAATTTCGTAGAATATTAAATTACAATTAAACGCTAATTATACGTTGATAATTAACTGCTGTAGAGATTATACATGTATATGTATACACGCGTGGTGTACACGTGTAATAATTACCTCCATGACTGTCTGGCTGTTCAACTCGCAGTATACAGCGTTGTACGCACCCGTGTTGCGTATAATTAATTATGCATTGTGTATAAATCACCCCTCGCACATCAGTCCAATCAACAGATTTTCGGTAAAACTACCAACTAGTCTCTGATGCGAATACACGTAGAAGGCGAATTTGACTGTCGACCAATACTGTGAAAAAGTTTAGTGGGTTTTTATTACAAAGTCAACAAACTGCCCAATCAAAATTCTGTGCAAGAAAATTCTTCACCGCCTTGGTTTTAAAGTAACGGATTGACGTTAATACCGAGAAATTCACTAAACGTTGCTGGTTTGACAGGAAACTCAATTCGTTAAATTTTTTGCAATTATAACTACCGCGTGAAATGATTCGCATTAAAGCTTCACTCGGCTCTCTACCATTTTTGTAACGAATGATTGAGCGCATTTTAATTTCATCACATTTTTTAATCAAGTTTTAATGAGTGGATAAATTAAATTCAACTATTATTCATTTCGATAATTATCAGTTCATTGCGAAGCTGAGTTCGATTGCACTGCATTTATGAAAATAATCAGTAAGTACTTAAGTGAGGTTCAATTACATATGAATTTGATACTCAACATTTGAATAATTCTTATATAATTTAGATAAATCACGCCTTATTCGAATGTTACATAATAATCACGTTTGTCAATTCAATGGATAACAAATTGGAGAATTGCATTTACACTTGAATTTGTTGTTTGATGGGTACTTGATTTCATATTTCACTCGTAAATTCAACGGGTGGGTTATCAAGCGAAATACAAGTACATGTGATTAAATACATTGCCAGGGGTCATTGATTTCATGTCCAGTTCAAATACCACGAGCTTATGCTTGGTAATTGATTTAAAATTGAACGGGCAATCGAGTGAGATTCAATAACGCATCAATTTTACGATGAATAGAAAATTAACTTCATGCAATGTTCAAATACTGAGAGAATTGAGTTTGACAAGACATTTCCAAGTCAATGGATATAAAAATATAAGAAAAATGCGTTTAACCGCCCGTTTACAATTCAATGGGTAATCAAGTAGAGTTCAACAACACTTGATCAATCACATATTCAATGGGTAGTCAACTCCAAGTCTGCCTCGAACACCACAACGTTTTGTTTGGTAACTCATTCAAAAATTCAACGTATAATCACGTGAGGTTCAATGACATATGAATTTTACATTCAACGGGTAGTTGACTCGTAAAATTGAAATATAGAAATCTTGAGTTTCACGAGACATTTTCAAGTCAATGGGTATAAAAATATTAGAAAGATGCGTGTAACGGCCCGTTTACAATTCAATAGGTAATCAAGCGGAGTTCAATGAAACACAATTAATCGAATATTCAATGGGTAGTCAACTCCAAGTCTGCCTCGAGCACCACAACGTTTTGTTTGGTAACTCATTCAAAAATTCAACGTATAATCAAGTGAGGTTCAACGACACATGAATTTTACATTCAACGGGTAGTTGACTCGTAAAATTGAAATATATAAAACTTGAGTTTCACGAGACATTTTCAAGTCAATGGGTATAAAAATATTAGAAAGATGCGTGTAACGGCCCGTTTACAATTCAATAGGTAATCAAGCGGAGTTCAATGAAACACAATTAATCGAATATTCAATGGGTAGTCAGCTCCATGTTCGGTTCAAATACCACAAAGCTGCGTTTGATGACCTAGCATTTAAAACTCAACGGGTAGACGAGCGGAGAAGTTCAGTAAGTGTCGCCTTGCCTCATCGACTGGATAATGGTGTTCGATATCCCGCACGGTGAACCCATTTCCACAACGTTATCGGGAACGCGAATTCTCGGCGTGTCTACGTACCGAATCCCAAAGTTCACCCGCGGGTCGCCACTCGTCATTCTAGGTGTACGCCTAACGGGATTACCTTCGCCCCATTACCCTTCGCAGTGTGTGCGACACGTCGAAACGCAACGAGACTGCAGAGACTCGGTTTGGCGGGTGCTACGGCCGGCCGGGCGTTTGTTGCGGTAATTATTTGTCCTCTTCGCTCACCCGAGTTTCACGTTTGTCGCTACCGGTAAGCGGTGAGGCGTGTTTCACACCACTTAAACGCCGTCGCCGTTCCACCGTGTTCCTTCCAGGATAGAGACACTCGCTCTGCCGCTACGAACCGGAATGAATTTACCTACTTCGGAGGCCAGGGAGAATACTCTCGAGGATTTTGGCACACGGGACTTCCCCACCGCAACCTGATTTCAAACTCCCGCTTCAACCGCTCTATAATTCATCGTGACAAAGAAACTTTTGGAATTAATCAAACCTTGAAGATTGATCAATATGATACCCGAACGATGATACGAACCGAGTTAACGATACGGCATCAAGGATCAATAGCTGCGATATTCAAATCAATCGGGCTGAATTGAATTCTGCAAATAGCAACACCCGTTCGAAGTAGAATAAAACATTGGAAACTCATTGAATTTTCACGAAATTGACAAGTTTTGTTTGTTTTCTTCTAGGGCGAAGAACTTTCCGTCTCTCGAAAATTTTAATCACCCTGAGCTTCGTTTTTCCACAAAGTTTCTCATTCAATGACAACGATATTGTATGAAGAATCGATACAGCCAATGATTGATAAAATCTTGATAAGATAGAAATCAATCAAGATCAGTTTCACTTCATCGATCTTCAACACGTCATTTTTCAAATACTTGAACCAGAATATATACGTCCTGTAAAGAACCTCGCCGTGACAAAGAACCGTGAGAAAATTTCGCGTCGCGCCACGGTCATCGTTGCTGAACTTAAAACCTCAATGGATATGATCGATTATTTTCTTCGAACTTCGAAGGCAGAAATCGTCGGAAATATCGGCTAAAATTTAAAGAGAGAATTATTTTAAAATATATTTCGAAATAAGTTGCTATATGGAATTTAAGGAAGAGAGAATATTTCGACCAGAAACAGAGAGAGAGGAGAAGAAAAAAAAAGTAGAATGAATAAAAGTTGAAAAAGTGTACAAAAGAAGTTTTCACTATTTTTGGGCCTTTTTTTTTTTATCAAGTACAAAGACACTTTGATCGGAAAATTGATAGAAAAAAAAAGAAAAAAACAAAAAAAAACAGTGGATTGCAGCGACGCTCGTCTGTGCGCAAATATTGACAGCTGCCATCTAAAAAAAGTTAACAAATTTCCCGGACAACAGGATGCCTGATGTTAAAAGAAAAACCTGGCAACGCGATATCGAACTGAATACATCGTACGAGTGTTGGGATATAATTACCGGACTTAATCAGATATTATTATCTTGCGGAGAATCGAAAGGTTTTTCTTTCATAACGTTCCCGAATTCCGTCGAGTTTTTTTATTAAAATATTTGTTTTATACGCGAATAAACGTAGAGTCGAGTAAAAGTTAGAGGTCTCGGCCCGGCAACTTATGGAAATTTCGGGGCAGGCATCCGTCTCGTTTTTCTCTTCTTTACTTTTCCCATTTTCTTTCTTTTTTTTTTCTCTTCTCACCCCCTTTCCTCACTCTCTCTCTCTCTTTCTCTCTCTCTCTTTTTCTTTCCTTTCGTCCTTACTCTCAGAAAGGAATGCCGAGGGTTGCTGGCGTACCGAATTGCGCACGCTTCTTGTCAAGCAGCAGACATAGGCTTAAGTCCGCAGTGAGAGGATACGGGGCTGAAGCGATCTAGATAAAAGCTTCGCCGGCAGATTTCTTTTATTTATACATCAAAACCCACCTACCGATTTTACACAGGTATATATACGTGTCTCGAATCAACCGGCCCCCGCGAAATTTTCTGATACGCGTTCAGCCGTAAAGAGGAGTAAAAAAAAAAAAAAAAAAATTACGATACTCCGAATACATTCATGTCAATTTGTTTCGCTAACGACAACCTCCTGCTGTTCAAGATTCACGAATTTTCGAAAAGATTGCGTTAAATAATTTCACTACGTTAACGATAAATAGAGAACGTCAAAAATCTTGTACCTAACGATACTTTACCAACAGTTTTTGAAAATCTTGCAAACGTGAGCTCATTTCACACAACTTATACAGTAGCATTTATTTCGTGAATTCTGTGATTTCTATCACTTTTCGATGAACGACTGAGCAATCGAGCTGATTTTCTTGTCGAAAAAGAAAAAAAAAATAGGTACACTACAAATATTGTTAGTCTTGACGGGAGTTTTTTTTTTTTAATGCACGCAGAAAATAGGGCAGGGGGGGGGGGGGAGGGGGGAAGAGTGAAAGGAGTCGCGAAGAAAGAGATTCGAGTTCGCGAGGTAACAATTGAGTATTTGAATAAAATTTTTTTCCAATTTTAGGGATGCATAATGCGGTGCAAGCCAAAATAATGAGGACGTATTTTTTGTTTTTCGTTAAAAGTGATAATTTTTCACGTTATAGGTGATTGAATTTCACTGATTTTAATATATATATATATATATAGATATAGATATATCTTAACATGGGTGACGTCGCAATGTTATAGTTTTCAATCTGTTATATTAATGGCAATATTGATTCAATCGTAAAAATAAAAAATACGTTCAAAATATTTTTTTCCAATCTACAAGAATATGAAATAAAAAAATTTCATTCAAATACTCAGTTGGCGGTGAAAATGTCGTTTCTGTGAGAGCGCACACATGAATATATATATATATATATATATATATATATATATATATATATATATATATATATATATATATATATATATATATATATATATATATATATATATACGTATGTAAGGAAATGTAATATTCCTCGAGTATAAGACGTAACGTAAAAGAAACGACAGGTCGAAAGTCAAGAATGATGAAAGAACACATGCATAAAACAAAAAAAAAAAAAAAGAGCAAAAGAACAGTAACGATAAAAAGAAGTTTGGAGAAGTTTTTTGCTCGCGCCGTAATCACTGTACCAGAAACTGTGCAGCTGCGCTGACTCTTGCGGGGAAAATCACGGGTCAAAACCATTCGGGAAATGGAAAGAAAAACGTAGCGAGTGGGAAAAGCGACGATACAGGGAATATGAGGCTCGCCCAAGTCAACCAGATGTTTCACACATCCTCGACCACTCGAAACAAAGTAATTTTTTCCTCCCTCTCACCTACTCTCTCGTATCGTTTCTCTCACACTTCTGTTCACCTTTTTCGTAATATTTTCTTTCTCCTTTTCCGTTTTATTTTTTTATTTTATTTTTTTTTTTCTTCTCTTTCTTTTCCCTCTCGATCATATCCGGGCAACAGATGCAGCGATGCGAATATCACCGAATGTTTGTATCGATATAAGAACTAGCCGTTGGGGCTAAAATAACGGTCGCAATATCGATGTGGGGTGAATTATTATTATCTATCGTATCGCTGAAACTCGTTTGTTCTGAATTTACTTTTTCCGAACGACTCGAGGTCAGAATTTGAAGAAAAAAAAAGAAATATATCATCACAGTGTAGAGCAAAAATTTTTAACGCAAATTTTGTAGCATTGGATGTATTGAACGATACGTTTGGTGACTTTATTTTTTAAAAACAAATGAAATTTTTTCGATAGCAAATAAATCGTTGCTATCTACACTGATTTTAAAAAGAATATCGACTGAGATTGATTTCTTACAGGAAAGAGAAAGGATAATAACGAATAAAAAAAAAGCGTGTTGAATTTTTTACAATCGTATAACAGATGAACAGGAAGCATCGGTAAAATAATATTAAATTCGTGTACCTACCGATAAATTTTTCTGCGTCCTGTGCCTATAAACTTTATGCATTAGTTCTAAATTTATGTGTGATGCTGCTGCAGTAACGATCTGGTGAATCTTTTTCGCTAACAGGCAACATTTTTGGTCCTGATTTACAAATTTTTTGTACGTATTTTTATGTGAAATTAGAAAAAAAAGAGAGAGAAATTGAAATTGGTCCTGATTTATAAATTGTTTGTACTTATTTTTGTACGGGATTAGAGAAAAAGATAAAAATTTGATACGTCATCAACAATTATTTCGAAACCTAATTTTTCCGTTGTTGGGTTGAAAATATTAAATTTGTATTGGTCTCATTATCTCTGGTATCTGACAATCGTTGGCATGAGGCACCGTTTTTTTCCACATTTATCGAACAAAATTCTAGAAACAACTATTATTGATTACAAAGCATTTGCCGATACACGATCTGTAAAACAAAAATTTGAGTTTGGAAAATCGAAGAGTCTCGTGCCATTCGTTCAATTTTTCTCAGTCACCGATATCAATTTCGTATTAATCGAACATGTTTTCGCTGAGAAACTGGGTTTTCAATATTCCAAGTGTAAAAGTCGTGTTTGATTTTCAGTTAAAACAAACGAATGCGATGCAGGTAATAATATAGAATTATTGAATCTCCAAGTGAGGCTTGCGAGCGGAGTTCATTAAGTTTCAGAATTGGGATCAACGAGCGCGTCTCGAGCGAGTTGGAGACTGATTAACGATATCGGTTCACTTCTTCGTCAGGATATATGCACATATACACATACCGGGGCAATCTCTTGAAGCTTGAAAATCAACCGCGCATGCGCCAAATAATTCAATCTCATTGGCCGGCGAAATCTTCCAGCAGCGATATTCTTGTCTGAGATGCAGGCCGTCCAACGTACACAAAATGTGTACGTTTGAATTTTCAAAAAGCATAAACATTAAATTCCGAACGTTCTTTGAAGAATCGACTTTCCGAGCCAATAACAAATGGCTCCAAAACCTTTCCGAGTAACTACCTCAATTATTTGAGATTCTAACCTCGAAAATTCGTATCAACTACATCGCCGCCAGAAACAAAGTTTGACAGCTGAAACTCGGGTTGGCCAGCCTGCGCGAACAGCCGATAAAACTCGCGCATGCGCGGTTGATATTCAACTTTCGAGAGCTTCTACCGGTATATAAAATATATATCGACCGAACATCCGTGATGCAAATCTAGATAACTGCACGCTGCACGTGTAAATGCGGGGTGATGCAGTCGTCGCGCCATCCAATCTACCCCTCATTATCAATCAGGTCAGGGTTTCCACCCCTCGATGTACGCGTACATCCCATCCCATTTCATCGGGCTCCCTCCATTTCCGACGCGATTTCACCCAGCGCCGATTGCAGGAAGGATGCTGATCCAGATCAAACTGCATAGGCAATTACCTCATCCTGAATCGTATCCTTGACTGGATTATGTACTTATCGAGGGGGGGTATGTACATCTGTTTCAGGGAGTAGGCGATTCGTCTATCGGGCTCGTCATTTTCAGAATATTAAAAAGATTATTGATTTTTACTACAACTCGAAAAAGTGGCCTCGGAGATTTTGCACTGTAACGATTCGAATATACCCGCTAAACGGTGAAAAAGAGAGGCGATGAGAGTTTTACACCTCGTGTGTTTCTTTATCAGTTTCGTCTATCTTCGCAAGAAGCGGCTCTCTTGGTCAACGACTCTCTTGGAGGAACGACTATCAAATAGGTATCTTAGTACGTAAGAAAATGATAACAATTGATACTTTAGCCACATAAATTGATAATGTATCGCCTCGTTCGTGAAAGTAAGAAGACAAAAACCGATCGCGAGAAAAAATAATCTATTGTACTCGATTAATCTAGAGAAAGCGATCGATTCAATCCAACGTGAATTATGATTGATCATTCTTACCCCGAAGTGAAAGTTCCGCGGACTTTCGACTATCCGGAAGTTAGTTGAGCCTCTCGTTTTTCCTGTCAAACTTTGAGGATCCACGTGTGACGGATCACCGTCAGGACATTTGAGCAGCGATGTTACACCGTCAGCCATACATAAATTTGAAACCAGGAACGAGACACCCGGTAGTTTCTACGCGGCGTTGAAAAGCATGAATATGTATACGCGTATCCCAACTCGCGATGGGCGATGGGGGATATTCGTGCTTAATTATCAAGTTTAGCAGCCGAAGTCAAGCAAGTTTGTTGCGGGAGGGCAAAAGAGCTACCGGGAGTTTGGCTTAACCCTTGGCGAAGCTTTCACTCTCGCGCTGCGAGCAACGCCGGAGCGCAAGCGCGATTTTCGGAGCTTTCAACCCCCGTGAGATGCGCTTACACGCCTAATTTAATCGCTTGAAAAGAAATAACCTTCGGCCCCGTCACACCAGAAAATGTCACTGATATTACGTCGCGAGTGTGGTTATTTTATTTTGGCTTGACCCGAGGTTATTCAAGTTTAGAAATTTCGTGTTATTCTAATCGCGGAATAGAGCTTTCGAAAATTCTTGGAATATAACTGACGATAAAATTCGTGTGTGTTGCAATAAAGCTGAGCTTTCGCGATCATCCTGTTACCCGAATTTCGAGCGTTGATTGGCGACATTCGAGCTTATTCAATTTTCGAAACAACTGGCGAAATAGAACTGTCCGAAATTCGTGAAAGATAACACAGGCCTGCGATGGTTTTCCCCTGACAAAATTGATTTATAACTTCTATGGGTATTCGATACGACTCTATGAAAAAAAAAAAAAATTCAAAAAATTCTATGGCGTAAGTTTTCTGAGAATTTTATTTCTTTCTTCCTTCTTAGTACCAGTAGAGTTAACTTCCAATTTCTGTGCCGATTATACGTATTTACGGTAGTGTTGATGTTTAAATATTCATCCACCTTCGCTAGTTGTTGTTTACGGTGATTTTAAACATATTTAGAGCTACGTAAGTACGAGAGAAAAAGATCGAACATGAGTTTTAAAGAAAGTAGAAAAAGATATCACAAGTCTTTTCGATTAATCAAGTCTCTCAAGTCTTGTTTGAAACTAACGCTGTTCATTTTATAACCAAACATTCAGTTTTCTATTCGTTATATTTTATTTCTCCATAAAAATTGTTCAAAAATGTGTAAAAATGCATATATCTTGCATAAAAATACCTCTCGATGTGACGTAAAATAACTACCGCTATGTTTTAATTCAACGTACCTGAATACCTAAAAAAAAAAAACGTTATTATTTTACGGGGAAATTGAAAGTCATATTTCTCAGGTCTTTGTAATCGACGCTGAATATCATGTCTGTTTCTAAAAAGCTGATCTTTTTCGATAATCCCGGCGAACCAGAGCTTCCCAAAATTAATGGCAAATATTGTGTCTATTGAAAAAAAGCTAATCTTTTTTGACAATCCTGTTACTTAACGCTTGACTTATCCTCGTTTGATTACAAGCTCAAAGCTCCTTGCTGCGGATTCGGTTTCACGTATGAAACTCGACGCGCTTATTTGGCTCTTCGGATGCTCCTCACGCGGTATTTGCATTTTTATGAGAATACCTAAGCGAAGCGAAGCGCAGCCGCTAAGCAAAACAGGAAATTGAACTTCCACCGGGCTTTTGAATAGGTAATATCCAATTATCGCGTCTTTTCAATTTACCCACAAGTCCCCAAACCCCCGTATCACCTTCTCTCAATGTGATAGAACGCTAAACGCAGCTTCTATTCACTCGGCTATATTTACCAACGATCGTTAATCATTCAATGGAAATTCATGTTCCAACGGCAGAGTCCACTGCTATACTATTCGTCGGTTTGCTTTTGTAATACCTACACATATTTCCGTTCTACAAACTATCCGCAAACAACGACGTATAACATGATATCTATCTCTAAAAATAGTTTCAAATCTTACATACACGGAATTCATAACGTCAAAACGGTATATTCTGATTCGAACGAATATCGAGAAAAAATTCTGTCATCAATCTAACTAAGTAAAATTCTCACAATTCCAAATTTCGAAACGAGAAGAAATAAATAGCAGGCACAAATGAATCCGTGCTTTTTAAAAACATTCGATTAATTCCTATCTGCGCACGCTTTTCCTTCTTTTTTTCCGTGTTTTTTTTTTTTTTTTTTTCTAAACTATATTAAAGTTCGAATCAACATATCCTGCATGTTGAATGTTTTTACGTTTGTGTATACGGAAGGAGAGCAGCTACAAATTCGAAGGCGGATGTTCCGCGTAAATTACGAAAAGTAACACGTACAAAATATTACATGCAGAGTTGTTTTGAAGTCGCGTTTCACTCGGGCAAATATTGAAAGCAATTTCCGTCTCTACACCGGCTGCAGCAACATAACGTCCGTACTGAACATCTGCACGATACGTGCACATCCGTACGTGTGTATGAAAATATTATGCCTGTGTAGATATGCATCTAGCGGAAAAGCATCGGCTAATTTGACCCGTGTAACGCAGATGTGAATGCACGGCGAGTTTCACCTTCTTTTTCATATAAAATGCAAAGAAAAACGAGATGAAAGAGTAAAACCCTTCGAAAAAATAAAATCACATAGAAACGATGCTGCTAAAAGAAAATATATCGACATTTTTCTCTCATTCGTTCAATTGAACGATGTGTTCGTTCAATTAGGTATAATGTATGTACATATTTTTTTTTACAAGCGCAATGTTTATATAAGAATCGGTGAAAGATTTTTTTTAGTCAAAATATCGCGAAGCTTGCAATATATGCACGGTTAGAAAAAAAAAAAAAAAAATGTCCCATCAGGTCTACTGATATTTTTGGATTGATTTAACCATTTCAGAATGTACTACTCACTGAAAGAAAAAATACCAAGAATAATAACATAGCATAAAATGTAACAAATAACTTGAATAAAAGTCGATCTGTTGGGACATTATGTTGTTAAATTTTTCCAACAGTGTAATTACAGTTACGGAGAGAAGATTTTGCCAAAATTCCAAGTCATTTCCTCCTTTTTTTGTTTTTTGAATCATTGTACTAACATGTTTGGACCGGAATTATTGTTGGACCGTTTTCCGTTTCAATTTGCAATACTGGTAAGTACCACGCGTTGTGCGGGATTCACACCGTCAGCCAAACGAGATGGAACTTTTCCTGTGTTTCGTTCTTTTCACCCCGAGACCATTTCCTACCTTATTAGTGTTTTGGCCCATGTCGAGCTTTCGGCCATAGCGCTGCTCGCCGTAGATCCAATCACGGACGACCTTCTGAAGCTCCGGCTTTTCCGGGTCAACCAATCGGAAGGCAGTAATATTGGTACCGCCATACTTGAATTCTTCCAGGTCAACGCTATGCAGGTCCTGCAAAAGGATGGAACGTCTTAGTGCCTCTTCCTCGTTTCCTTTATGAATACTTTTCGCCGCCGCGGGCTTTTCGTCTTGAACCTTCGCGCCGATCGGCATCGACGAGCAACAAAATTTCTAAGCAATTTCAAAAACATCGATCGAACGATCTGCAGAGGAATTAAATTTTTCCTCCCTTTCACAGATAAGATCCAAGTACACCGCTTGCGGAATATTCGAATTCGGAAATTGGAACAAGCGAGCCTTCTACATTAAACAACAAGAAGGAAGAAGTATAAAAAAAAAAAAAAAAATAGATAAGAGGTCAATTTGGCTGACCTTGATGAGGCTAGCTTAAGAACTTTCCGCTAGGAGGCGTTTCGAACCCATGAAACATTGCCAAATAAATTTTTCTTATTTCAAAAAATACAAGATCAACAAAGTTCAGAATTTAGTTCGTTGTAAGCAAAATCGGTTGAGCCATCCTCGAGACGTCTTAGTTTTTTAATTCTTTTTTTGTGTTTTCGTTGAAGTAACCCGAAAACTTTTTTTTTGAAAAACAAAGGTTACACAGGAACACGCAGCTGATGTCAGTCAAAAAATGGTCGGAAGTAGTTCTTTGAACCTTAATTGAACGTAATTATCTAGTGAAAACAAAACGTTTTATTTTCGAGGTGATTTAACCTTTAGCTGGCACTTTCGGATCGTTCGTCAAGTAAGGATTTTTAATCGAGACTCTCGTAAGTTGAAAGTTCGAAAATGTATGTTGAAAAAGTAAAATCTTAAAATTATAAATTATTATTGCGACCTTTTTTATCTTGTATCTGGTTATTGTTTTCTTTTTTTTTTTTTTGCATGGTTTTTGGATAAGAAACGATGTCCCAGGTGAAAAAAAAATATTCATTTTTATTCATAGTAGTCTGAAATTTATATGAGTATACAAACCACATTAGTATGAATTTTTTTTTTTTTGACTTTCCCGTCTCACTCCTGCTACTCCCGTTACTTCTAGACCTATATCTCATGACAGTAAAAGTCATGAAACGTGAAATCGAGGAGCTTGCTAGTGCAAAAAACGGTCTCTCAGTAGTTTTTGTTTACTTTAAAACGTATCTCCTCCATCAATACCTGATATCAAGATTTGCCGATTTTTTCGCATGTTCTATCGACTATTTCAAACATCTTTAAGCATGAATCTTGCGAAATTCTTTTTCATTAAAAAATAACGAATTATTTTTCGACGTGGGACGTCACTTCTTATCCAAAACCATGCACAAAAAAAAAAGCAATAATAACAATCAGCAGCCATTTAGCACATATGTATCATAGGGCTAGAATTTCCCCTCAAGTGAATACTGAATTGCTCCGTTATACGACCTTAAGGTGCCAGGAATTTTATACCAGATAAAGGTACTAGCTAAAGGTTCAGTAACATTCCCTTCTCTTTTTTTACAAAACAAAAAAAAAAAAAACAAGAGGCTGACACGGACGAATGAATTACCCAACTTGTTGTCTTTTTCCGAACGTCCCGCGCGAAACGATTTAATGGAAAGGCGGCTAACCCTGTTAGAGGGTTGTCTATATCGCAGGGCTTGTACGTTGTTCGAACCACGTTGGAAAAAAATCTCATTTCTAGGAGCGGAAGCTTGTGGTTCGGATCGGCCGACACACGGCACGAACTGAATGCCAACTTGATGGATGTAGACCATCGGTTTTCCGTCGCTGCCCCCCCCCCCCCCCTTCTACCCCCCTCCGAGACGTCTCAACGTCTCAACTAAAATTCTAAGCTCCTCGTATAACCGTCACTTGTGAGTCCGTGTTTGCGTGCTTGCACATTTGGTGTCCCTGGCGACCTTTTATGAGACGGAAGACTCGAGAAACTTCTCGGGAAACGTGAGATAAAGAGAACACCCGGGAGTGAAGGAATGGGATGAATTTTCAGAAATGATATTATGGTCCGGATGATGTGTCGTCTGTGATGCAAAATTGATACGGTGCAACGAGTTTGCTCGGTGAGGTTGGAAGAACTATGGATAACTTGGAGCATAGAACGAGCTTTTGGAGAAGAGGTGAAACACTAAGAGTGAATTGGACTTGGGAGATGCGAGATATATCTTCTTCGGGCGAAGTGAGAGAAAAATTGAAAACGGACAGCATATGAGAGTTGTAATGTTATGTGGATGTTCATCGAATTGTGATGTTTCTAAAGAGCAAAATTGACACGACAACACAAGTTTACATTGGCGAGTTGGAAACGATAGGGATAATTTTAAGGATGGGAGTAATTAACTGGTTCACTGGTAATGGCTACTGTATGGCCGGAAAGGAAGTGCCACAACTGGTAATGATTTTTATGATGGCATCTTGAATATCTATGTCAATTTGTAGCGGATTTGCATCAGACTTGGTATGCCCATGCTGTTTGAGACACTGATTACGAATTTGAACTGAAAATTTGAAAATTCGACATAGAGGAACCAATCAATGGTGAAAGTAAAAAGAAAACTGGAGTGTAACGTCCTATCGCAACCTCACCGTAGAGCACTCTGAAATCGTGGTTATATTTCACCAACTAAACATGGAGGTATCAGTCATGATAAAATACCGTTGGTCACTCGATGTCACTATATTGGATCCACCATTTCGAACTCTGAAATGTCGAGTTGAGATTCGTAATCAGCAAGCTCGAAAATCCCCGAGTACCGAGTTTCGTTTGAATGAACGGACTTTTTGGATTTTGTCCAGTATCTTAGATCCGCAATTCGAATCTTGAAATTCCGAGATCATATTTGTAATCAACTTTACCCAATTGGACGCCATGGTGCCAAGGTTCCATGTTGAATAAAAAATAATTAGCATTCACCAGTTTTCGAACCAACCATCGATTTCGAGTCCACCAGTGAATCGGTGAACGAATAAAAAAAGCTGGGGGTGATTTTGAGAAAATATGGCAAAACATGTCGGCTGGCAGTTTTCCAAAGAGAGGTGAACGTTGGCGTTGAAATTAACCCCGACAGCCTACTCGACTAAATTTCAATTTAGATCCATTAAAATGTAAATGAGCAAGCGGTGGGTGGAAATTTGTGGTAGAGTAGTTCCTCGCTTTGTTCGACCGGCTGGCGATACCCGGAGTGTTAGTCGAAGCGATGACACGGCAGGCGATTGAGCACGGACAAACACCGGTATGCAAGATCAACCCGTGTATACCCGTTCGAGACAATAGAGATGGAGACCCTCTCATCGCGCCTTGTGCAAATCGTTTTCTATCTCACGACCTCCGGACAATCAACGGGTGTAATTAACGCCTGCCACGGCGAACGAATTGCAGCAGCCGAGACTGCAGTCGTGGCAAACCTATGTCACCCTTCAGAACAAGTGAAACCTTCAAAGTAACAAAGATTCTGAAATGGAAGACGCCAATTTCAACAAAATCGGAGAATAAGTTTTCCTAACCGAGTGCGGAAAATATCAGATTTCCTCACTAGTGCGGGAATCACCTGTTTTACGCACTGGTGCGGGAATAGCCTATTTTGCGCACTAGATGCGGAATACACTGTTTCAATGTTTTTTTCATCGTCAGCAAATGACCCTTCGGCGACCCGGGATTGTGTCAAATTTTTTTTTAAACTGAAACTCTCCCAGTTAGACGCTCACCAGAGAAGTTATAAGATAGCTGTGGTAGTCGCTCATCATCCCTATCTGCTGCGCCTGCTTCAGGACCTCGTATATCCTGTCCGTAGAACAGTCAAGGACTATGTGAGACTCGGCCGAGTTCTTGATCTGCTTTAGAAGCGGTCTGAAACAGCAAGACAGGAATTGTTTGGTTAAATTTGAAAGCTCGAGTCCAAGTGCTTTCAAGTTCCGCGACAAGACCAGAGGAAGAATCTGGCTTTACTTGACGTCACGTCCTTCCAGAAATGAACAAAACCGTCGTGAACGTTATCTGCGCGATTTCGTAGCCAGGCGTTCTTGCAGAAGAAATTGGCGGGTCTGAGACCACCGGCATTCGCATTTTGGCGCGTTACCTTGGCAGTTTCGGGTGGAGAATATGTTCTGGAAATGCAATATAACACGGGGATTTAACCAACGGTTCACCGGATAGTTCGTTGGAATGAATTTACGCCCGTTTAGCTACGGGCACGTTCTTCCAGGACGATCCTCGTCGCATTCTTGAGGTCTTCGGGCCGTTGCGTATACCTAAAACTGGACAAATCGCACTCTAAGGCTATTACTTTCGTAATTCCTCCCGAGGGACGGATCACGGCTTTTCTGGAGTTCGTTTTGCGCCGTTGACTCGTTTCAAATCACACCCAGGATCCAAAGCTAAGGATAAAACGCCACGATTTTTGTAAGCTTTACAGAATGAGGCTGAAATCTGATTAAAAAAAAAATTTGTATACAATAATGATACATTTTTTCACATGAAATAAGAAATTTTCGAATAATTTTCTCAGTACAACTAAGACAGAAATTTCATTTAAACTCAAAGCGATGATCAAAGTCGAGTAGCTTGGGTGTTCAGAGGTTGAACCAGGCATCACGTTGAACTCCAGGCCTCGAGTATTAACAGTAATAATTGTTGTTTAGTGGCTCACGTCGGATCCTTGGTTGATTAATAACCGTGACGAGGGCTGACAAGTTTTGCGGTATGTAGAGAACGTGCGAAAGTTTATACAAAGGACTCGCTTCAGTGGTTGAACTCAATTCTACGCTATGAAATGCGAAGACTTGATCGCAAGTCTGCAAATTTCTTCCCCAATCCTGCTTCCTGCATTATATATTCAAAAATTCGATCGGGATTTCATCAATCTTTGTAAATCTCGTTGGATTTATTGCAAACGGATTGCAAAAAGTTGTTGAAACGATTATCGAAACATTGATCAGATATTCTGACAAGTCATAATACCAATGCTGCCACATGCAGATTGTTTTTGATTCGCTGTTAAACTTGAAGAAGTTGAGCGGGTGGAGGCGGGTTAACGATGTTGAAAAATCCATAAGCAGAATTGAACACGTGCCAGATGCCAGAAGCTGCGACGTAACCGAATTCGAGGGCAATGGGAATCGATAACTTTTGACATCGTGGCAGATGAGGCCTGAAATATGGAGGATAAGGTGGATATTTTGCGACAATCGCGACATAGCTTCGCTCATTTTTCATCAGGATAATGCAAAGTTGCGCAATGCCGAGCCATCAGCTTGAATATCGCCCGTTACGAAGTTCCGTCCCACTTGCATCGCGGGTGAAATTGCAAAACAAACGATGCACTCTTGTTTAATGGAACAAGGGAACCAGCTTCTCGCGATTAATGGCGCATCAAGACTGCCCGGCTAGGTAGAAATACACCGAGGGTAACGTATCGCCACCGGGGAAATAGAACCCATTGATAAAGTCCTCGAATTACTTTTCTTCCCGCTATTATTCAACGGGAATATCTCTCGAGAAACAATTTAAATTTTTTTTTACTACTCGTGGTTATAAACTGTGGAAAAGCTTAATGGATCAACAGGAAGCTTCGAAAATTCTTTATCCCCCTATTCGGTAGGTAAGATGAAAGTTTATTTATTAATCGTATTTTATTTATTATGTACTGACATTATTTTCAGCTGTCAAATAGGCATGTCTATGAAGTTTTGCAATTTCTTGGCTTTCAAGCTATACGTGATCGTGAAAGCTTCTTTCAATTTTGTTGATCCAGTATCTCGATGGTGTTGCAGTTTCAAAAATTTAGAGTTCCGTAACTTTTTGAATTCCTGAGTACCGTATACGGTTATTTCATACCAATATTTCTAAAGTTTTTTTAAACACTCGTTGAAGTTGAAAATTCGCACACACTGCTAGGATTTGTTTATATCAATACACACAATTAGACCGAAAGTTCGATTCCTTCTCCATCCGAAGACTGGCAAATAAAAAACCTCTTTCAGTCTAAAACCCACATCTAAGAATTCGGTTTTATTGATTCTCTGATTTTTCACGATCTCAAATTCTTCCACCTCTCACCATCTACACCGTAAATTTCTCAAAATTCCTTACATTAAATCCATTCACTTTACGATCCGATCGCTAGAAAACTTCCAAATTTTTTTCCTCATCTCACCGGGATGCGGAAGGAAAAAGCTAAGAGCAATTCGCGTGTCGAGTTGAGAAATTATCGTCGTCCGGAAATCGGAAGTGCAACTTGCTGAGATAGCCAATATATACCTATATACATACACATAGTGCACAAAGTGCCGTTCGACGATGAAGAAAAAAGATCAATACCGGATGGGTGAGGGTGATGAAGATCAAGGATGACATCGTTCCTAGATCGTAAATGTTAATAGCCCTGAATGGTTTCGCAAAAATCGGGGGTGGAATCGTTATATAGATTTCGCATTTGGCAAGGCACTAAGTCGCTAGCTAGTCACCGTGGCTCCGGGAGATCGTCGAGGGATGAAACTGTACTTTCCGAAGCTCGTAATCATCCAGCAAACGGGGGGGGGGGGGGGGAGGACGAGCGAAAGGGCGAAGGAAAAGGGGGGCTACCGCCAACTTTTCGCCAACGCTTCGGGCTGATTCCTGGGGGCCAAGTTCGCGAACCGTGGCAGCAAACAATGGACTCTTACAATTACAGCATCCCTCCCCCCTCGTTCCCCCCTTCACCCCCCCCCCCCCCCACCTCTCTCTCTCACCCTCTCTCTCTCTCTCTCTCTCTCTCTCTCTCTCTCTCTCTCTCTCTCTCTGTGCGTTGCGCTTGTGTTTGTACTCGGTTCTCTTGGCACTCGCGGAAACCGCACACGCCAACTATCAATTCACCCGCCGCCAGCCCTTTTGTCCCTCTTCGCCTGATCGTTATTGTTAGCTAATCCTCGGGATAAATCACTGCGTCTGTTACAGCTGCGGTGTAACTCCTTTGACCCCTCTCATACACCTCAGAGTTTCACCTAAGTAACCGCGTCGAATCAATAAGCAACCTCTCCGACGTAATCTTTGGAACGTTGACACGATGGTGTTTCTCGATGATGATGCTTTGTCTCACTCTTTTTTTCGTTTTGCATAGCTTGAAAGCGCAAGCTCAAACTCTTGGAGATATTTACCATGGAAATATTACACTGCCAGCTGAACTTAGGTCAAGTACATTTTCACACTGTAACGCGTATTATTAAAGTAAGTGCGTGAGATGCATCTTACCGATCTTCTTCGTTTTGCGATATGTTTTAGTTCATACAAAAACATTGGACGCGTGTTTTTTTTCAAGTGCCAACTCGGCTGTTTTACGGGTAGAAATCACCCCTCGAGTGGTAAGGTTTAAAATAAAGAATACAAGCTGACAGGATAAAAACACCGCTCGTATTATCGATTATTGAATAATGTCCGACAGATTTTTTCGAAAAAAATTTACTCTCGGAGTGACTTCAGCAAAGTTGTCACCCCAAACGATGGTAAAACCGAAAACGAATAAAAATGATAGTCTACTCGGTTCAGGCAATGAATTAAATGACTCAGCAAACTCGGATGAAAAAATATCTGCAAACAATTTTCAGTCCATGGTGTAATCGTGTCAAAGAAACAAAAAATAAACAAAAATCATAGACTTCTACGATTGATTTTAGAAAAACATTTGCAACGTTAAAGTCAATTGAATTACTGAGCTGAAATTTTTATCGAATTCCAACTTCAGGGTTCCGGAAAAATTAAAGTGAAACTTTTTAATTTCAGTTACAGTCTCTACTCGAATGACTCATTGACTCACTATTACGATGAACTCCTCAAAGTATCGCAAAGAAATGACGGCGAAGGATGAATTTGTATAGAACGAGGCGAAGGGCGAAGAATCTCTGTTTAGTCAAACAACGAAATCCGCGAAGAGGTGACCCCGGCTTATCTTTAAAGCCAGGAGCAGGATGCTCGACCCCGTCGAGGACCGAGTGCCAAAAGTCGAGGGTCTAGGGTCACATTTGGATGAAAAAGAAGAGAGACCAGACGGGGAGAAACCCGATTTGCAATTTTGATGAGACGACTTAAGGAGACCGGTGAGTATATATATACATACGTACGTCTGGCCGAGATCTTCTCGCAAATTCATGTCGCCTCGTTCCTTTTTTCAACCTTTCTTATATCGGCAGGCATAACAGTGTCGCCTCCTCTGTATGTATGTGTGTAAATTAGGGTGTGCCGAAAAAAAAGAATTATTCGTTTTTTGGTTTTTTTCTTCAAACGCGGATCAAAATTTCGGTATAACATTTATCTCAACCTAATATGACCTATTAATATATTGACGTCTAAGGATGCCAGTTTTATTTTTTGCTATTTTCCATTCGACTGAAACGGAAAAAAATAAATGAGAAAATTTAAAAATTGTTTTCACTACCCGACGGTTTGACCGATAAACTAGGATGGAGATGGAATTCTTCCAACTCTAACCAGTTAAGAGATATTAGCCCATAAGCATTAAGTCGTCTTGAATTTCTTTTTTACACACCCTTGTATTTATTACATATAAAAAAAAGAAAAAAAGTAACGGAGAAGTTACAGAGGTTGGAAATTTTTCTTGAAAAATATATTCGTCAATTTTATATCAGATACAACATTTATACGAAGCGCACGCGTAATGATTGATCGCCGAGCGATTATCTCGAGCGATTTCTCCCTATACGTTCCGCAAATTTCATCCTAATTATTTCCCCTAATTGACGAACCAATTACCGTAACCCAAAGTATGCGTCGATGAAAACCCCGGCCTCGAAACTGTGCTCGGATATTCGGAAAATTTAACGAACAAGCAAGTATCTCTGCAAAGTTTTCGCATAGTTTTATAACACCTGGTATATTGCAATTTTTTGCATATAATATACAGGTATACGGAAATTGATTCGAGGGTTCTGAAAATCCGATGAATCCGTTAAAATTCATGCGGTTATATTTTAACGCGAGATCACGCGTGCGCGAAGAAAACCGAACGGAAGGAAAATATAATAAAATCGCTGATTTCCAACTAAAATTTGGTGAAATTGATGAAAAAAAATTGTTTTTTTTTTTTTTTTTTTTTAGTTTTACGTCTTCTTTGTTTACGGTGTCGTAATATTCAGGAATAAATTTTCGCTTGTTTTCGTCGATTTATACATACCGCGTGCAAAATTCTTCGCGACGTCGATCCGTTGTGGGGGGTGTGACAGAAGAGGGGGGAGGATGCAGGGTCAGGTTTACCGAACACCGTTACGGAAATTTTATAAACTCAATTACGCCGTAATGACCCTGCCGATGAATTATTCAACGATTTCGGTTTACGGATTTTAGAACGAAAATATTTTGCCTGCGGGTGGTAGGCGTGTGTATAAAATACGTGTACGCGTACCTAAGTCTGTAAGTAACAGAGTTTATAACGGTTCGAGAGAAGGAAAAAGTAAACGCGAAATTTTTTTAATTTTTTTTTTTTTTTTTTTTTGCTCTTTCGTTCATTTCGTTAATAAACCCAAACCCTTCTGAAGACCGTGACTTTTCGCGCGAGTTACTTGACTTTTTTCGTTATTTTGAAAAACTCTCACAAAGCCGTGACGAAGACGACACGACGTGTGTCAGAATTTATCAACGTCGGAAAAATCGCGGTTTTTAGGTAGCTACGCAGAAAGCTGACTGCAGTCGACGAGAATTACAGGTAAGTATGTCAAAATTCACCGACCTCAAAGGGCGCCTTGATCCCTTCACGTGGAAATCCACGTCACAGTGTTTTAAACAAAAATCAGTTTTTTTTTTTTCAACTTTTCATTCACGATTTTATTTTTCAATTGTTCAGTTTCGTTTTCTCTCTCTCTCTCTCTCTCTCTCTCTCTCACACAATGCTATTTATTATCTAGCCTGATTTGCACTTTAAGCGTTGGCCTTTTTCTTCCTTCTTCTAATTTTCATTTATTTATTTATTTGTTTATTTCTTTAATTACTTATTTATGTTACCCTTTTTTTTTTCATATCCCTCACTGGTATATTTGTGCACAGTATGTTTGTTTCTTTATTAATTCTGTACTTATTTAACTTTTATACTTTATTTTATTTTATTACATTGAAATGTTATTTTCATTCTATCGGTGTGTGTGTTTTAATATGTTAACTTTTTACAGTATATTTTAACCATCGGAATTTTACTCTCTCGAAACTTTGCTAAATCGTAACTTGAATTTTCAGAATCTTTCATTTCGGGAGTTTGATCCGTCGGCTTTCCGACCATTCGAATCTTTGTTGTTTCTTCAAAGTTCAATTTCTTCACTTCAACTTTCACCGCCAAATAATTCTGAATCAAACGGTTTAGGAACTTTTCAAATTCGAAATTTCATCCTCATCCCCCTTTAGGGGACTTATTTCGAGGTAAATAAATTTTAATTCTAATTCTTTCTCTCTTTTTTCTTTCCACCGATGCTTGAGAGCTTGAGAATCGCCGGTTTCCATGAAAACCGCTGAAAATGGTGGAACGCACACGATCCGGGATATTTATGTCCCGATTCTCGGACAACTGAATTCGCGATTCAATATCGATGTTGCCGCGTGGTTGTGTGTATGGATACTAACTTTCGCGTGTGAAGAGAAAAAGATTTCACGTGGACGGAAAAACGGGATTTTTTCCTTTATTTTCAAACACATGCTATCGCAGCCTCCTCCCTAAGGATTAAATTTCTTTCAACATTTTCACGATTTCATTTTATCCACTTTTTTTCAGCCTCTATTATTCCCCTCTGTTTTTTCGACAGAATCTATTTTCCTCAAATTTTGACGAAATATCCGTTCGACTAGATTTGCATCGGAATTCCACGGATTCTGTTGCGATTGCGAAATCAGATCTACGCAGTGAAATCGTTTTGTGAAGATTGGAAATATGATTGTTCGATTGTTGCGAATGAAAAAATGATCGATCGATTGCAATTTATGCTTCGTGAATTAAGCGCCACATCAAACAACGACAGTGAAATGTGCCATTGGCAATTGACAGGCTTGTCGAATGTTATCAGACGGCGAATGATTTAGTTCTGCTGATTATACCGGACAGACGACCGAAGCCCCTCTTAATAACTACTCGTCTTACTTCTCTTGCGAGAAAGGATTTTTAACGCGTTTCACAAAGTATTTTGCCGTTTCGACAAAGAATTTTACAGATTTGCGATGTAAAATATCATTCGACAGCGGTAATCGATTAGCAGCTCTCGTGGTTTCGTAAATTTTACTAATCTTTGTCCACCGAATTGATTTAGTGGGCCGTACAAAGCGATTTAGTTGAATCTACCAGAGGATGTTCAATGTTTTTATAATACCACGAAAAAAGTGTTACTTCATTAAATTGACTTGATTAAAATCGAGGTTTCGTACTTATAAGTATATTTTATTTAGGAAATTTCTTTATTTGTGAGTTTGAAACAACAGTTTCATCAATTTTGGTATTTACAACAAAACATTGTTTTCCCGCGAGAAAATTTTCGACACATTGATGAAAAAAAAAGCAACAAGTTTCCTCCGAATTCAGAAGTTACAGTAATTATGCACCGAAAAGTCACGTTTAATTCAGTCAGTTGAAATAACTAAAATTCCCGTCCCACTTCCTCTCCATTCGCACGAAACCGCACGATCTTCTCCTTATTTGAAAAATTCTTCTTCCCAGCGAATAACGGCCGGTAAATAAAACACGGCGTATAACGAATTGTTCGCGGATAAAAGTGCTGAAAAGTAATTGCGGTGTCCGAGGTGATTTCTCCAATTTCCGGTAGAATTTCGCCGAGGGTGTTGTCCGGCATTCGAAACGGCAAGCCGCGAAACTCTCGCAGGAAAAAAGTCCCTCGGGTTGCGAGTGAAAAGCCCGGCATTGTCTCGAAACGTCGATTGGAACAGGCGTCGACGATACGGGAGCAATTCTACTGAATATTGGATTTTTCGATTTCCTTTCGATTGAAATGAAATTCTGCGGTCTCCTCGCTTCGGCTCGGCTCGGCTCCTCGCAAGGTCGCATTCCTCTCGTCTCGATCACCGGATCGTTTCGACCCCGTTGACGACGCGAAAGATCCGCCGCGACGCGTCGAACCCTTTTTTTCCTTATCACCGTTCCGACGGTATTCGGACTTTGAACTGACCTCGAGTCACTCAGAGGAATATAATGTAACGCAAGCTCGAGGTGAACACGCCGAGGAAAAAATTTAGATGAGGAATTACCGCACGGTTCTCAATTGTTTCCGTTTTTTATCGCAAACGAAAAATGTGCACTGAGAAGGATTTCATTTGTTACGGTAACTAGAAAAATTGAGTAAAACAGGTATCGTTGAAAAAACTGTTCCAATATTGTTGGAATTAGGAAAAACGAGGTACGCGTAAAAATTTTCCGCTATCGTCGATCCTTTTTTGGTAATTGCAACGCAAAATCAGTTCGTGAGATTCACTCTACTTTTTTAGTTGAATAATGCTTTAACCTCAATTTATTGTTGCACTAGCATTAAATTTTCGCAACATTTACAAGAAAATCTAGCAACAGTGATCGTAATGAGAAGGAATAATAACGGATAGTACCTAGACTTTCCGGTAACGGCTAGAAAACTGATTTTCATTTAAAAATGTAAATTAGTCTTCTAGCTGTTACCGGAAAGTCTGGTATCCGTTACTGTTTTTTCTCATTACGATCACTGTGACTATATTTTCTTGTAACTGTTGCTGGTTCAACAAAAAATAGATTTTATTTAAGGTCTTGTTAAACTAAAAAAGTATAGTAAATCAAAGAAACCAATTCAGCGTTACAATTACCCAAAAATCTAGTATTGACAATTCCAATCGCACAAATTAGTTACTTGTGTCTCGTTTCTTATGTAACTCCAACGATTTTCAAACAGTTGTTGTACCAATTGTGGTAAAAGAAATTTTTACTAGCTTTAAGAAATCAAGTTTTTCTCAACAAATAATTACGAAAATACGGTGAATTTTGGGAATTTATACCCCTTTAACCGATCATTCGATTCGATTTGGGTTTGTATTGTTTTTCAAAAGTACGTGGATCGATTTTGATTGAGATATTTTTTTTTCAATTAAAATCAATTCGATTTTCAATTTCCCCGTAAAATAATAACGTTTTTTTTTTTTTAGGTATTCAGGTACGTTGAATTAAAATATAGCGGTATTTATTTTACGTCACATCGAGAGGTATTTTTATGCAAGATCTATGCATTTTTACACATTTTTGAACAATTTTTATGGAGGAATAAAATATAACGAATACAAAACTGAATGTTTGGTTATAAAATGAACAGCGTTAGTTTCAAACAAGACTTGAGAGACTTGATGAATCGAAAAGACTTGTGATATCTTTTTCTACTTTCTTTAAAACTCATGTTCGATCTTTTTCTCTCGTACTTACGTAGCTCTAAATATGTTTAAAATCACCGTAAACAACAACTAACGAAGGTGGATGAATATTTAAACATCGACACTACCGTAAATACGTATAATCGGCACAGAAATTGGAAGTTAACTCTACTGGTACTAAGAAGAAAGAAAGAAATAAAATTCTCAGAAAACTTAAGCCATAGAATTTATTGAATGTTTTTTTTTTTCATAGAATCGTATCGAATACCCATAGAAGTTATAAATCAATTTTGTCAGGGGAAAACCATCGCGGGCCTGTGTAATCGGCAATTACAAACGATCGTCAATCGTTTTGAATACATGAATGTATACACCAACGATTACGCAATGTATATAATATTATATCAGTGTACGAATTTGAATTCAATTAAATTCCGTCCGTAAGTCTCAGCGCGTTCACGTTGGAAATTCGTGCCGGAGTTTCGTGCCTGGATGCATCGTGCCTGTAATAATACGCGTGTGTATCAACAAAATTAACGAGGAAAATTAATTCCGCTAATTGCTTCTGCCCATTTCCCAGCAATATTCCGCAAAAACCTCACATTTTTCATCCGTTGAACGAATTAACGACTTCCGTTTATTTTCACGATCGTTAGATTACAGTAATACAAAGGGAACCGTGAGACCGAACGACACTCGCCAACGAGTATGAATTAATTCGGAAGCACAGAAATGAAACATTTTAGAATCGAGACGGAGAGATTTTACCGTGACTCGAAGAATTTCTCAATCGCTGTTAGATTTTATTTCAAACTGGGATTCTTACCCCAAAAAATAGACGCTCGTTGTCGATCCAACGGCCATTGCTTTGTATTTTCAATATTTTATCGAATAAAAAAATTCTCCTCTCGTTTTAAAACCTCGTTTCGATTAGGACCAAAGGTTGAATTGCACTTTCGAGAAACACCGAGGCCGCATCGCATTCAACAACATCGAAAACCACTTCCGGCTGTTTGCCAAAAGCTCGGGGACGATACGCTTGGGCATAATTTATCGAATCGGTTAATGACGCGAGTTATATTAACGGCTGATGGTCCGGGGAACGAGCCGCTGCTCCTCTTATAGCCATCGAAGTGCATTTTGTAAGCCTCGACGTGGCCGAGCGGGATGACACAACGCGTAAATAATCTCCCGAGCATTTATGACCGGGCCGTAAAGATCCTCGGCTAATTGACCCCATCTTTCAAAAAGATTCTCGCCTTTTATTCGCCCTGGCTCTTTGCCTCGATCCGAAATTCATTTGAGCTTGCAGCGAGTGCTCGGAACGAATAAACAGGAATTCACTCTCATGCTGGAATTTTTTTTTTTTTTTTAGCATCTTTGAGAAGAATCATAAGACGCGGTGAATTTGAGGAAAGTCAGAATATTGGAAAACATTTTGTACAGCAGTTATTGGGAAAGTACACGAGATGCATCTCATCGATCTTTTTCGTTCTGCGACATGTTGCGGTTCATCGAAAAACATTTGACGCGTGTTTGTTTTTTTTCTCTTCAAGTGCCAACTCGGGATTCAAACCACCCCCTCAAATTCACCGCCCAGAAAATAAGGAGTGCAAACCCAGGGGGTAAAAACACTGCGAATATTACGTTGATGAATTCCGATTGATTTTGTCAAAAAAAAAAAAAAAAAAAGATAACATCTCGGTCAGCCTTCGTTTCGGACAAAACGAAACGACGCGAGTCCCAACAGACAAATTTCTTTTTCGGTTTTGCTTCGTGAGAATTCCACGGGGTCCTTTTGCCTCGTGTTGCGAAGCATTCGAGCCGAGTGATTGAAAACGACCACGCAACAAGCCTCGGCGTCTCACTTCAAGAGTCTGTTTACCCTTGTCTTATGTTTACCCTGCTTCGATCGGTTGAAGTTCCGCAGTGTCAAACAGGAATCCGAAATCGACGGTCTTGTCGCGAAATTCTGTGATCTTCGGTGCCTAAGAGCGGTGTTGAAATTTGTTCAAGCGCAAAGTGACCCAAAGTTCTCGTCTCGGACCTTGTTTCTGGTGCTTGTTGTTTTCAGTGAGTACGTGACTCGCGTTCGATCGAAGGCGTTTCGCAGCATCACCTTCACCAACCACGCAGCTCGCAAGGTAATCACATAACCGTTTCACACTTTGTACCAACGATAAATTGCGCTGATTATATCGACTCGAAGTCCGGTAATCCACATTCCCGCGAATAAAGAGGTATACACGTTGTAATGAAACGGAAATTAACGGCACGTTTGGAAGCCGCTAATTATGCCAAACCGATTACAAGTCTCGGTACGAATTTACGAAAGAAACTTTCACTTTTCGCACGACGCGTTAATTTATACACGCCTGTCTTGTATGTAAGTTCGAATTCATACACCCGAATAAATTCATAATCGAATAACATTCTTACCGTCCCGCAATCTCTCTGAAAGATTCGAGAGCGTGGAACGTGCTCGTTGTAATTATCAGAGGGCGAAAATATACTCGACGTCGTTGGGGCAGTTCGATTCGAAGTGTATGACGATACATCGACATCAATAAATTGGAACTTGTGATGGAGAGAGCGCTGCTGCGTGGGGCAGAACTATCGTTAAAAGGAATTCGGTTCGCCAATCAATGGAACTCGTATCGCCAGTCTCGCGTTGCTGCATCCTCTGTGACTATTCTATACAAGTATACACTACGCGCGTATGATTAGGATGACCGATAGCAAAAATGTTCAAGCTCCAAGTTAAAGAAAGTAATCTTGAGTTGACCGTGAAAAAAAAAAAAAAAAAAAAAAAAAAAACACCCTCAAAGTTTCAACGTTTTATCTCGCTATTAAGGAATGCTGGCAGATTTTTTTTATTTGTTTATTTTTTTTTTTCGTTGAATCAAATCAAATCAAATTCAAGAAGATCAAGATCTGAAAAAAGTGTATAACCGAGGGCAAGAAAAGATTTAAAAATAAAAATAAAAATATAAAATTCCCCACAACATTTTTCACGTTTCTTTTTCCCTGATCGATTTACAACTTCTGTTAACACGCTTTCCTCCCCTTCAACGTCTTGTCCAAACTGTCGAACATTCTTCTGTACTTTCGTCATTTTACAAGTACACGTTTCTTTTTCCTCAACTTTTCGCGCTGAAGGGAAGTTTTTTTATTTTATTTGTTTATTTTTTTTTTTTTTTTTTATCGTAACGTAAGGGTGCATCGTTTCAACGAAATTTGTATTCCACCAATTATTTTCCCCCTCATATTCGGCATATCCGGTTTTCTTGAATTTTGGTATATTTTCTTTCTTTTTCTTTTTTTTTTTTTTTTGTGCCTAATCGAAATTGACAGATTTTTTATCCATGGTTTAACGTACGAAGTATAAAGTTATAATCATTACACAATGATTCTACGATACTGACGCGTGGGATGAAAATTTTTGAAAAATGCTTCTATTCGGTAGCTGAAAAGAAAGGGGGGAAATGAAAATCAACCGTAAAACCGTTAGAAAATAAGTAGGCAATGTTTAAAACTGCATCGCATACGCTTCGTTTTCAAATCTCGTGAATAACAATATTCGAAACGAATATTAATTTTACCGAACGTTAACTTTTCCAACGAATGGAAAATAAAAAAATTAACGAAAAAAAAGTTTCCTGTTACAGTGAGAAAATTTGATTTTTGTTTCGGTAACTCGATAGGTAAAGGGAATAAAAATAAGGGAAAACATCGCGTTGTTTGCCGGAGTGAGTTTTAGGGAAATTGCTAATCTTCGGAGCATAACGAGTTTGATTTTAGCGCTTAGTGTCGTAAAAAGTTTGTTGCGAGGTTCTACGAAGCGAGAGGAAAAACCGTTTCGCTGATTATATCGTCGAAAGTAAAGCGGAAGCTGAATGACCGCTCGACGTTGAACATATCAGAATTATTAACACTAGGAAAAGAATTCTCTAGGACTTTTTTCTTTTTTTTTTTCTTTGTTTTTTGTTGAAACAACGCGTTTTCATTTGAATAACAATCGACAGAAAATTTCTTCCGATTGAATTGAAATTGATTATTTCCTTCCAATAAATTTTCCTTTCAAGGAAACAAATCTTACTTTTCCAAATCGTCCTTTTTTTTTGGGGGGGGGGGGGGGGGGGGTGTAGAGTCGTGAAGAGAAGCGTTACCTCCGGAATCATTTTTCCTGCATCAGGGTTGAATCCGGAGTATCGCAAAGTGTGCAAAAGTTTCGATAACGGCGACGAGACGTCAATTGCGAAATTGAAATGTCCCGAATCCCTCGGGAACCCGGGATTTTTGATATCTCCTTTTTTTTTTCACATCTTTTTTTCGTTCGTCGAGCAACCTGAAATCTCGACAGGCAAGAATTTCCGACGACGTTTCAACTTTCTTTCAATCGTCAAGAGCCTTTTCCACCGGATTATATGAATTAGCAAGCTGATACGAGGAAAATATCGAAAAGCCGGAAGTCAGACGGCGATCAATTCGAGAGGGAATTATTACGTGAATATTGTAAGCGATACAACAACGCTTCGAACATACTTTTTAAACAAATCTGGGATAAAAGCTTTTCTTTGGGAGGGGGAAAAGCTTCGAAGAAAGGAAATCCTCGGCAAACGGAATTTTTTTTTTTCTTTTTATATTCTTCTCTGCGTTTTTCTCGTAGCTATTAAAAATTCTTGGATTACTAATGATCGTCCATAGACGAAACGGAAAATATTTTTATTTAAAAAAAAAATAGAAGATTCTTATCATTTTGATATCAATCAATCAGTGCCGATCTGTTTGAATTAGAAATTGCCAGATTTGGAGCAAATTCAGTTGATTTTTTTCCGAGACATTTGCCGAAATACGATTTCTTTCTGTCGAACAATAAGGTTCATTGGTTTGGTTTCATTCAATTTCAAACTGATCCAGTTTTCAGCGAAATAGGATGAAAACGGTTTCCAGAATGTTTGCAAGAAGTCAAATTTTATTTTTATTTCTCGGTTGGTAAATCAAAAACTGATTTCGGAATGATTTGAATAAAATTAGCTCGATTCGACTTGGAGCTGTAACAATTTCGATGAAAATTGTCGAAACCACCTCTGAGTGTTCTG
Source organism: Neodiprion fabricii (assembly GCF_021155785.1). Lineage (NCBI taxonomy): Eukaryota > Metazoa > Arthropoda > Insecta > Hymenoptera > Diprionidae > Neodiprion > Neodiprion fabricii. The sequence goes on from NC_060245.1 coordinate 19,190,173, forward strand.
CTGGGATAAAAATCTGTTTACAAAAATTTGAGTGAAAACTTATTTGTCAAAATGTTATCAGCGGATTTAGAAGAACTAAAATTGAAAAATCCATGAATTGATATTGTCAATTTTTTTTTTTTTACGTACAAAAGTATGCCAAAATTAATTTATCACTCGCCACACATTCAATAAATAAATAAATGAATAAATTCTGGTAAATTCAGATAATTCCGTGACTCTCTGAAATCGTGTTTTCAGCTTAAGCCTAATCGGTGTACACTTGAGTAGAATTTTTATATTTTATATTTTTATTACTACACCTGACAAATTTACCAATTTTTTCCCTTCCGATTAATCTACGTCAATTTCATCTATTCTCTTATACTTTTTCTCACGTTCCAGCCTCTTTACTCACTCATTTATTTAAAATTTACTTATTTATTTATTTGTTAATTTTTTCAACCAATTAATCGCATCTTATTTATCATTCCTACCTTATTTTCTACCAATCTTTCGGTCTATTTACTTTCATCCATCTTTCTATTTCCTTCTCTGGTAATTATATTTAAACCTTAATTTCAATACTTTTCCATGATCTTTCTGTACGCTGCCTAAAGGTACTTGTCCCAGGGCAAATAAACCTATCTATCCATCCATCCATCCATCCATTCTCCCTTAAACCCTTTCCCCTTTATTTTCCCACCGATCGTATAATAAAGCTCGGAGAAAGGGTGCGTGAAAAATAATGACCAACTCGGCAGCGTCGCGCCTATAAATACCGGGTCTTTGGGGGGTGGTGGTCGGAGGTTACGTGAGCCCCCTTCAGACAACCCAACGTCTTCCACGAGGACTTCCGCTTCGAGTTCCCGCGGGAGGACTCCGCAGGCACTCCATAACTCAGGAGGACATCGCGGTGACTCGCGAAGGACGATGCGGATGAATTGTTCGAGGATGAGAGGGTGGGACGGGGCGAAATGGAAATGGCTGGGGGGGTGGTCGCCCATTCGAATGGAGGCCTCGACCGCTTCGCCACACGTCCGATATTAGGAGAAGGGGAAACGACGCGCCCTGTTTAGGGAAATAAGAGGCGTGAACGATACGTTGCGTAAGCAAACCCCCGCCAAATTTTTGTCACCCTCTCAAGAATTTTTCCCTTCGCTTCGTCCCCCCCTCTCCCCTCCTCCTCCTCTTGTAACCCTTGACGTTGCGAAACGTCCGTGTTTGGCGGAATTTTTTTTTTTTTTTTTTCTTTTCGTCACCCTTTCGCGTTTGAAATTCCTTCCGCGAACGATAATTTCGGCTTTCGATTGACGATGGATGGGTTTTTTTTTGTTTTTTTTTTTTTGTTTTACACAGATACGCACACCCGCGTTTGAATAGGTTTCGGTGATGTTGGAAAATTATTGGTTTCGATTGAAAGTCAATTGTTCAATATAGTTATGAGTAATTGGCTCGGCGGAGTCAAATTGGTAGAAAACAAAAAAAAAGAAAAAATAATGATTTTACTTTTTCTTCTCTCTCGCAGCTGAATGAATTCGCATTTTCGATGAATTTCCGGTAAAGAAAAGTTGCTCTTTCGAATATTCGAGACAACTTGTCAATTTTTGTTTGAATGAATTTTTGTTTGAATAGCGTCACACGGAATTATACGTCACTGTATTTATTTACTTATTACAGTTGCGTTGATGAAATTGTGAAATAAAGTTTGGAATATTGAATTATTCTCATGAATAATTATCAATTTATCCATTACGTGAGTGTTCTGTTACATTCCACTTATTCAATATTCAATCTGAATACTCTTCAAGTTTTTATCACTGCTAAATTACCTTTGACATCGCGTATAATCTCTCCAATGAAATTCTATAACACAATTGTTATTCATTACAAATTGAATAATTCACTGTTATCTTTCTCCATGTATTTTTGAACACTGAAAACTTGTTTATTCAGCATTTATACAAACTTTCAAAATCAATCATCCTCGTAGGACATTGTCTGAAAATTTCGAGATCGATCACCTTTTTCACCGTCATATATTAGGTCGATGATTTGGTCTTAAATCGAACATTTTTTTTTTTATTTAATTTTGTTTTGTTATTTGTTAAAAAAAAAAAAAAAAAACTTGTTTGTATATTATACAAGAACAGAAAATGAAGAATGAAGGAGACGAAAGTGGGGGAAAGAAATACTCCCACAAATTCGCTTTTCTCTCAGCTGGAGATAACCGATTCCCCTTTCTTTTCCAACGCTCCGAAGTATGTAAAGAAACTCCGTTCGCCTGCAGCTGCTCATCCAGGGGAATCCCCATGGTTTAATACGGTATTATACGTATATATATATATGTATATAGTATATGGTATGTAGTATACAGTATATATATATATATACATACGTGTGTGTGTAGCCTACAGCCAAGGGACAATCTATATTTATGACTTTCCTCACAACGCGATAAGATGCACAGTCGTATTCTTACCGCGTTCTCTGAATATATATCTTGCACTCAGGCTACGTCTCGGCTCGCAACTTCTCATTCGGATACTGCGCTCGGAATACTTTCTTTGATTTTTTTTTTTTTTTTTTTTTTTTTTTATTCTTCGTTTCCATCCCTCGAAGATTCTCACCGACGATGATGAAATACCGGATGAAAGAATGTAAAAATAGAAACAAACGAATGAAGAAAATTACAGGTGAAGGTTTTTTTTTTTCTTTTTTTTTAAGGAACAACTTTTTCGCTGATTACCCATCAGGTAAAATTTGACTGAACCTATTCACCGATAAATCGTTGAGTCGTCGAGTACCACAATTTTTCCATCACGGAAGGAGTCAATTTTTGTAATAGAAATCGGCGGAGGAATGATCAGAGGAGAATATTTTGCGGCGAAATAGGAAAAAAAAAAAAAATAGAAAACTTCCTGATTTAAACATCTTGCATTCCTCTTTGATCAATTAAACAGCATGAAAGTTCTGCTGCAACTGCTGCAACAGCGAGCTCGTATGCAGGATCAAATTACCTAAAAGGATCTTAATATATATAAGTTTCCCGACTATTCACAGAGGAGGGAAACGGAATAGTTTGTCTTTCGTAAAACCGCGAGAATGCGGTTGAAGTTATATAACAGAAACGCGCTCAGAGCTTTAAGATTAAACTTCTTCAAGTTTACGTCCAAGATATAAACCCCGCAAAAACTCTTCTTATGAACTTGCGTTATGTATACATATGAGAATAAGAAGGCATAGAAAATAACGAAATCTGGTAATTGGCGGTAAATTTTTTTTCTTCTTTGTTCAAATTTTATTTTTTCATTTTTTTTTTTTTTTGCCCACATTTACATGACAAGAAACCTTTCACGTCTTGTAACTTTTAACTCGTACATTAAGGTGGTCGTTATATGAGTTTAATACAATAATTTACGATGGAATCTCTTAAATCAGTTCCAAAAAACAATTGGTAAAAAAAAAAAAAAATACATTTTCCAAATTTTGTCAGATTTTCATTTGATTCCCTTAGTTTTCTTATTTGAGCGGGAAGTTTCAAATTATTCATAGATATGCTGATTTGCTGTGTTTCGTATTTCTTTCTATCCCAAGATTATTCATAGGCAAAAAAATTCATATTCTCGAATATTCGGTGAGATTCGTTTCCCATTAGAAACGTGTACTACTTTAACTCGTTATTTCTTTTTTCTTTTTACTTCTATATTTGGAAAAGGACAAACCATCAGATCAAGTTAAAAAAAATCACCTCAATATTCGCATGTCATTAACTGTGATATTACTTACAATTAGCGTTGATGTACGGGTCATTCCGTTACAGTGCCGACTAAACGAATGCTGTAGTGTTTTGTTTCAATTTTATTTATTTTTTTTTCTTCTCAGTTTTTGTCCGAATGACAAAACGAATTTTTTTAAAGTTCAATCGTACCGTCTATTCGAGAATATGGATTTTTGTTCTTTTTTTTTCTTTGCCAACGAATAATTTTGAATTAAAATTTGGTACGAAATACATCGTCGATGAGGATATTTTTGAACAATTTGTAACTTTCCGCCCAAATGGAACGAGAGACCAAGGGAATGAAATGAAATTCTGAAGAAGATTGGGGTAATTTTTTCTTTTTTTCTTTCGTCGCGATTTTTTTTTTTTCCAACCTCATACGAGGACCACCCCTATTCTACGTACATTGCGCGTAATTTTTTTTCTCTCTCACGTTTATTTCATCGTCGTAAACGAGAGAGTTGATAACGATGGACATGAGAGAAAAAAAAAAAAAAAAAACAAAAAAGAAACAGAAAACTGGAAGCGAGAATGAAAATTAATCACCCAGCCACGTACTGCGTCACATTTCCCTCGCCCTTGGGATACTTTTTTTTCATCATGTTACGACCCCTGCCAACAAGTTTTTGTGAAACGACAGAGGATGAAGTGGGAATTAGGCGAGTATGAAATTCTGCCATCTGAATACGTTTTTACCTACCGCTCTTCGGCTGTCTCGTTTGCGAAATCGATACGTCCGAGGATCGAGTCAGACTCGAATCTCATGATTTTTATTCCACCCACCGGAGAGCGAGGATATTTATTATTAATCCACGCGTCGATGCTTTCGGCCAAGAATTACGGAGTTTTTCCATCCATTCATCAAGCGTGATTCTTTACTACGTCTAGGATTTTTCCAAATTCGAATACGAATGCGAAGTGAAAATCTTTGATTTTGAAAAATCTGTGATAACATGAATTCGGTTGAACCATTTTTTTTTTTATTTATATCGAAAATTCAAAATTCGTAACCGGAAATTCGTGAAAAAGGCAAGTCTTGGCAAAATTTATATTGGCCATTTTTTTTCTTTTTTTGGAATTCTTGCAATTAATCACATTGGCTCCGCGATCTTGAATTTTAGAAACGTTCCGTTCCTCGGATCCGAAAATGAATCGCAAGGCATTTCGTCGGTTTTCCGACCGTTCGAAACTTTGCCGTTTCTTCAAAGTTTGTTTTCTTTTTTTTTTTTTTTCCATTCACTTCAAGTTTCGCCATAAAAAAAATTCAGAATTCGGCGCTTCCGGAACTTGAACATCGGCCCCAAAATATGCATCGCCGCGAAGTAAATTTGCCTCCATTTTACCCCTTTTCCAATTTCGTGGCCTCTTCGCGTTTTTTTTTTTTTGTTTTTTTTTTTTTTCTTTACATCCTCTTCGTACCGTCGCTCGTTTTATTTTCTCCCAGTGTAAAGAGCCGCGGGGCGTTTTTGGTTTCTCACATTAGGGACGTTATTCGATTCCCACGTTTCGTATCCTCGCTCTTATTCTTGTTTTTACTCTCCGTATTCTTCTTTATTCCTCCCGCCCCCAAAACGATCGCTTCAAGGATCCACTGCTCCCTCAGGAGGAACTCGGCGTATCTTTTCCACCAGACACGTTACGGGTACACACACCAACGCGTGTATACGTATACACCTTCGTACGATATCCACCAGCAAGGGAACCGCGGTAATATCACCGTCGGTTTCTTCTTATCTCACCCGGCATTGTAAACGCGGGGGTTCAACTCAAATCTTTAACGAAAACTTCAACGAACCCAACCCAACCCCAACCCCAACCTTGAAGCAATCAGAAACCGCGATCTCCGCAGTCCGTAAAGAACAATTTCATTCCTCGGCTTCGAGCCGAACGCGAAAATGAAGGATCAATTGTCATCAAAAAATTATCCACAAAGAAATCTCGAATCGAGCATCGCGGCAAGGCCTTTTTCTTTTCATTTTCAGTTTTTCATTTACATTTTTATTGTAAATATTACACCGAGAGAAATTTTTATTTCCGGTTACCGCTCGGTACTTATCTATTTTCATTTTTTACCACAATCGACAAAATATACTTCTAGGTAGATAATGAAAATTAGTTTTATAACTGGTACCGGAAAGTCTATTATACGTTACCATTCTTTCTCATTGCGATCACTGTTGCCATATTTTCTTACAACTGTTGCGAAAATTTAATGCTCGAGCAACGATAAATTGACGTTAAAGCCTTGTTTAACTAAAAAAGTTGAGTAAACCTCAGAAACTGATGTCGCGTTGCAATAACCAAAAAAGAATCGACGATAGCGCAAAATGTTTACGCGTACCTCGTTTTTCGTAATTCGAACAATATTCAAACAGTTTTTTCAAAGATGCTTGTTGTACGGAATTTTTCTAGTCACTGTAACGAATAAAATTTATCTCAGTGTAGATTTTATAGCGAGTATAAATCAAAAAACATATCAAGGAAATTGAACAATGGAAATTATTGAATTATAAACCAACAAATTTGCATCCTTGTCATTTTTAATTTTTTAGATATGTGTATCTAGAATCTCAAAATCATTTCAATTTCATTTCCATTCATCCTATTTTTAGTTACAAATATACAAACTTTCGTTGCTTCATCTTCCTTATAATTCTCAAGATAAATGTATGAAAACTTTTAGTTTTTTTTTTTTTCGCACTTTCAATTGGAGATCGGTTTCGTGATTGAATGATCGTTTTATTTCATTTCCTTCATTTTTTTTTTTCTTATTTTGTTCTGCTTCAACGCTTGGAAAAATACCGATAAGTATAAAAATTTTTAACAAAATCAGAAACATGCAAAAAAAAGCAAATCAAAGGTCGTGGGAAACCCTATCAAAATACGACCTTGACAACTTTCAACAGAATCGAAAATGAGGATGACGAGAATTTTGTCCGTTTGCAAGGCATGGACTTTTCCGCAAATAGGGTGAGAAAATGGACTCGAAACTGTGAAAAAAAAAAAGTGAATTCGAAATCTACGAAATGAATTAAAAAAAAAGAAAGAATTAAAAAATAACAATTTATGATCTACCTGTAATCCAGGCCTTCGCCAAGCTGCCGAACGGCGATCGGAAATTCGCTGGGTCCGTGGGCCTTGAGGAGTTCCTGTAACCTGACAAGTCCCTCGTTGTTTTCGTATATGATCGTGAAGCTTTTCCATCCCCATGCCTTTACGAGATCGACGTACGCCTGGAATAATAAAACACAAGCTAATTCACCCGCCGTTGTGATCTTTCGCTTGTTTTCGCAAGCCCCAGCCTAATCCGAGCTTGCACGCCAAACAGAATATGGCTGAGGATTCGGTATATATATATATTAATATACGTATAAAATATATATATATTACTCGCATAACGAGCGAGTAAAGCTCCCGATCCGCGCGAGCTTTTCCAACGACGCGAATAACCTTTGCCTTCTATTCTCGTTACGTGTGATACTTTTCTTTTCCGTTTTGATTTTTTCTTTCTTTTTTCCTTTTTTTTTTTTTTTTTTTTTTTTTCATAGTTTTGTTTTATTGTCCTCGACCAAGCACCGTCAGGCACCTTTTTCGGACATTATCCAAATCTCTTGGGAGAGAAAACCGTCCGACGATAAATGCTCTTTTTGTATTCTTGCTGCCCGTGAATTGTGAAATAAGCCCAAAAATTGTCCATTTCGGTTACGAGCAGTGAATCAAAATAATGCGATTTTCTCGAAAAAGAGAGAAAGAGTGAGAAAAAAATCTCAAGCTGAATTAAAAGCAGATACCACATATATATATATATACGTGCTACGAATTTTACTTTTTACCGTGAAAAAATCTGTACAGATTTCGATTCGTTCTATTAGGATTCTAGGATTCGTTCGAATTAAAAATTTTTTTCCGTCGTATTAGATCAGCCATTTTGAATTTTTTAAATCTTATTTAATATCGGAAATCGGCGATGAAAAAAAATTATAATTTATGTGAAACATTTATGCGTGTGGGTAAGTTTTTTGAAAATGAATTATTCCTTCAAATTTCACGATTTTTGCTCGTCGTTTGTTTCTAACGATAATAATTTACATTAGGTCGCTATTGGCATTAGTGTACTATCAGAACTAGCGAAAAACCGAAAGGAAATGTATTTTCAAAGTTCTCTATGTAAACAAAAAAAAAAAATGGATATAAAATATGTGGTAAGAATTATTACCCTTGTAACTGAAGTGATGGAAATCGAGAGAATGTACAAGGTTTTTAACGATTTCTAATAAAGCATCGGTTTCTAGACTTTTGTCTATAATTTCAGTATTCTAAATTTTTTTAATTCTTAAACAGATCATAATTTTAGCTTTATAAAACAATAATCAGTAAGCTTCTCAACGTACGACTATCTCGTTAAAAAATTAACAACAAACACCAATCCACGTATTTCGAAGTAAGACCAACTCACACATAACCGATCGTACCAGTGAATTATTGGAAAATTTTTCCTTCGATAAATTCAATGTAATACAAATATCCGCCGACGTGAAATAATCGTGCATAATCGTTTCGCGATTGAATTCCCCGCGTCAATCCGGCCAATCGACGCGAATAACCGTCGAGTAGTAAATTGAAGAACCAGATTCGGCAACCGAGGCGTGAAATTTTTCACTCCAACTCTCTCTCTCTCTCTCTCTCTCTCTCTCAGGCCGTTTCATCCCTTGTCGAAAACCACGCACGTAGAAGGGCGCGTCACTATATACATATTTCATAAATGGCGGGTGAGCTTTCCGACCTTTTAGCGAAGAAACAGCTTGCTTCGAGTCCCTTTTTTCAACACCGTACCGTGAGAAGTCCCCGTGAAGTTCATTATTATTATTGTCATCATTGCGCGATATTTTCCAAATACCATTATCACGGGTGACGGTAAGAAATCAGAAAAACCGAATATCAGAATCGCCAGAATTCCGAATTTAATAATATCGAATAAGAAATGTGAGAGAACGGATACTGTCGGAAATTTTAAGTCCCGAATTGTGCCCGATAAAAAGTTGCAGCTTACCTAAAATGTATTTACTTGCGGACTCTATTATCCGAACCCACTTACTTCGGAAAACGTTAATCCAAGAATTCAAAGATGCAGAATTTAATAACGTATAGAGTCAATATTCCAGAAAATGAATTTGTAGAAATTTTCATATTTTCAATGTCCAAATATTATAAAAATAAAAGTAAAAATCCAGAATGTAGAAGGGTCTTTGTTCAGAATCGTACGATTCAGAAAGATCGGTCTTCCGAAAGTAACCGTATGGATGACTCACCACCAGAATTTCACATTCCGAGTCTATCCAACTGATCTATTTTTACTTGGAAAATGTTTTGTATACAGAATCAAAGAAATTCGTTACTCGATGCTTAACAAAGAAGAAAGAACGCGATGCAAACGGACAACTTTGAGTCGTTAAAGCTGTTGGGTCGGGCCTTTAGAGTGTGGCCGACGATGTGCCTGACTCTTTTCATATGTTGCGACCCTTCATTCCGACGATTCTGATATAACGCAATTCTATATTCCGAGCCTTCTACGAGATCACTACTCAGAGTTCCAAACGTTCTGATTCTTGATCCTTCGCATTTACGAATTCGCATAGATGAAAATTCTACTTTACGATCCATCCGAAGTTTATTTATTCGTGTTTGCGAGCAATCGCATTTTCCTCATTCTGCCAACGGCCTTTCTGAATTATCACCAGTTGTGTATTCTAAATTCTGCAACTTCAAATTTCGATACTTTTATATTCTATTTCCATTATTGAATGATGAAGATGAAGATTCACCGCTTTATTCTTTCGTGATTGTGAGTTTTCGATGTATTTATGTTCGGAATTCTGACCATTCTGATTTTCCCCTTTTCCGATTTCTTACCCGCACCTCATTTTCACCCCCAACTACAGGGGGAGGAAATCTCTCGGAGTGTCGAAGGCACGCCGTTGCGCTAAGAATTATCCTCCCTCATTAACTCGTCTCACAATGTTTTTCCTCTCAAGGCGTAATTTTTTCCCTCCCCCCAAAACCAACCAACCCTCCGAAAATAGAAAATCTATCACCCGGTTCGTCCTCACATGTGTCGATCGGTTACTATATTCAATCGATACCTGTCAGGGATCGACATATCAGGGTGCTCGGAGTTATCGTCACGGCTGTTTTTTCACCCTCTCCGCCCAACGGCGGGTCTCTTTTTTCATTTTTATTCCACCCTTTCGCCGTCTCTCTTCTACCCTCCTTCGTTCAAAGGTAACAAATTGCTGTTTCGCTGGATTCTGACCATGGAATCTTATCTCCGGGGTTGAAAAAAATCACGATTCATGATTCGTTTATTCGCGATGATTCTCCGCCCTTCATTTTCACTCGGCTTTTGCCAAGACGATGATGAGTGAATAATTATAACGATCTTAGGGCAAACATGGAGTTTTGAAAACCGCATAATTCAACCTTCGACTCTTGTCTATCTGGATACTGCATTAATCGAGGAGATTTGTTCCTCTACGGAATGTCGAAACTACCCTCGCTTCACCCCCCCCCACACTATTGTTTACCAAATCATGATACACCTGTCGGCGATTATATTCCGTCAATTTAATTAGCACGATTATTAATTAGCCGGAAAGTCGGGCGCTTGGCGTATCTCTTGGTGAATTAATTGCACAGGATTATAGGCATAGTTGGAGGAAATTCACTGAAATCTAGTCGATTTCAATTTTCCATGATTTCAAAATTGTATGGCAGTCAAATTTTCCGATCAATTGGTTTTCACCCTGAAATCGAACTTCGCTCGAATTGAACTCGATTCTTTTTCAAGTCCTTTTGATGTGCGATCTTTTTTTTCTTTCTTTCTTTATCCTATAAGCATTAAAAAAAATAAAAAATAAATAAAAATAAAGTTTCTTATATTGCCAGGCAAAATATGTAATAATAAGTGAGGATATTAAGAGTAAATACATATATACAAGTAACGAGGTGAGAATGACGTGAAGCAAAGAAATTTTCCTCTTGTTAGAGTTTATCAAATTCTATAATTCTTATTTATAATTTTTTTATCGTGTTCAAAGATTATTTGCTAATTTACATATAAATTCGATTATATGATCGTTTATTACGGTTTAACTGTAAAAAATTAAACTAAAAATTCAATATATTACACAGGCGAATAGAAATACAATCTCAAATGATTAGAAATTGACAGCTAAATTGAAATATAAAAAGCAATTGATAGAAAGGAACTAATAAACTAAAAAGACGTATTTTACTTTGTGTACGATTGTGCGAATTAATGTATCAGTGTGTAATTTTAAATGTAACGACATAGATGATTTAACGTCTACGAATTTAAATACGATCAGAGAGTTAGAAAAGTGAAATTTAATGAAATGAATGATTGAAAGATTTCTATCGTTATTTATATTTTATTTGTTCAATTCAATGTCAGATGTAACTCTCGTATTTATCATCGTTCTTTGTTTTTTTTTCTTTTTCTATGCCTGTCCATTTTATTATAATTACCGATTCAAATCTTTAACCTTACCTTTGCATATATCTGTCTCTACATCCCGTTAACATATAACAGCATAAATAAATATTTACAAAATTTCGCGACCAAATAATTTCGAAATCGGGCGTTTTTCGAACTCTTGAAATTCGTAACTTAAACTCCGCTCCGTCGAAACTATCATTAGATCAAATTAATGGCAGAAGCAAACAAAAATACAATCATCAAACATATCATCCCTCGGTATCGATTGTTCAAACATCATTTTGAAACGCGGAAATTTCCACTTTCTCGCAAAATTCCTCTTCACTCTAACGCGTGTAACCGCATTGCATTATGTATTCGTATGGCGACCAGACCGCGTCGGCGTTTTTACGGTGGTTGTAAATTACGCGGAAATATTTCAACCCCCGCCAACCGTACGAATGCATATTTTACCTCTATCTTGTTCAAAGCCCACCGCCGTAGAGTCGGCACTGTATTCGCGTTTACAGGTGTACTGTATATACATTATGCACACATTTGCCTGTAACATGCACGGTGTCATGCATATATTCCCGGAATCTTGGATTTATTATTGTTGAATTTTCGCCATTCCGAACACGTGTGCGGAGTCCCTCACTCCTTTTACACCATCGAACCCCGTGCCAGATTCATCCCCCCTCACCCCATACAGCATGCATGGGAACAGGAGGCGAAACTGCTTTATTTTCACCTCGCTGCATTTTCCTTTTCCCCCCCCTTTCCTTCGGGCTCATTTTTTCTTCATCTTACACATCGTCTAACAACCGCACATTTTTAGGATTTATTTCCTGGCTTCTTTTTTCACTTTCCGTTTCATTATTTTCAGAGGAAAAAAAAAAAGGGGGAAGTTCCTGTAATCACGACGGGAATGAAAAGTTGAGCTTTTACTGTACATCTCGACGTTTCGTTATAATTGACAACGGATGAATAGAAGCAAATCGAAATTGACACCCTGAGATTTTTTTGGGTCGATTATCGTGAATCTAAAGTCAGATTTGTGAAAATTTAAATTTGGCCTGTTCAATAAGCTGAGAAATAATAAAAATAAAAACATTTGGATTTTGATAAAAATTCATACTTGTCGATTTATTGGATGTCTGATCGTGAATTTTAGGTCAGTTTTGCCAAATTCAAAATAGTGAATCCAGTATGGAAGAAAAAAAGAATCTACAAATATTTGCACTCTCGTAGGATCATTGATCACGAATCTGAATTTTTAGTTCGAAATTCAAATTGGATATTAATAGGTACACTGAGAAACATTTCATTTGTTACAGTAACTAAATAAATTCAGCAAAACAGGTATCGTTGAAAAAACTGTTCGAATATTGTTGGAATTAGGAAAAACGAGGTACGCGTAAACATTTTGCGTTATCGTCGATCCTTTTTTGGTGATTGCAACGCAAAATCAGTTCGTGAGATTCACTCTACTTTTTTAGCTAATCAAGGCTTTAATGTCAATTTATTCTTGCACGAGCGTTAAATTTTCGCAACAGTTGCAAGAAAATATAGCAACAGTAATCGTAATGAGAAAGAATAGTAACGAATACTAGAGTTTCCGACAACAGCCAGAAAACTAATTTTCATTTTCTACCTATAATTAGATTTTGTCAATTGTGGTAAAAAATGAAAATTGTTAAGGACTGAGCGGTAACCGGAAATAAAAATTTCTCTCAGTGTATATTATTTTTTTCTCATGGCCAGCCTAACTCCAATTATTTACTACAATTTTTCCTAGCAACAATCGTGCTTATTCATTAAAATGTTCCTCATTATTGTCAAATTTTTATATACACGTGTTATACGTAAACTCACTAATTTCATTGGCATCGTTCTTTTTTATTACTACCTAATTGATAAAAAAGTGCTTCGATACAACTAAATTCCAAACTAAAGTATTCTAAAAAAAATATTACAACAATTTTTATTCCATACGTTATACGGGCTATGTATTAAGATTTAAAAATTGTAAAGTTCGAACAATAAATTTGATTCATATATATTTTGAAATTCTATATCAGAAACCGAAATATTTTCTTTCTATTTCTGGCTTTTTCAAAATATCTTTTCCCACCCACAAGATCGGAGAGATCCTTGATCAATATTTATTTTTTATCCAATCTGTACAATTACACTAGCTGCCATATTATTTTAATTTTATCATTTTCACATGGAAAGCTTTTTGTGTAACATTCACGTGCCATCAGCCATGTGTCAACTTGCACATGAAATTTTTCATATTTTATTTCCTCGTTGAATAAACGCGCGGATAAAATCTGAGGGGTGAATACAAAGCTTGCTTTGATCATTTAATGATGAATATTCTCTGCTCCAGCTCGTTTTTACTTATTCACTTGTTGATTATTCATTTCCTTTCCTCCTCTTTGCTGTTTTTTCTCAATTACATATTCCGAAACCCTCACTGATATTTACATAGTAATATACTACTGGCGGTATATACATATATATATAAATACGGGGTATTTCAGGTCAAATGGAACAGTCGATTTCCCTGACCCATTTTAATCTGATTTCCCTTTCACACAGTCAAAGTACATATTCAAAGGATGAACTTTGAATTTTTTTCAGATTTTTTCGACACACAATATCTTCACGACAACTCTTCTAATAAATTCATTTCAACAACGCTTTGATTTTTCGCATCTTGGTAGCTTAAAACCTGGACGAAATATGAGAAAAGTTCTTTTACAAAAATTTAACCTTTAGTTGTGAACTTCTCGAGAGTATTTTTTTGGATTTTTCACACCCCGTTTCAGTGTAGTTTTTATACAAAATGCGCGCAAATTATTTGTAACTGAAAAGTGCCGTGATCGAATGGGTTACAATTTACACACAGCGTGTCTTTTTCAACGCGAAAGGTTCTCTGAAAACTTTACAGTGGGCGGTGGAGTGGTTCAGAAGATATATCAGCAAATATTCACACAGTGGCGAGAATTCGATTCAAACTTCGCGCCGCGGCAAGATGTTTGCCTATCCTGCGCGTGGCGCTGCTGCGCACTCGAGCGCGATCCTCAATTGTTACGCGTGTTGTTTATAACTTCGGTCGTCAACTTTTTCTCGAGGAGTATACTTCGGTCTGTTATTTATCAGGGTTCCTGACATGATACGTGAATTCCGTACCGCCGGACAATATTTTTTGAGCATATTCATCCGAGGTAAGAATTCAACGATGTGTGTAACTTTTACGATTCATACCGCCACATTACAGTACGTATGGACGAGAAATTTCACAGTTCCACGTCAACTGTGACTTGTAACTTTTCAACTACTTTTCCTCCCACTAAGAAACTTGTAGACAATTTTTCGTATTGATAAAGGAATGCTGTGGAAAACTTTTAGCCAGTTCGATTAGAGCACTATTTTATAACAGAAGATTTTCGAAGACTTTTCGTCAAAACTGCGATTTAACGGGGCACGAAGAATCGTACATAATTACTTTTACAAATTTCATTCAAAGATGCGAAACTTTTTTCACATGTGATCCGAATTTCAAGCTATGTTAACTTGAAAAAATGAGAAATTGTTAAAACCTGATTTTTCCACTAGCTGTGCTAAAAAAAAATGCTTCGTCAGAAAAATCTGAGAAAATTCAAATTTGATGCTTTCAATACGAAATGAAGTGAGTAAAAGGGCGAGAACATCAAAAGTGGTCAGGGAAAAAAATCTCTTTTTGTCGTTCGATTTGACGTAGAATCTCCCACATATATCTTGTACATACATAAATATCTTTGTTCAGTTTTTCACGCTAAATTATCAACAAAAAAAAAAAATCATTCCACGGTACCATTTTTTTTTTTTTTTCAACTTCCGATGCCGAGTATAATTTGGCAAATGTAGAGAAGAGAGAACGTACAGAACAAGATGCAATGAAACAAAAACGGGGAAAACAAACAGTCGGAATTATGTAGGACCGGCTTTAAAACGCTGCTGTGTCTCACCTTTCTTGTGTTAAATCCGAATATACAGGCAGTCATGATTTTTTAAACAAGCTCTTCTGACGGCCGTCAAAGAGAAGATGAAAAACGCGATAAGTGGCAAATTTTTTTTTTTTTTTCGATCTTGTCTCCACGTACGTTACTTTCCTCTTTTTTCCTGCAAAGTATCGCCACTTCGGACTTCCCCTCAGACTTTTTTTCGGCTTCCGAAGTACCGCTCGAAGAGTCAACGTGAAGTTGAAAAAAATGTCAAGTCAAGTGCACATCGTATTTCAGTCCTGTGAATCTTTTACAAGAATAATATTTTTATACTCCTAAACATTGTATAACTTTTATTTATTATTCATTCGTATCGGAATTGAAATGAAAAGTTAACTCAAAGTTAAAGATATTCATTGGACTGCGTGAAATTCAATAAACATTGATTCTTTTTCTATGCACTGTACGAGTGAAAAATGAATTAACAAACATTCGGCACTGTGAAATATCTTTTGCGATTACAATATTTTTAATTATCTCAACGAGTCAAGATTTCTGTAATACGAGAACTCGGTTCTTCTCATATTTCTCTCACTTGACAAATTGTTTAGTTCAGCCAAGTGGCTTTTACAGGAGAAGTGAGTTTCTCTTTTCTTTTTCCTCTTCTTCGTCCTCGGTTTCATTTCCTTTCCCGGCTCTTTGAGCAACGGCTTCGCTTATCATCCGTCCTTTCTTCTTCCTCTTAACAGCTAGATTCTTTTCTTTCTCTTCTTCACCCGCGAACCACGTTTTGCCCCCTGGGTATGATTCCGCAGACACTCGACTACCACTTCACTCCTTTAGTTTCTAAACTTCTTCACTTGCAGGTGACAACGAGTCGGGGAAATTAGGTACAAGAGAACGCTTCGTTAAAACGTAAGAGAGTTGGAAATTGCTGGTGAGTTGTATGTACGTTTTTAAGTTGGAAAACACTTTATACGTAACTTTTATTCTTCGGCGAAAAAGGTCGGATTACCGAAACGTTGATTGGAAAGTAAAAAAAGTTCTTTTCCTCACTTTTCTGCGTCGCGTTTACTCAGTTTTACTGTGAAAAGTTGAAAGATACGTTAAGCGTTGAGCAGATGGTTTAAATTTTTACCAATCAAAAAACTCCAAAATTGATTTTTGAGTCCGATCCGCTACACTATTTGCAATCAAAATTTAAGAACGTTGATCTTGTAATTTTTTATGATTGTTATGTACTTGACGTTATATTTTCATTTATCTAAATTCCAAACCCGAAGTACATGGAAATTGGAAAAGATATAACGAAGTCACAAAACGAAGGATATAATTTTTATGAATAAAACATAATACATTGTTTGGTGCTAGTCAAAATTTAAAATTCAAATACGATGAGATTGGAGAATTGACCGTCGTACAATTCTGACGCGAATAAATCGTTCGTTTTGATTCGGTAAATAAGTGAGTTATCGAAACAAAAACATTCGAGATTATAATTAAACTAAAATCAGTCAAGTTAAAATCTCGATCAAGGCAAGAAAAATTAAAAAATAAATCCAAATTCTCAAACAAATTTCGAACAAATTATTTATAATGATATCTCTTTCAACTTACAAAACTGGTTACAAAATATTATTATCCAAAAATTTTGTTACCCAGTTGAAATTTTGAAAATTCACTCGTTCAATTTGTCGGTTTTTAATCCAGAGAAAATTCTCGACAAGACAGGATTACAAGATAATTATTAAACTTGTTCTTTTACGTTTTTCAAGTAATTTCTCTGCTACTTTTTTCCCCTTGGGAAGATAAGCTGAGACGATTAATCACTTACAACGAGACGCACACAACTCACCGCTTTGTTACAAGACACTTAAGTTTCTATTACTTTCCATAAAACGTGTTACGGAACATTGAGATGAATGAGGATTTAAATCTCGGAATGAATCCGAGGCCTCGGAACGAAGGAAACCGTAGTAACCTTCAGTTCCTTATCCCGTTACCTCCGCATCTTTTATTTTCCTGG
This sequence comes from Neodiprion fabricii, assembly GCF_021155785.1. Taxonomy (NCBI): domain Eukaryota; kingdom Metazoa; phylum Arthropoda; class Insecta; order Hymenoptera; family Diprionidae; genus Neodiprion; species Neodiprion fabricii. Next base: position 19,207,449 of record NC_060245.1, read on the forward strand.
TCCTCGTATTTCTTCTCGTGTCTTTCACCCTCATTACCTATTTATGCCCCTCTTCTTTCATACATATATTTATAAAACCTGAAAAACACACACATCCGTGAATCGCTTATTCTGCACTCACGGATCTTACATGCATATTGAATCGAATATCCAGCTGCGAAGAGTTTTCCAGTGTATTTTTACACCTCCTTTTTTTCGGGACGCGTATCCTGCCGAGTGAGGAAATGAGAGAAAAAAAAAAGAAAGTCAAGTAAGAAGAAACGACAAACGAAGTCAGAAACATAAACTGCAGCGACTTAAAAGCGCGATAAAAATCTGGATTAAAGAAAAATCGTTCATTCGCTATTTATATTCTTTATTTATTTGAATTCAGAAAGCAAAAGAAAATCAAAAAAAAAAATATCGTTTTTCATTTTCCTCGTACAAATGACAACTTCCGGTTCCAAACGAGCGTAAACCGCTTCGAATCGCCAACCGAAAGTTCCGCATAATTTACCCGCGTTTAATTATGTCTGGACAGAGTTTTTATAAGCCGGAAGTGGCGAGTCATCGCTGTTTCCGGTTTACATTTATACACAGTCGGATCGGACGAAGTAAACCGGAAATTGCGGTACGCGGTGTTTTCGGTGATGTGAAAGACGTGGAACGTTTTTTGTCGTTCCGGGGTGAAAATTTCATGCCGAATGTAATAACGAATAAAAATTGTATATACGGGGCATTCCGCGCCAATTCGACCTGGGTTTTACCCTTGACCTCTTAGATTTGACGCGTGATTTTTTTCTACGATTGTTCTCACCTTGAAAGGTACTCTGTTTTTTTCTTCTTTTTTTTTTTTTGTTCTTTTTGACGGCTAAACTTGAATTTTCTAAAATTTTTACAAACGATTTTATCGACCGACGAGCGATAAAAGAAGAGGGTGTGGAAAAAATAACGAGGATCCTTTTCTTCACCCCTCAATCGCTGAATTCACCCTCCATTCGCGGCCGATTACGACGTGTCTTTACGAAGTCGATTTCTCACTTGCGTCACAATCGGTTCTAATCACCGACGAATGCAGGAGAAAATACTCGAAAATGACCGGCTGAGTTTCACGCTGCCGGAAAATATCCAAACGGGATAAGGAACAAACGGCCTAACGAGGTGAGTGATTAACCACACGAGGTATTATCGCGCGAGGTGTGTAATTAGCGACGTTTCTTGTCCCAATTCATCAACTCGCTACGCCTTATCCGTATTTCGCATGTAGGTACAGAAATGTTCATCAATAGGTTGCCATTGGCTTACTGTTTTCCTATCTCTTTGGCATAAAAACTGGAACGAGTTTCCTTTTCGATATAATTCTATGCGCCAATGACTGGCGAGATTTTTCAGCTTCACCAATTGCTTTAATCACGCTTGTACGTCAAATAGTTTTAAAAGTTTCCTCGTCAAATGTATCATGAAATCGGAGATGTTTCCAAGGGTGAATTGTACACATGAATGTGGAATATAAAGAGCAGGAGGAAAGTGAAATAGAAAATGTGATGGGTGAAGAGGAGGGTAAATAAATTTATTACTTATAAATTCGCTAACGCAAAACGGTGCCGGGATTTTTAATCTCGGATACGCGATACCGGCGCTTCTTTTTCTTCTTCTTCTTCTTCTCTTTCGAGTCTGGCGACGAGTAGTAAAGGTCGGTGATTCGGGAGACCACCGCAGAAAAGTAGTCAAAGCCGTTGCACGTCGAACCGGCGCCACTCGGCTCGTTTTCGATAGCTGGGAGAGCGACCGTCGCCTTTCCATCGAAATCGAATACCTCGTTGCAACCTTTTTTCCCCCCCTCCCCCCATTCCACGGCGTTTGAATTTTCAAGCAAGTATATAGGTATGTAATATATGGGGCATTCCATGAGATCTCGATCAAGATTTTACGTCGATGTCTCGGATTGGCTTTATAAGTTTTTTTTTTTTTTTTTTTTTTTCGTATAAAGGTACGCGACGAAAAACGCAATTGCAATTTTTTTTAAAGAACTTTTCGTCCCAGCGTATCTGGAGTATGATTCAAAAACTTGAAAAAAAACCTGCTTACATAAAATTTGAAAAAATTTAGAAAAATCTTGTTCGATGTAACAAAATTTGTGACACCTATTGGAGATTGGAGATTTCATCACTTCAAAGTATGAGTAACAAAAATTAAAAAAAAAGAAAATAAAAAATTACTATTATTGGATTGCAATTTTTGACACAAGAATGAAGACGAAAGCTAATTATAATATGGGCCGAAAAATATGTATTCAGAGATATGTTATAATGAACTTTTATCATCGTTCGTATATCTTCTGATAGGTGTCGAAAGTTTTGCTATATTTTATAAGATTGTTCTTAATATTTTCATATTTTGGAAAGTGGGTTTCTCTTTTAAGTTTTTAAATTATACTTTAGATACTCTGGATCGAAAAATACTGAACAAAAAATTACGATTGCCTTTTTCGTCATGTAATTTCGTACCAAAAATTACAAAGCCAATGTGAAACATCGACGTAAAATCCTTATCGAGATATCACGGAATGCCCCATATATATATATATATATATATATATTTATATATATTATACGAATACATGGTTATTTTATTCCATTTTCTTACGCTTTTATTCCGTTTTCCGATGCTGTTTTCACATAAATTTTTACCTCTGTACGATGAATTGAAGACGCGTTAATTACCAAGATTTCACACGTTAATACAATTATTTGAAAAACTCATTACGATTGTCATGCAGTAATTGTTCTACAGTTGTTATATGCTGGAAATAAGAAAAATTGACGTACGCACATATGTGTATACGTATAGTCAGAAATTAACGTATGCTAATTATCGAGAAATTAATTTAATTCTTCAGATCAGCAGCCGTAGGATTATAACAAGATTCCGCTTTACAAATGTAATTTTCTTCCTGCTCGCATGAAATCCGAGAAAATACCGCGAATAATAAACGGAACGAAATCCACAATCACGAATTTTCTTCTTATTGAAAAAAAATAAATAAATAAAATGACATAAAAAAAAAAAAAAAAAAAAACGGTGAAAGAATTACTGGCGTAGAAAAATGAGGGGTTAGTTAGGGGCTTGTTAAATGGGGCTGATCACTCAGAGTCGGAAGCAAGTAGACAAGGTGAGCTTGGGGGTTCGTCGTTGTACGTTCGAGATGTACAAATGAGAGAGAACTCCTGCAGGATCGGGGGGTTGGGGGGTGGCGTACATCCCTTGAAGGAGAGGAGGAGCTACGAGCGATAGCGAGCGTTGGTTTTACCCCGGAAAGCGATACAAATTGAATTCCAACGGAAACACTGCGGCCGATTCGGCTCTATGTACTTCTTCTTTGGCTAGTTTACCCCATTTCTTCTAAATCTTCTTCCTCTCCATTCGAATACCACACGATCTAATGGAACTCTGCTGGGTTCCGTTATCCACTTGGAATTGTCGAGGAGTTTGGTTGGTTCTCCGAAAATCGATACCTTTTATTAATTTATCACGAGATACGTCGTGCGTCAAGGATTCGTCGTGCCAGTTGATACGCAGGATCAGTGCTGGGAAAGTTTGGAAAATAATTAATTACAAATTGCAAATTACAATTGCATTTTGTAACTGAAAAGAAACGAACTATAAATTACGATTTTGTTTTGTAATTGAAAAGAGAAAAAAAAATCAATTACAAATTACAATCGTAATCGACATCCTTTTGTGGCATCAATTACACAAATTACAATTCTAATTGACAATTTCTCTCTCGAACCAATTACAAATTAAAAAAGTAATGGACACGTTGTTTCGAATCGATTACAAATTATTATCGTCATTTGTAACTTAAATGTAATTAATTTACAAAAGTAATTGATAAAAGTAAAGGAAAACGATGAAATTATAAACTGATCAAGCTTGCGTATCGATGTTTCGTTTCGAATTGCTTCGAAATGGCTGAATATCTAGTAAATTCGGTGGTTTTTTGACTCTACGATAGGTTGTTTCATTGAGAAGAATATTCTCTACAAATTTATTGAAACTCTTTTCTTTTTTTCTTTTTTTCATCTCGATACAGATTCTTGAACATGTAACTTCACAACGTTTCACCGTTAGTGACGAGAAAAAAAAAAAAAAAAAAAAAAAAAAAACAACAACAATAATTTATCGAACCAGAACCGGCGTCTAATTGTGAAACGTGCGATTAAAAATTGCCTCAAAGAAAAGCTCAGGAATCTCCGTCATTCTAGGAGGCAGAAAACTACACGCGGCGACTCTGCGGCTGCAATGATTTGTTCGAAAAGGGGATCCTAAACCAAAGAAGCAAAGATCGACGAACTTTGAAGCGGTGACTTCGGTTCTTTCGTCCTTGGATCAACTGTGGCCTGGGGAGGTGGGGTGCAATTCCGTTTCTTTGATCTGTCTGGCCAGGAAGAGATTGATCAGCGAACCGGAATCCCGTGTCATGGTTGGGGTGGCAGGCTCCCGTGGGAAAAGCTCACCACACGTGTGCCTCGGATATCTGGTCCTTTGGCGTTGCCGGTAGGAGGCAAAGCTCGGCTTATAAACTGCGGTGTGATTGAGAAAGAGACGCACCGTTGTCTCGAAAGTTTCGGAGATTCGCGCGGAGAAAAATTCCACGTTTGCAAGCTCGCAAGCTCGCGAGTTTTTCGCGCCCACAAGCTCGCAAGCTCGATGCTTTTTATATTCGCAAGCTCGTGGAGTTTCACATTTTCAGGCTCGATATCTCTATGGCTTTCATATTCGCAAGCTTGCAAGCTCGCGTCACTTCTCCTTCTACTCTCGCCTTAATCCCCCCCCCCCCCCCCCATCCCCCCCGCGGCAAAGGTCCCGAGGGTTGCCCTTTTGGGTTTAAGATTTAATTGAAAGTCCTCGAGCGAGGTATATGAGATCCGTCAGCCGACGAGCTTGCAAAAAGGCCAACCGCTCTTCATCCACCCCGCTCGCGGCTTGTTCCCGTCGAGTGCCCGGCCCCTAGTTTCTTCACTCTAATATCTGCAACCACCACAAAGGCTCCGTTTCGCCGAAACTTTGTAACAACGATTAAAACTAACCTCTCCATACCCACGTAAAGGTCGAACCGCTTTAATCACCGAACCTCCTCATTCCTTCCACGCTTGTGTACCTCAGATGGGGGGGGGGGGGAGGGGATGTTTTTTTCGAAACCAAGAATGAAGATGAAAGTGTATCTTTGTTGGTTGTACGGTTTCGGCGATTGGACGATATTTCAATTTCTTTGCTCTTCTTTAAGCTCAGCTTCCTGATATTAATTTAACGACTAGTTAAAATGGATAAAAAAAAGTAATCGGAATCAGGCCCCGGGGTATTTTCATATTTTGTTCCTACTCTCAAAGAATCAGGGGCTTTGTTATCAACTTTTTCTTACTCGTTACAGTAGAACGGTGGCACGAGTGATAAAAAAAGCTCTTTTGTTGTTGGTGTTGTTTTTTTTTTTTATTTTCTTTTGGATTGCGTAAATGAGGCAGCACGTAAACTTAGCATCAATTTTATTCTGTTTCAAAGTCAAAAGCTCGATAGTCATTATTTGTACGTTATACAGTATCAAATAATTTTGCAATCATAAACGAAATCGTTTCAACTGATTCTTATTAATTACTGCATACTCGCCGCTTTGAACTTTTCAACTTTAATTCAGTTATAACGAACGACGTTTTATCGCTCCATAGAATTGAGTGCAATATCAGTTAAAACCATACCTAACGTTTCATTGTTTACTTTTTACTGCGTACATCAATGATCGAGGTCCCCGGTAACAGATTACTTGTTTTTTTCAAACAGTCAATAAAAACACGAGTCAGGATTCGTACAAAAAATATCTGACGCAATTCCTGATCGATCAATGCATCGATCTTGATTCCACGGTCACCGAAGAAGTTGATTTTACAATTTTGGCGCCAGTTATTCAAATCCCTTTTCGAATGATTTCATCCAGCAATTAATGGCGCGTTGACAAAAGCACGAACCTTGTGTCGTATATATATATATACATATATATGCATACGTACGTACCTTTGAGAGGGTGGTTGGATGGGGGTAAAGATTAACGAGGCAACTTTCTCGTCGCAACCGATAATCCCATCGGGTTTCGAGATGCGGAATTTCCATAGTGTCGCATATGCTCTGAACGTGGGACGCCGTGTGGGGACTTTGGGGTCCGAATATCGCGGCGACTCCGTTCTTCAGGAGATGACAGACTGGAACAAAAGGACAAATTACGTGTTTCCCAGTGTCGAACGATTCGTTAATCAGGAGGACATGTCTTACGAAAGCTCGCGAATGTCGGAAATTTATATCTCAACGAATGATTGTTCGATTCGATTCAGGATTTTCCATTCTTTCTTTTTTCTTTTTTTTTTTTCATTATCCAAAAGTATGTAGACCCAGCTACGCTTACACATTTTTTTCAATTTAAATCGAACAATAGAAACCATTGTTGTTGACAAGTTGTTAGACAGTATTCTTGGTTAGCTTATTCTCCTTGCTGGTACCAAAAAAAAAAAAAACTAATTTCTTTCAGTTTTTTTCTTTCCTTTCTTTGTTCAAATTCTACGACATCATTATTTCACTGACAAGCGAGCATGAAAATCGAGAACAAAATGTAATCGTGACAAAGAGGATAAACTATTCAAGAATAATGTTTTCAAATATTGAGTAAAAAAAAAAAAAAAAAATACGCAAACACGGGTAGATTTATTCTATTTGAAAATAAAAGAAAGCCCCGATGGAACAGAATAATTATTTATCGAGTAACGAATTACTAAAAATTTATTTACTTCTTAGAAGCCATTCAACAAATACGAAAAAATGTGACGTTCAGTTTTTGCGTATAGAAATTGTGTTTTGGCACAAGAATTTCTCAGACAAAGAAATAAAGGGCCGTCTATCTCTTTTCAATACCCAGCGACAAAATCCTCTCTATTATTTAAACTTTGCATTTCGAATATCACCCTGGGAGAAATTTTTATTTCCGGTTAATGGCGAAGGGGATGGTCTAAAATCGTCAAAAAAAAAAACTTTTTAAATATCTCCTTACCAGTTTCACACTGGTAAACGAACGTTTGATAAAACTTTGATTCGCAATCGAATCTGACACAAAATTGTCGCACGGATTTATGTGAAATTTGATTTATCGTCATCCCAAACGGCAGTTGCACACCTACAATGCAGTTTGAATTTACGATTCTGTGGTGAGGGGAGGGGGGGTTATTACAGACCTGCGAAATTCGCATTCGCGATACGCGTGTCGGTGACCTGCATTCGCGGCACGTGGTTCGTACGTTAAACCATACATTCTACACCCGATGCTCACCAAGATACATACGAAATAGCGATAATAATGGCCTGTGCGATGTTCCGTCTACATGCACAATGGAGTGCCAATTTCAACCCTTATCTCAAAGCGCGTCCAGCACACCAGTGTTTGATGTTCATTGTCGTCTCACCCTTGATTCTTGTCGATATTCTTGCGAAGCCCCGGTCCATTAATCATGAAACAAGCTTTTCCGAAATTTCGAAAGCCTTTGTTTTCTCCAATCAAAATTATTCGATCATGATGCGCTCCTTTCTTAGATATATTAATTTTCAATAGAATGAAAGGAAACGAAAAGATATATATACATATTTATATATCTTTGCAATTATTCAACGAGCATACGTAAGTTACGGTGTGATAAAATAAATTCTCAAGATTTGAAGGTAAGTAATTACGCTCGAAGCTTTCGTCGAGAAAATAGCAGACGGAGATTTGATTACGCGTTTGTCTTTTTTCTACGACGCTTTGCCGAGTCATATTTGAATAATCGTTATGCACGAATATACAGGGTTGTCTGTTAGAAACTAGAAAAGATACGGGAAATTCTTTTAATACAAAACGTGGAGGGTTTTGAGGGGAAAAATAACGCTGATATGGATTGATTTGTGAATTTTGCCACTTGAGTGATTTTTTTAGTACTTCGAGATTTTACATAAGAAAGACGTTTTTTTTTTTACGATGACTGGCTGACAGCGGGCTTGAAGACAAATTCAAAAACGCGAGAAGAAAATTATCTAATATTTCAAAATTTTCAAAAATTTGAATATTCAGCTATTTTTTCTGAGACGGGTGGATCAATCCTTAAAGTTTCAGCATTGTTTTTCGTTTCTCATCTAGTTTTCAAGACATTCACCTGGATCGATTAAAAAATACCACCCTGTACAGCAAACAGGATCAGCATATGCGCGGATATATACGGAACCTGATAGTTGAACCAACTCCAACTTTTTGATCACTTTTCATCAAGGCTCAACTACGCTATATACATGTATATATATATATATATATAGATATATAGATTTTATATACGTATACCTGTCGAGTGAAACTGGATGCCGCTCAAGTTCCAGCAACTAAGTGGAAGCAAACTTGCTATTTAAGTTACCCCCGTAGCTAACCAAACCCCAAGGGGAGGACTGGAGCTAATTTCATTCCGTTTCTGCTGCGTCAATTTTCCCTGATTACACCAAGATTATGTATGCATGTACATATATCTATATCATACATGTTCCCACGTAACGAACGGTTCTTCTCGGAATACGTTGCTCGGATATTATATGCGCATGTGTGTTTAATTAGGATATGTAATTACGGCTAATTTCTAACCAACGAATCACGTCCGCGTGATTATCTCGAAAGAGAAATTACTGTAATTTTATGGACAAAACCGGCTGGAAAATTCGACTCTCGATATCGATTATGATTCAAAAATCGCAAGGATAAAAAAACGTCGTTCGCCCATTCGCGAGAGAATAACAACACTCGGAACACAGAATGATGGAGAAGCAGTTTTTTTTTTTTTTTTTCTTTTTATTTCTGATAACATCGAATGAGAATCATATTTCGGATGAAACGCGATGGAACAAAAAAAAAGATGAAAATTGATGACGAATAACGGAGTCGCGAGAAATTATCGTCGACTGATTTTTACGCGGCGAAACGGTGTCGAGGAAATAGAAAAGATGTAAGAAAAAAAAAAGAAAAGAAAAAAAGAAAAACGAAATGAAAGAGAGAGGAAAAACAGCCGCAGGATATAAACTGGGAACCTCCGCACGGATAAATCCTGATGAGTATTCTCCTTTATTCAATCGACGGCAGTTTAATTTACCGTACGAATGTTTTCACTTTGAAGCTTTTCTGCTTTTCCGTTGTCCTCTTAGCGTTAGAAAGAAGCTTTTCAATATTGACCGTTTGGTATGAACTCTACGCGCAGAAAATGCAGAGAGTGACGATCGCGCTTCGTTTTCTTTTTTCTCTCCTTTTTCTTCTCAAGTTTTGTAGTATTATTACTGTGGAGGATAATTTGGTCGACGTGATGTGCAATAAAAAAAAGAAAGAAAAGTTTTTTACCGAATATATTGCCATGATTTTCGCGAAACGAATCTCGATGTGAAAAGCATGAAATGCGAAGAAAAGAGCATTGATTCAAGTTATGAATTTTTTTTTTTAATTCAGGGTAGATTAAAATTTTATCGTTTATATATTAATATGTACACTAAGTTGCCAAAAAAAAAAATCGAGCCATCGAATTTTAAGCTGCTTATTCAACATGTTATAGAAGATACAAAATGAAAGTGATTCAGAAAGTTTCACCGAAATAGGTTAAATATTTTGTTAATGATTTATGCCATTTTTTACCTAAACATTTGTTGCTCCGCTTTACTACATTGTTATTACGATTTGTTGTTCAAATTTAGTGAAATATTGGGTCACTGATTACGAATCAGAACTTTAAATTTGAAAAATTCCAAGTCACAAAAATGTTTTTGAAGAAACGAAAATCGTGCCTTCAGAAATTGCATTCAAGCATCGTAATACCAAACGAACATCGCTTCAACAGTTTTTTACTCTTGAACATTGTCTATCTCACGAAATTTGAACAATAAACTGTAATAATAATGTGGTGAAACGAAGCAACAAATTCTTGCGTTAAGAATGGAATGTCATTCAAAATCATTCCAGGAACACACATGTTTTAGTTTCGCAACCGACAAATGTTCAACCGATTTCGATGAAACTTTTGGTGTCACTTTTATTTTGTGTTTTATATATAACATATCGAATGAGCAAGGAAGGAATGACGAGTCGAAAGGATGAAAAGCTTTTTTTTCAAATTCTCGACAAAAAGTATTTAACAAACGAGTATAAAAAAACAGTATCCGCGGTCTCCGTTTCTCTCGAGAGAAATTTTCAATTCCCCTGTTTCCCTTGTTCGACAAAGTTCTCAAAGCAATCCTGATAGCCCGTTCCGTTCGATAAATATCCTCGTAAGAACTCGTGTATACAGTAGGATAATATAGATGCCGATACGTATGCACAGGATGTAAATATATCGGGGTAAGAATAAGCCTGGGGAAATGTCGCATCCCTCAGGATGTGAAATTCCAAGGATGTAAGGCGAGCCCGGGAGTTCTTTGTCGTTTCAACAAATTGAGGCATGTGCAGGCATGCGATGTATACAGAAAATTCCCCTGACCTCAACTCGGCTTCTTTTCTCCTCTTCGCCAGGATTATTCATGCCACCCTCAATCAAACCGCGAACCCCGAAATTTTCTTCGGGAAGAATACTTATTCGGGATGTAAGGCCGCCTGCCGCGAATGAAAAATAAAAAACAAACAAACAAACGTATATTGTAGATTTCTACATATCTCACGGCGAATATATGAACGCCACTTTTTTTCGAATTAATTCTACAGTGATTGTGAAAAGACTTAGAAATTTGCTAATAACAGTTGCAAACAAAACAGCGACAAAAGATTCCTAGAAATTCAATTTATCGACATCGGAGGGTGTTTTTTGTTTTTTTTTTGTTTTTTTCTTTTTTTGTGAAATTGGTAGCTCATTTTTCAGTGAAATATTTTTCGGCAAGGTTAATCAATTCGCTCGGCTGACTAGCGTGGGCAACTTTTTTTTTTTTGCGAAATCATCGTCATTCCTAGTTCTCGTCTGGTGACCTCGATATTTCATAAAAACATTCTTACGTTGGCTCACTTTACTCCTCATTCATCCAGGAATTACGCAAAGTGTCCCGTCTATGAACTTTTTTGGCCTGTGGAATGCGGGAAATGTGGAAACAATGACACGTGTCAAAAAAAAAACCACCATTTTATTTGTTTCTTTTTTTTCCTCCCACGATTCACGGGATATGAGTAAATTTCCGAAATCTCGCTATTACACAAAAGAGCGATGCACCGTAGAAACTTGAACAATTTCCGTTCGTTTGTTTCTCAAATATACAGTAAGAAGAAGCGTGATTCTGCTCGGTTGGTAAAACATAGAATTACGACTCGATCTTAATCCATTTTCTTCTCAAACGGTATTTTTTCAATAATTCCTCTCGTTCCGGATAATTTTTTCTTTCTTCTTCTTCTTAATTCTCACGTACTTATCACGCATATAATTTGTACTCTTAAGCTACGCAGTCACAATCTGATATATAATAAATGTGTCGAAACGGTGAGACGTATAAAATGTGACAGGATAATTTTGACCCAGAGTGTTCTCAATGACATAAAAAAAAGCGCGTATTCTCGAAAGGTTAAAAAATTCTAATTCCAACAGCTGCATAATTTCATCTTCCACATCGCAATGCAGTGCATGTATATGTGTACATATATGTTTATACTCGTTTATATATTCAGAGAAGACGAATGCGCGTGAGATAATCGTCCGGAGAATTGATGACTGGGGCTATGAACTCGGAGCTGCTTGCCTGCCTGCCTGCCTTCCATCCGTTGCGTTGGGGTGGATAGTAGATCACAGGGAGAGACATCCTTGGTACAACAAACCAAGTTTATACACGTCCACCCGCCTGGAATTGAATACCATTCGCGCGAAAGCTTGGGCTTGTAACGAGGATGCAGACGTTGTCGGTCTTTGTTCGATGCGTTGTTGAGAAAAAAAACGATGGTGATAACATCAAGGGATGCAAACGGTCACGGCTATCCGATTTATTGTGACCATAAATCAGCGGCTTGTACACAATTTTGAAAAGCCAACAATTAGTCGGTGGACAGTCTTTTCCCAATCCCGTGAAGTCCAGTTTTGGGAATGACGCAACTTGAGCGTAACGGAAACTCGCAGCCATCGGGTTTCCAGGTGGTCCACCTTTTCGTTACGAGGTATTATTAGTCTCCGACCTTCATTAGCGCGAGGCGTTAAGGAGAACAATCCAAGCTCTAAGAACCAGCTGGAAAGCCTCGTTTCCGCCGGTCACCGTCTTCCATTAATAACGCGAAATTTGAACGCGGTTCTCGCATTTCTTGCGATCATTTTTACCGAGCGAAAAGCCGATCGTGCGGATTTTCAAATGTGAAAAGCGTCGCTTCGAGACAATCAAATTTCACTTCGTCTTTTAACTCCGTGTTTCATTGCTCTTTCAGTTTTATTTTACAACATTTATAAACGTCAGCGATATCGGGTGTGAAAAAAAATTCTGCCGCCTAGGGTGATAAAAATGACGTCCAATCAAACTTGCAAAAATTTTCGGATCGGATTTGGTCGAGAATCGATCGGCTTTTTTGTTTTTCATCCAAATAATAATATAAGCGGATCAATTCAACGATACAAATGTGAGAGAATTGGAAGAAAAATACGGATATTGTTTTCGTTCAGGTATTTATTATTATTAACGTTGTTGTTGTGATTATTTTTATCATTATTATTATTTTAACCACGCTGCTAATTAACGAGCCAATTATTCTTGCAAATTAGCGGTAAAATAGTAGATTATTCCATTTGCTTCTGCAAACACACGAACACGGACTGAAATGTTTGCACAAATAACAAGCTGAAATTGGTTGAAAATTTTTTTTCATTGATATACCTGTTCACGTGAACGAGCGAACTCGGAATTTTGTTACTTTTTCACCATCTGAAAATCAATCACTCAGGAGCCAAATTCCGGCAACTAATTAACCCGAGTGGTAAGTGGAACGCGTCGATAAATCACCGGCTTTTAACCCTAACTTATAAACCTACTAAAGGGGTAGCTATTTTCCACCATGAATTTTCAACCTTGACGTGATGGCGTGCGGCAGCTTTTTGGCAGAAACTGTCTACCTCCGGGTTTAATTTTCCTGTATATATTTAGAGAGCCGCTTAATTTGAGCTAATGAACGTTCATTTTTCCCCTGTTTCGATTTCGCTGTTTTCCTTCCGTTCGTTGTGTTCGTTTGTACTCTTTTTCTCCCCTGTTTTCACTCCCAAAGGAGGCTAAAAAAAAAAAAAAAAAAAAAAGAGGTTAAAAATTCACAAACATGAAATAACAGTGAGTGTAAAAAAACAATTGAAGTATTGTCGTATCGTTTCAAATTGCGTGACAAAAACAACAAATGTAGTATCGATGTTTGACCGATCAGAAGAACAAATCCTCGAGAAAAAACTGTGAGAATTTTTTTTTTTTCTGTCAAATTGCCTAGATCACGCGAAATTGAAATATTGAAGTGAAGAAAATGTGTCGTATTTTCAGTATGAACTAACTTTCAAAAGAATAATCGCTGTACGTAATAGGATAATGGAAAAATTGAAAAAAAAAACAGAAAAAATCGCGCAGAAAATTTATCTCCAATGTTACGTCTTGTCTGATATTTCAATACCTTAGTTGAAAATAATTTTCTTCGCTGTTGGGGTTTAAAAAAAATGTTTCGAAAACAATTTTATGGATTAAAAGCGAGGCGCGCGTGTTATCAAAAGCCCGAGTTTGTCTCCCCTCGGGTCTAATTGAACACATTCCTCACCTAGTCGACGAATTTTTCATAAATAAGACGACTCAGCTCCAGCACCGGGTAACGAGAGATCGGAGACGTTGGTTCAGATTTCTCCTAAATCCTCCCGACTCGAATGCGATTCCTCTCTCTCTCACGAAATGGAAACAGGATATGAAATGCTTTACGGCGAATCGCCGAGGGTGGTAAACAAATTTTTACCTATCGGGTATACATGTGACGAAGCTTTTTCCGAAAGCTGATATCAGAAACAGCGTATACGTATCCCGCCGCGGACGTTTCCACGCCGAATCGAATAAACTTTCAAACCTGACCAACTCGATCCTTGGTTTCTATTTTTACAACATTTTATACATATAACATTTTTTCATAATTTTTTATATTTTATATAATATATTTCTCATACGTTGTCTTATGTACATTATTTTGTCATCATTTTACATTTAGAGATTCGACAAAAGCTCTTTTTTTTTGTAGAAAACCCGAAGCAAAATATCGGTATTTATCTGCCAGGCAAAGATAATTTAACCTAACGAATCGTGAAATATTCGAGTTTTGAAATATATTAGAAGTCAAAATCTAATCAGTCTTTACACGAAATACTTTTTTCTCTCTCTTTATCGTACAAAATATATCGATTGATTATGTTGACAAAAATACTTCGTTACACAAAGTAAATGTGATTTTATTTGATGACATGAATTCACGATCCTGACAAATTTTTCGCCGAATCTAAATAACGTCATTCTCGCCGGATTTTACAGCTACGTTTGGTAAGCATACCAAATCATTCCTCCTTGTGAACCTAAGGAATTCAAGTCTATTTTCAAAAATCGAAAAGAATCTCTCTATTTCTTTCTTCTCTAAACATTTTTCGACGCTTCTTTTCCTCAACAATTGACAACTAATATATTTCTCACGAAACTGTAATACGAAAATATCATTCCATGTATCCAAAGGCCGAAATATTCTTCTTTGTTGAATTCGGCTCGAACCGGCTTTGTCTCAGTTCGCAGTATGAGACCTTTGGTTTCTCTTTCCAGAAGTGAAAATTGAAACGAAAGAAAAAAAAAAAAAATCACGAAGCTGATAAGAACGACAAGTACAAAGGGGAGAAATTTTCCGGCTTCGACGAATCCTCGACCTTTGCTGTATATAAGCTATATCTATGTATGTATATATATATATGGTCAGCTCTTCGGAAACACAATCAATGCCCGAAACAAGCCTACCGTCGTTCTCCGGTATAATCTGGTCATCTATTTCTCTTCGGAAAGACAAAGGGGAAAAAAATGAGGTAGAAAAGAAAATGTGAAACAAAAGCCTCTCCTCGAATAATATGATCGTCAATTCAATTTCACTGCTCGCATTTATACGGTCACGAAAAAAGAGACGACACGGTGGCCGAAAAATTCTTTTCTGTCAATTTTTGCCGATCGTTTTACAATTTTACTAGAGGGATTTGAAGAAAGTTGGAGAAATTTTTTTTTTATCCCACCGCTGCCACCAAATAATCGCACAGTAATTTGCAAGCACTGTGAAATTCGCGTTACAGCCGAGAGCGCGAAATAATAAGAGGATAAATTCGATGCTGTGGTGGAGAAAATGAAACAGAGAGATAGAGAGGAAGAGAGAAAGAGAGAAGAAAAATGAACGGAAATGAAATTTGACGGAGGAAGAAGAGTCGTCGGGGTATAAAATTTTTCCGGGACAATCGGGATGAATCTAGTTCTAGCTTCGAGAGGTCGAATCGCTGCGCTGATTTGATAACTCTGTAATGTAAGTTTTATACGGAACGGATTCTACCTCTGCAGCTTCTCATTCTACCCGCTTCCGCAATACGCTGGGCTTTCGTTCCTTTCAATATCGTTCGAATATAAGAAGCTGGAAACTGGAGCGAATTCGTTTCTACCAACTGCACCGTCTCGTCATAGTAACGTTGAAAAAATTCAGTTTCTACACAACGAGGCTCAACGATTCTGGGGATAAAATTTTTTGCCGATTGTTCGAAGGACAGAAGTTTTTGGAAGCTTAAATCTGCAGCCCGGAATCGAGTTGCAGAGTCAATTCTCCGTTTCCTCGGTCACCCTGTTTTCATTTTCACTTTATTTCACTTTCTGGTTTTCTTTGAACCGCACCGTGTCAGGAAAACACTCGAGGTTCTCAAAGCAGCAGGATATTCGGTCCCTTATAACACGAGAAGAGGGTGAAAAATAATATAATACAATCTTGACAAGATCTTTTCGCAAGATTGGCAAGGATTCAACCTTTGATCTCCGGATATTCTATTGCAGGATCATTTTTCAAACATAAACGAGAACCCTGATACGAATATAACTGGGAATTGTGTCACCGCGTCAAGTGAATGCTTCTTCTTGCAGTTTCAGCTTGTCGTCGGAGAGTCAAAGGGCGGATCGAATCTCCTATGTTTAATTAACTAAGATAAACAAGTGTGAAAATTGGAGAAAATAGAAATTGTTACTTGCCGTTAATGCAAAGGACGAGCTTTTTCACCGAAACTCTGAAAAGTTCACTCCTCATTTTTCAATATTAGCATCCGCGTGATCACAGATTCATTTAAAATTTTACCCGTCGACAAACAGCCAACGGAGAAAAAAGGATCCACAAAATTATTTGCACTTTATTGCGTATGCACAAGTCGACGAAAACAGAATTTAAATTTCAGAAAACCGTGGGAAAAAAAAAACGACTACGACGAATCTTTGCCTCCTTTCAGGTTTAATGAATATTCTTATCGGAGTTGAACGAACTTCGGTTCCTTTACAGAGAGAAGAAAAAAAAAAATAAAAAATTTGGGTCGAGAAAACGGAACACGGTTTTTTGCCTCTGAGAGACAAAGAATTGTTTACCAAATGGAAATCAACTCGATCACTTTAAAATGAAAATGTTTACTCGGAATTCCTTTATTTGAGTGAAGAAACACTTTTCTGGATGATTGTTAGATGTTTTGGATATGTTTCAGAAATCGAGTTTATTTTTGTTTTTTTCTTATTCTTCAAAATTTGCGTTATTCTCGCGATGTGAGAATAATTCTATGAAATAAACAGCGGCGATCGATTTGTCGGAAAATATTACCTCTGTTTCATATTCCTAACAATTATTTAATACGCGGTATATCTCGAGAAGATCTTAAAAAACGAAAGTTAAGATTGTACACCACAGTGTTCCAAAAAGCGAATGGGTTAACCGCGATCACGGATTTTTCAGCGACGATGAATCGACGGTCTCCAATCGCTTTCCCGAATTCATTGACCTTCGATCCCAGAGCTTAATGTACATAATGTATCGCAGTCAGCGGGGTTCGACAGAAAAAGCTGCTTTTCGAAAAATCACAGACCCAAGTGGGACAGGGAATTGGTAAAAGGGAGGATGGGTCCTGATTAGTGAGCTGCTTACACGCCTAAGCTGAGATTTCTCGAGCCCGGGAAAGCTCGCAACTCCCTTGTCGCCGATATTTTTTCCGAATTTAAGCTCGGGCAGTCCGCAGCTATTCTTATTCTTATCTTTCTTTGTTGCTGACTGAAAGTTTCCATCTACCGTTCGTTTTTTTTTTTTTTTTTGTTTTCAACAAGCTTTTGCACACTTCGTGATCCATTATCGACTTTTTTTCTTCTCTAATTTTTTTCTCTTCCAGACATTGAGCAAATGAACTTCTCCACGAACCACGAATAACTCTGACCTTTTCATTTGCATAAATAACAATAACGTAGAATCAGATCACATTTTCGAGCTTTTGAAAGCTCAAAAACTTTCTTTTTTTTTTTTGAAAATGGGTTTACACGATTCATTTTCAACTAATTGGACCCTCAGAAATTCAAAAATCGTCATTTGAACATCGTAGGATCGACAGCAGAGAAAATACAAACCAAAGTTATAAAACATCGAAAACTTGATTCAGCAATACCTGTATTCTTCAATCGAGGAAAATACCAAGTGATTTTATCCCGTCACAGATTTTTTGATATCGTTTCTATAATTGATTGTTGTTATTACTATTATTATTATTGTTTTTCAAATAAGATCGTGGAATTATTTTGTTTTAATTTCTATCGCTGTCGCTTTTGGTATCCCAGTAAAGCTCAACCACTTATGCAGACTTTTTCCACTGAAGACCCTCCACCGTGAAATTCTGGCCAGTATTGCAAGCTTTTCGAAGTTAATCAACCACCAATCGATGTTCTCAACGACTCTGAACAAATGACGGATTTATTGAGACGATTCGCGCGATACGCGCCGCGTATGTGAAACGACAAAAATTGGTCACGTATTCGTTGACTTTTTTTCCCACCATTCGCATCCTCGGTCTTTGGCCAATCCTGTGAGATTTTTAATTTATCGTCAATCTCATTTTAAAATCGGTCCTGAATCACAGCGAATGGTGTTCGTCTTTTTTTTCTGTACCTTTTTTTCTTCAGATAAATTGCGAATTGTAATAAGAATTTTGGTGAATGTTTCATAAAATTAGAAGAAAAACAAGAGACAAAGAAAAACAGAAAAGTTAGCGGCCAAAATTAATCTTAAAATATTTAAGCCTTTTTGCATGGAAAATCATGGAAATATGAAATACTGCTTACGATGCGAGAAGAAGAAGATGGCGAAAAATGTACTCGACTGATTCTGCGTAATCCTTTTGTTTATCCGTTGGACAAATTATCATGTAATTTATAAAATGAACGAAGAAAAAATCATGTAGGCATTCATTGTACGATCTTAAAAATGGCGCAAGGTCAATGAAGAAACGGAAAAAAGGATTTGAAAAATTCTACTTGGTCTTAATTTTACGTCGGCAGCTATGGCGAAGCTATCTTGTATTTATACCGAACTATGTATCTGAATAATGAATCGATTTAATCCCGAAGATCTTACATATATATATATATATATATATATATATATATATATATGTATACACCATCATTTTTCCGTAACACAACTCTAAATTTCGTCTCTCATTTTTTCTCATCATTTCATTTCATTTCATTTTTCATTTTCTTTTTTTTATTCTTTCTTTCTTCACTTTTTATTCCTCGCCTTCGTTGCACCGTTTCGCTTAGTGTACCTACATACATACTCGAGCAAACGAAATCGCATCGGGACCACCGCAGATTTCCCTGGCGAAATCGACCTTTCACATCTGAATTATGTTTATTCAAATATTCTTTACGTTCATTCTATTTTCACGTTCTTCTTTTTCAGAAAACCGGCAATGGGTGGGCACGATGAATACCCAACGAATCGGTTCTAATTCAATTTCAACTACGGAAACAAACTCATCGTTAGGGAATATTTTCTCACTTCAGTCGAGGAGAAATAATGAGGTAAAGAAACAACGGGGGAAAAAAAATTTAAAAACAAAAAAACAAAAAACAACAGGAAATTACGGACACGCGATGAAATAATAAATGAAAAGATTTGCGGTTACTTCGTATCTAGTAAATTTGGCAGAAAAAAAAGGGCAGAAAGAATTATCATCACTCTCCGGTCGTTGAACACGTGTATCTCCATTTTTATTGGTGAGAAACGGTTTTTTCCCCGGTTAATTTTCTTTTCTTTTTTTTTCTCTCTTTTTTATCGTTTCGTTTTTTCTTCTTTCCTGCTTCCCCGCATGCTAATGGATTCACCGCAGTAATTTCACGAGATAACTTTTGAGGCGCGCGCACGTTAAAGCGATAAATGAACGGTCGTGGCGTCTGTGCGGAAGATAGAAATCAAAAAAAGGAAAAACTAAAAAAAGAACTCCGAAAAAACACATGTTAAAAAAAAAAAAAAAAAAAGGAGTGGGTGATTAAAGTGTACGCATATATATATATGTATATATATGTATACATACTTGTGCGTGCGTGTGTATGATGTAATGTTATGTTCAGAATTCAACAACGCGGGGATAAATTGTGTACATTTTTTTTTCTTTTTTTGTTGTTTTTTTTTTTTTTTTTTTTTTTTGCCAAAATATTTTCAACCCCGTCTGGCCGTTTGCGTTCTATCACGCCGCAAAACCGTATCGAGCCACGCACCCTTCGCTGCTGCATGCTGCTTAACATTTAGATAAAGTGAACCCCAATCTCTGAACCCTCATCGCGTGACGCCTGTTACAGTAGAGATTTTTATCCCTCAAATGTGAAAATATATTGACACGGTTTAACCCTGTTCTCGTTTTGCCATTAATTTTAATTCAATATTCAAATATTCCGCGGAACTGATTGATACAAGTTGTTTCGGGGTGGTTGAAGAAAAAAAGGAGGTATTTTTTTTGAAAAACAACAAAAATATTAGCTCTCTGGGTCAAGTCTAGCAGGACGCTTTTTTATTTATTTTTTTTACCCACTCGTGTAAAGTAGGAAAATTTTCACTCTTCGTTAAAAGTTAAAATACTTGTAAGCTGTTTAGATATCTTTTGAATTCTTGCTTGGAATTTATTGAGCTAATTTCTTTACCTTTTCAAACCTTTGTAATGAGGCATAATTGTTTTCACTTAAATTAGATAAATAGTTGAACCTTATGTTACGTCTTCTTTGGAGTCTTCTTTGGAAGTCTTCTTTGGAATATAACGAATATATGATCTATACTAAAAATTTACTTTCAGACTAAAATTTCAGCGATAGGGATAAGATTTGTACTTCAATTAAAAAAAAAAAAAACTTATCAACTCGAACAAATCAAACTGAATTCTGTCAATACGACATTAATGTAAATTTTTAAGATTTAAGAACTGCATCGATTGAATTAAACATCTAAGCATATAGCAGATAAAATTTTCATAGTATGCTTAATTGAAACTATATTTCAGTCGCTTTCAGTGTCCTGATTTAGGTTTTCGGATGAATTGTGATTTTTCCGTACGTCTTGAATTACGAACCAATTATCTCCTCTGACATAATTAGATCCGGCAAGAATTTCTTCAAAGAAAAAAAAAAAAAAAAAACGTCTCGTTCAGATATTGGGGTAATTTCTCATCTGCATACCTTTCGAAATTTGTACATCAATTTGCAAAAAAAAAAAAGCTCATTCAGCGATACGAAGTTACAGATCTGGTAGGTATATAATTCATCCGAGAGAATAATCTTTACAAATACATTGACCCACCGAAAATAAACTTTAAAGTCAACCGACGAAGGGACGAAGTTTAATCGTTGAGAAAAGAAGTCGACCGCAGAGTCGTGGTAGGGTGGAGGAGAAAAACAACAAGCGAATGAAAAAAATTTTAAGGGTAGGAGAAGAATATAAAACACAGAAGAAAATGTACGGATATACATCTCGGGGAATAATTATTAGGTATCTCCCTTATATTTGTAACTACCCCGCTAAGAGGCTTAGCCTGAGAATGCCGTTTCTCGAGGGGGGTGGTGGAAAAAGCCGGGGTGCCTATTTCATGACGAAAATGAAACGTTCCAGGGGGCGGTGAAAATGCGACGAGGATAGACTGCTGCAACGGAAGATGGAAGCAGCGAGGAAATCCCCTCGGCATTCCACTTTTCTACCCCTCTCTCTCTCTCTCTCTCTCTCTCTCTATCTTTTGCAGTGACTACGTAATGTCGCACTTACGCCTGTGTACGTGTGTCCGTGTAAATAAATACACGCCCGCAACTAGCAGCCAGCTTATTTCCGCACGGAGCTTAAACCTCCCCCCCGGCCATGCCCACGCCTTCTGCCCTCTGCAAGCTCTCCCCGGTTTATTACAATATTTATGTTAAGGGCGCGGTTACGACCGCGACGACAATGCGGCCTCGTCTACATTTATATATATATGTATATATATATATATATATATTCGGGGAGATAAAATCCTCCTCGCGTTAAGTGGAATTCACCTTCTGCGGGAACAACACGTTCATTTTGTTTTATGTCCGAATGTCGCTCGTTCGTCTGCGTGTTAAATGTCTTCGTTTGTTCGTTCGTTCGTTTGTTTATTTAGCGTGGTTTTTTTTTATTTTTTTATTTTTTTTATTTTTCGTTTCACATCGAGCGCTTTCCTTCAACGTCAATTTTTTCGTCACGCACGCACACACACACACACACACACACAAATTGACACCGAGTTTAATATTTCATTGGTCGCATCTAACGGAATAAATAAGCCAATTAAATCGATTGGCCTCTCGTTGTGTCAAAGGCGCTTATTTTTTATTTTTATTTTTTTTTTTTTCCCCTCATCCAGTCTGATTCGTACTTTACATTCTAACCGTCGAGCAATAACTATTGAGCGCTAAAATAAAACTAAACATTATTCGAAATGTATTTTTTATTTTTGCTGATATTACTTGCGATGAAAAAACATCCTCAGTTTTTAGTTTTATCGTTTCGCGTACCGGCCATTTTTTTTTTTTTTTTTTTTTTTTCTTCCATTTCACGTGAGTTATTTTTGTTAATTTTCCGAGAACTTGGTTATTTTGATAACAGTGAATCGTACGAAGCGTTAATCGCACCTTCTGCCTTGGGAAATTGAACTTTTCATTTGAATTATGTTAGGACAGCGAGCGTGTGGATTGGAAAGAAAATTTATTACCCGAGAGAGAGAATGAGGGGGAAGCCCTTTTTTCCATGACGATGAAACACTCGGGGTTAAATAACGGACCCATTTGCAGAACGGCATCGCTCAGTCTCTTTACCTACGTGTATTTCATACAACAAGGTGCGTACCTTTTGCCATCTTTCAGTCCCTCTAACGGTGGCTTCAAAACATATCACAATTTGTCAGGCTGACGAATGTATCCACATTCTCTTAATACTCCAATTTGTCAAGTGTCTTAAGTCCAAATTTAAGGAATAAGGCACCCGCACAATATTCTACCTCCTCCTAAGAAGCAACGGGTCTAAATCGAGCCAAATTTTTCTCCCACAATCATCTCATTCGATCCCTTGTGCGCATCTTCCTACTTTCTTTGTTCTCCTTTGTACGCTTCAGTTTTTTTTTTTTTTTCATTTTATCAGCTATGAATTTTATGGAGGTTTCTCTCGCATAACGCGTACGTACGCATCTTTGAATATCGACGCGTGCAGAGGCAGCGAGATTATGTAAAAACAGGCAACACCGTCGATTTGCGTGTACATTTTGTACTCGAAATTCGGAGACGTCTTTAACGAGCTTAATGCACCCCTTGAAGCTCCACCTCGGCACGCTTTACTGCAGCCTAATCACTTCGGACGTAAATTATTAACACCGCACTTTCACCCCCTTCTTCTCCGAGACGAATTCACCCCGAGCTCTCAATTATAGGGAGGCCAAATTTTATTCCAGTTAAATCGGTGTCGGATCGGGCTTTTTTCATTTTGTTCTTTTGCCCTTGTCAAGCATCGACTTGCTTCTCGTATCTCAAATCGTTCGCCCGAATTAAAGTTCAAGAGTTTTATTTTTTCTTACGATAATTCGCATCATCGGAAGTTTTTAAATAAAATTTTGGTAATAGTTTTTCGCATCTGTCCTTTTGAAGCGAAGATTTTTACTTTGAATTATTTTTCGGCACCACCGGAATTTAATAATCGAATTCGAACAATTTATGCAACGACGACCAATTGTGGAAAAATATGTTTCGTTACTTCGCGGAACAATTTTCATCAACGAAAGTCGTTGTAAAATTCCTTGCAACTTTTTTCAAACCATTTTATCTTCATTTTTCTCCAGAAAAATTTCAATCAATTTTTAACAGCTATTTTCTGCTGTTTACGGTTCAATTCCTTACGCGTACAATCTTCGATTTTATTTGACATTGTTATCGCCATGTAGGGTGGAATTTATTTTTATTGCGGAATAATGCTGTGGCGATAGAAGTCTAAAGTGATGAAACGTACGGGTGGTAAAATCGAGACAATAAATCACCGAGGCTAAGTTATTCCGTTTACTATTGACTCAATCGCATCCGAATTGATTTGAATAAAATTTTGTTGAATTTGTAACAGTCAATTTATTCGAACGAATGAATTTTCAATAGACGACTCTAGACGACTGAATATTATCTCCGCTATAAATCACTGCAATGCTGCTGCTGCTGTGAATAATTCGAGTTTTGCTGAATCACCGCAGAAATCAGACGAACTCGTGCGAATGCTCGATCGAAGAGTTTGAGAAATTTTAACGAGGACAGAAAAATGTCTAGTAGATTTTTTTGATCCGCTGCTGCGACTTGCAGAAAAAATATTTCCCACCGGATGAGTTATGCGAAAGATTTTACTTTTTTTTTATTTTTCGGAGAATAACAAATTCTCAAACGTTCCTCGAATTTTCTACTAACGAAATTCCGCTTGGGTATATTTACATATTATAAGCCCGTGATGAAATGTCGCTTGCCAAATTCCTCAGATTTTTTTCAACAAAAAAAAAATAAAAAAATAAAAAAGGACGATAACGAAGTTTTATGGAAAACTCTGAATGACGACAATTTTGCAACATCTACTGCGGTAATTCTAGGTTCGAAAAATATTGCGCGTGTAAATGTCCTTAAACTTTTGTCGCAAGAATCGGTCGAATGATTCATCCCCTCAGCGTGTCTCACGATAAAAATAAGATGCCCGAGAAGCTGGTCGTAAAACGAATGCGCGAGTGAAGAAACGTGCCTCGGAGTCAAAGGAGACAATTTCGTTTTTCGTTCTGTGTATTTTTTTTTTTTTTTTTTTTTTTTTCACCCTTATTCGCCTCGTTTTTCTCAGCCGAAGACGCCGAGGAATCTGCGAGAGACGAACCGAGAGAGAAAAACGAGAGAGAGAAAGAAAAAAAAATATATGTATAAAAGCGAAAAGAAAATAAACGGGCGTGTTTTTTTTTTTTTTTTTTCTTTTTATTTTATTCATCTCTTCTCGTCGTCACGTTTTCAATCGCCTGTCAAAATCCTTGGGAGGACGGTGATCGGGGATCCTTCGCTTTGAATTGCCCGCGTAGGCGGAATAAAGTACGCGCGTCACGTTGGCCCTAACCTTGCCCATGGGAGAAGCGGGTGTCCCGGATACGAGCCGTCCGGGAACCTTTAGAGAAAGTACGGAGCGGACTTAGTTATTCCTGACTGTGCTAATTAATTATTGTATGGAGCACTGAGCCCAGCCCGGAACTTTGCCGAGATTTATTCTCAACATCCTTTATCGGGTGGGGGGGGGGGGGGGTAAAATCCTGGAAGACCAAAATGTCGAGTAGTTGAAAAGCCGAAAATTTTCAGATACGAATTTTAGAATAACGAATGATCGGTGTACCGAAGTTGGGATTTTCGATGAATCATCCGGTAGAATAACTGTTTTCCCGAAAGTTCGTTCTTATCGGAAAAAGTATCTTCGGAACAGTCGGCGATTCAAATGAACAAAGCACAGAATGTGAAGGTACAGAAGAACGAAAGTTGAGAAATTAAAAATTGAGAACGGCTGATTCATTGAACAGCCGAAAAACGAAAAAAATTATTTGGCGAAAATCAAAGTTCAGAAGGAGCAAGATCTCGATCCGCAAAATGCGGAAGGACCAGGATCCCGAAAGGACGAAGTAACGAATCTCCTGAGAATTCGGAATTTGTGAAATTCGTCGACTCGGTGCTAGTTTTGTAAAGATTATCTCATTGCGTCGGACAATCGTCCGTGTCATCGAAGAAAAAAAGAACGCAAAGGAATAGGCAACATATTTTTAACAACATTCAAACGGTAAATCTTTTTTCCCCGTACGTTCGATTTATTCAAGAGATCATTACGTTGAATCGTCTTCCACATTCGCGTCAGCGTCTCCGCGTCACTTCGCAATCGTAACGCCGTCTATTAGCTGCGTCTGGTCGCAATGTAAAAAATAAACGTGTCTCCGACGTCTTGCAAGCTTTCGGTATTTTTTCCATTCTTTCTGGGTGGATTTCGGGATTTTGATCTTTCGAGTCTTTAGTCAGTCGTTATTGATAAATTCGGATTCGTAAATTTCCGACAAAGGCGCGAGTCTGAAATTTGAAAAGTCAAGTTCTTGACACTTCGGTATTTTCCCAATTCAATATTTTGCCCTTCTTAATCTTGCCCATTCTCAAAAATAACGTCGGCATAAATTTATTCATACATTTTTTCTTTCTAACGAAACAATTTTTCGTATTTATGGTCTTTCTACGTTTTTAACTGTCCGACTTTTTGGTCTTTCGCATTTTCATATCCAGCCCTCTTCATCTCTCTTCTCCCTTCTCTCTCCTGCCTCTCTATCTTTCTGTTTGTACCCATTGACGATGAATTAGCCAGACAATCTGAGTCAATAGCTGGCGAAAAAGGTAAAACAAAAAAAAGAAAAACATTGAAAAAAATTTTAGCAATGTTATTTCCGCAAAAAATAATCACCTTAAATGAATCGACGTTGACGCAATGAAAATCAATCTGTCTGAATTTAAATAATGTAATCCCCTATATTGACAATTTTTTAACAGATTTTATCGTTAGAATGTTCAAAGCTATTGAAACACGTGTTGTTTAGATAATTCTGATGATTTCTGGCTCATTTCGATCAGTGTAAAATTCTTCCAATAATCAGCTTCACAATGGAGCAAAATAGATTTGTCCAAAGAGATATTTGTCAACGATTACAAATTCGCGTTATAATTATACTATAACGTAAAATTTCTCAAACGTTCTTCAGAAAATTTTTGTCAACCTATTCAGCGAGCGAATTGAGATCAAAAACCATAAAATCGTTTCAAAGACATCAGAGTTTATTTAATTCGAAGATTCACACGATAAAACCTTTCTTCAAATTGTTTATACATCTCAGTTTCCGTTATTCGAATTTGTTCAGAATCGCTTTCATCACGTAAATGGGAATAACCTATGTCCAAGTTTATCATCATCGGTTCGAATAACATCGGTGAAAGTTTTTCAGAGGTTTCTTTTCCCCCTTTTTCTAACTTTAGATTCAAACAGTCCGCTCGATTCATCCTTCTAAATGCCACTCCAGTTACGAACGAATGCCCATTCGAAAGCTCTCCCTCCCGATCCAGTTTCATCGTGTATTTTTTTCTTTTCTTTTTTTTTGCCTTCTTTCTCTATCTCCTCCCCCGTTACAGGAAAGTGCGATATTCTGCTTCTCAAAGAACAGTCCACTCGAACTTTGTTTTGTTCAGCAAGAAAAAAAAAGAACTAGGACAGCTGCGAATTGCATGGGAAAGTCCAAACTCGACCGAAGACTGAAAACCACGTTTTCCTGTTTCACGAAAGTGAAATCCGGTCTTCCAGAACTTTAAGACTCTGTTGTCCTCCTACCATCTTTCGAAACACTTCTCAATATTGGATTTTCTCGCAGCATATCACACGTTATATTACATACTCGGTTTTTTTTTTTTTTTTTTTGACAAGTGAGTCGGAAATTCTCGGACCTTTCGAACCCTTTCGTTCAATTCATCGGATTTCATGCGGCTGGTTGTTTTATTCGCTGTCATTTTTTTCTAGATTCCATAACCGGTCGTGAAACTTTTTTTCCAGGATGCAATATTTTTTTTTCATCTTCGTTTCGTTTCATTCGCTAATCTGCAAACTGCGATGTTATGATTAATCATCCGTGAATTCAGAACCAAAAAAAAAAAAAAAAAAACAAATAAGTAAAAAGATCCTACACTTGTAACAATTTCTTTAGAATCCTGTGAATTTTTTTACATCATCCTCAAATTGTCGTAAACTTCTTAATAGATATGAAATCTCATTTGAAATCTGTTGATCTTGACAGAGTCCCTTGAATATCTGCGAGAAGTCTTTCGGACGGTCTGAAATATCATGAAAAGCCTGAAATAACTCGGATCACGGAGCATTTTTGTAGTTCAAGGGTGCAAAGCGTGGGTTGGAATTTCGGGGGTAGCGAAACCGATGCGAGACACGGTTTTCCCCGTGCGAAGGTTATTACTGGTAAAGAATTCGGCGCCCTCCACTTTTAAATTTGCATTTTACAAGCCTTGAGAATTGTCGGTAGTTCAGAAGCTTTTACGATCGTACGAGGAGCTTCGCTTCAGCATCGATCAAACTCTCAGTCGTCTAGAACGATTCCAAACAGAGCGAAACGAACGTATATATGGACTGCACGATACTCCCTCGGATGCTGGACTCCAAAAGCGGTGCTCTTTTTCACTAGCACCTCGTCGACGCCGACGTCTATCAATGGGCCTCGACGTAAACAAGAATCAATAATTTCAATGTCAAAAAACGGACCTGATGTCACGACGGTAAAGAGGATGATGGACAGACAGATAGATAGATAGACATACGGATGGATGGATGGACGGATAGATGGATATACAGATAGTTCGATCGACAGGTAGATAAATAGATAGACAGATAGATAGATAGACGGATGGATGGATAGACGGGTATACAGATAGATAGATAGATAGATGGATAGATAGGTTTATTTGCCCTAGGACAAGTCCCCTCAGGTAGCATACAGAAAGCTTATAAGAACGTATTGCATAGACAGATAGATAGATGGATAGAAAGATAGATATATAGACAGATAGATGGATAGATAGACAGATAGATAGAAAGATAGATGGATGGATAGATAGAGATTTATTACGTCCGTAGCGATATCGGAAAAGTACATGATAACAAATAATTAATACGGGATACAGTAAAAACAGAAAAAAAAACAAGTAAACAGACAGACAAAAAAAAACTTGATATAGGTCAAATAAAAAAAAATAAATAAAAAATAAAGAGAAGAAAATAATTTAGCTTACAATGGTAGGTTAAGGGATGAGACAAAATGAAAAAGAAGCTAAATATAAAAAGTGAGGAACGAAAAATGAAAGTACGGAACTGTGGCTACCAGTGCAATGATTGGGATGATGGATGAAGAAAATGAGTCATCACGCAAATCAATCAATTTAGATCAGAATAGAAGAGCGTTGGGGGTGGTTGGGGGTGGGTGTACGAGGAGGGGGGAGGGAGTTATTGCGGAGTCTCACCGTAAATCCAGGCACAGTGGCGTGTCTGTTCCCATCTCGTTCAAGATCCCATTGTGCAAGCTCGGTATCTCCCCGCAGTGCTTTAGGGGTCCCCATACCTCGTCCGCAAAATAGTCCTTCTTTCAAGTTATGACGACGTTCTTCCCAGACTTTATTGCGCCCCCGTCTGGGTTGCAGTGCAGGTTGTAGTCTCGGTATCACGACTACGGAAATAACTTCTGCCGAGTCAATTTTACCGAGATAGCTGCGCTACCGGATTTTCACACCATTCACCCCGCTGCTGGCGATGGATTTTTATAAATTTTTATCCATGCAATTACGCGACGTCGAGACTCGGCTGGATAACATTTCGTCATTGCATCGGCGCCGATTGACAACGACACCAATCGGAGTTGACGGGAATTGACTCTACTTTGGACTTGTGCTTTTTTTGTACACACCGTTAGCCGACGTACATGAATTTGTTCATAGCTGGTTTTTACACATATACAAGCAAAAAATATACCTCCCTAAACATTGAGGGACTTATTTTGAGGTTCCTTTTTGATATTCCGATTGCTGGATTGAGAAAATATTCAGCAATTTCATTCATCAACTTCCTTAAATCCCATAACATCGCTACCTTTTCTTCCATCCGTATAAAAAAATAAATGTCGAAAAAGCTCTGTCCTTTTGTGTTCGCAATGTTGCTACCCCTCGGAAAAAAAAAGAAACTTTCTTAATCGCGTACCAAAAAGCTCTGAAGATGACGACGACGATGCTAGTTTTACAGAGTAATAGCGAGACCAACCAGGAGAGTGCCTCGCTCTCTCTCTCTCTCCCTCACTCTCTCTCTCTCATGGAACGTGGATAAATAAATCGTCTCGCTAATTAACGCGGACGGAGAAGAGCTGGAGGACACTGCACCGTGCAAGTTGAGCAATGTTCCGTGACCCAGCGCAGTAGCCAAAGAAGAAGGAGGAAAAAAAAAACAAACAAACCGAAAAGGGAAAAAAAATAACAAGCTATTCCGAGACTGGTTCGTCCGCTAAAACATCAACACCGTCTAACGTTGACAAACTACTAGATACCCACCCCCATCTCCTCTGGTCGACGCTGCAAGCTCTATTCCACTGTATACTCGGCTAGCTGCAGCTACCCTCTCTTCTCTGTAATTAAGCTTTAGTCTATATACTTAGGCCAAGTGGCGAGGAAGGTGGGGGGGGGGGGGGGGGGGGATGGCCAGGGTGAACTCTCGCTGTGCAGACTGTGTAATAAGGGCAACAACGAGCCCGTTCAACTGCGCTGACTCGATTATCCAAAAACGACCATCGAGTCGCGTTTGGTGTACGACGTCTTTTGGACGGTTGGATTTTGGCCCCAATTAAAGGATGACGACTTATTGTATTTACGTCCCTGCTTCAATAGTGCGAGTTCATTCTTGGAAGGTCCGCGGGTCAACGTTCTGAACAGTGTCATAATTCAGACTGATTGTTACATGGAGTGGTTCGAATTTTGGATGGTAATAATTCAGAACGGTCGAAATTTCGAAGAGTCTAAGGAGCGGATGGTCAGAATCCTGAATAGTCGAGACTTCAAGTGTTACCGACCTTTGGATATCGAGAACCATTTCTAATTTCGAACTTGGGGAGTTTTGACCAGTTGGAATTTTAGCCATTTGGGTTTTCGACTATTCAGAGTTTTGGCCATTTAGAATTTTGACCATTCTATGTATTTAGCATTCGGAATTTCAGGCGTTTAGAGTTTCAACCGCTTGGAGTTTTTAAATTTTTGTGCTTTGGCCATTCGGAATTCCGACTGCTTAGAATTTCGACTGTATGGAATTTCGACCGTTCTGTGTATTAGCCATTTGGATATCCATCTGTTCGGAGGTTTGACCACACGGAATTTCGAGACTTCTGTGCTTTGGCCATTCAGAATTCCGACTGCTTAGAGTTTTGACTATTCGGAATTATGACCAATCCGTGTCTTTACTCTTCGAAATTCCGATTGCTCAGAGTTTTGATGATTTAGAATTTAGTCCATTCCGTGTATTCGTCATTCAGGATTTCGATTGTTCTGAGTTTTGACCACTCGGAACTCGAACCATACCGTGTTTCGACAATTTGGAATTTACTTAGACCACCGGGTGCTTTGGCGATCGGAAATTTCAACCGTTGGAAGTTTATCCATTCAGTGTAAGGGCTGCCTGAACTTTGACCCAAGCCCCTCGGAACCAATCCATGAACATCAGTGAACGAATGGCCGAATTTTTTACTTCCCAGAGAGTCTGCAACGCACCCTGAAGTTGATTGGAAACTGTAAAGGCCCGACGGATGGTGATTGGCCGATGTTATCCGGGGTGGTGGTGAATGCCGCTGGCAACGGCGGCATTATCGCCCTTCGTTCAAGTTAATTAATGCTAATTGAACGTGCTTCCTCCGAGGCCGCCAAACTACCGGGTAGTGTTTGCCTTATATCCAGCTGCAGGCTCGTACGCTATGCAGCTGAAACAACTCGGAGTGCCTCTTGACTCGTTGACCGTCGTCAAACACGATTATCGACTGGTGAGTGGCCGGCTTCCGTGGCTCGGCACTGCGAAAGCCGCTAACTGATAACCGTTTCAACTGTTCGAACAAAGTGCGCGGTTCGCACCAACGGGAAAAGGCACTTTGTTCAACCTGCATGCGGAGTGCAGGAGGAATTTGCGGTTTCGACTACTCGTCGCTGCTACTTCGAGGTTGAGAATTATTCATCCTGGCTTCTCGCTCCTTTTAACCTCGCTCTCAATTTATACCTTAACGCGAAGCACCGCGGAAATTCTGATGCGGATTTCAACGGCTGTATAACTTCTAAATTTAAGCCAGACGCTTTCCTCGCTAAATTACCAAGTTTTTTTTTTGTTTTTTTTAAGGAATACTTCACACATTTTTCAACCCACTGGAACGGTAAGAACGTTCAGAGCCTTTCAGGGTTCGATTCGTGATTCTTATTCACTGATTTCACTGATTTCGTTAACAAGAATTATTAACGCTACAAGCACGATTCGGGAAATTAATTTTTTTTTTAGAACTCTGATTATTCCTTGATATTCCATTTTTAAATCCTCGGTATTACCGAGATTTCGAGTACAAGACTGTTCGGTTTCAACTGAAAATTTCCGAAAACTTGAAAAGCTCAAAGCTTTCGATCTTAGTCTTGAGTCAATGTTTTCCCAACGCTTATAAGACACAAAAAGCCTTTGATTTCAGTCATACGTGAAAATTCTGAAGACCTGTAGACCTCGGAGCTTTTCGTTCAATTTCAAAGTCGAAAATTCTGAACGCTTTTATATCACTAAAAAAACCTCCCGCCTTTTTCTCGTCCAATAACTAACGGAACTAATTCAAATATCGAAAACGTTACGGATCTTGAATTTCGGCGAAAGAAATGACAAGAGAATCATTTCGTGAATAATAATATCAATAAATGATAATAAACAACAACAACAACAACAAGAACAAAAATAATGATAATAATAATAAGGAAACGTGCTTCGGCGTTGAAATAAGATCGAAAGAACAAAGAAGAAAAATTTACCCACCCGGCATCGTGACACGGCTTACGCAATAAAAAATCCGCCAAGAACTCGGGTAGCTTACTCGTGTCTGAAAAGCATACCAAAGATGAAGTCTTGTCGAGCTTTTGACACCTCGACCTCTGGAACCTCTTATGTGAAAAATTGTTAGTCCCTGAGTTATGCAGGCTCTGGAAGGCGTGCTTCTTTTCTTTTCTCCGGTGCGGAGCACTCGAGAGTATGGGAAAAAAAAAAAAAAAAAAAAAAAACGCATACCTAATAAGTCGATTCAAGTTCACTCTCCGGCAGTTCTCTACTGGTGCGAATAAATTCACGACAGGCTCGATTCGCGGGCGATGAGATGAATTGGATGAATTTCGTCGAGGCGGTAATTTTTGTGATTATAATATAAATGAGAAAAATTAGGGACTAATGAACGAGGTGGGAAATTTCGTTTCGTATTTTTTTTCTCACCATTATTATTCACCGACTTCTAGACGAACGTTGGTATAAAAATCGCAGCGCTTCTGCACGAAATACCCGCTGTTTTTTTTTTTTTTTTATTGTTTTTTTTTTTTAACAATTTTAAAGACAATTTAGACGAGAAAGTGTAGAAATAACAAAAACCGCAAGCACTGAAGCTATTTAAGTTGAACGCAATTAAGACGATATATTTTTAAAATTTTGTTACTCTTCACTTCGAGAAAAGAGTTTGTTTTTTTTTTTCACAAAATTCAATTCCTTATCTTTAGTTTTACGTTTTTCCGCTGCCTTTATGTTTCTAGGAAACAATATCAAATGGGTAAAAAAAAAAAACACGACGAGTCAAAAAGAAAAAAAAAGAAAATAAAATACTTGAGAGAATATACTTTTATAATTTGATATTTTGTCGATCTTTCGAACAATTTGTCCTCAGTGAATATAACATTTAAGGCCGTCAAAAAATTCACGATAATATCGCGACCGTATAAACATTCTATTAAATCTCATCTCAGATGAAAAAAGGAATGAAACTTTGGCGATAAAACTTCTCTTCGCGTGGTGGAAAAAAAGTGAGCGAGAGAAAGTTGAGAGAAAAAGAGAAGAAAAAAAAAAAACGAAAAAAAAAAAAAAAACAAACACCGGGCAAAAAACTGTGCGTAATGGGGTGCAGACATCACGCGGATTCGTTTTTCAGAGAAGTCGCGGTGATGCCGCAGAGCCTTGAAAAACTTTTCACGTAATTCAAACAACGCGAATTCACTTCGCTAGCTGCCAACGAGTTTGGATAAAACGTCTTTTCTTAGCGCGTAGACGCGACGTATGTAATATCTATGTAAAATTGTTTAAGTTTTTATTATTTTTTTTTTTTTTTATTGCATCAACATTTTTTTTTTTTTACTCTTCAAACTCAGTGAAATGAAAACTGTACTACGACGGATAAGAAAAGGAGAGAAAAACGAGTAAAGTAAGTAACGAAACCAGAGCTTGAAAAAAGCTTTCGCACTGGCGGCGAAATAAGTTGGAAATTTACTATTCACGTCAAACAAAGCGACTGAAATATGCAATCCGTATGAACAAATATACTAAACTGATTAGGCCAGGCCGTAAAAAAAATTTGGAACGTGAATGTCTTTTTTTTTTATAGTATTTGATAGCTGCATATAAACTTACTGTGTGTTTTTAATCTCGTATACCAAGTTTCGAAAAGCGAACTTTGTGCTGGTCCGCTTCACCGCGTACCATTTCCACATTGTGATTCTGGTGAAACTTCGCAAAGTGCCCAAGTAAAAGTTTCATTGTCAGAGTAAGAGGAGGGTGGAAAGTATGGAGAGGAATAGAAATCTTAATGCCGCGTCCTTCGCTTATTTTACTTACATTTGTACGAGAATCTACGGATTTTTTAGTTTTGTTTGATTATTTTTTCTACCTTCATATTGTTTTTTTTATATTTTATTTCTTTCAATATTTCTTCTTCCCTCCGCGGAGATTTTTCCATTGGAATTCTTACCTCGTTCGTTATTTAAACGGAAAGCAAAAAAAATAAAAAAAAAACGAACATAACCAAATCCGTGACTGCAGAATTTCTTCTTCTTCCTTCTTATTTTGTCTTTTAAAGCGAATGGAATTTAAATTGGACGATAAGTAGCAGCGAGAGGTAAAATGGAAAACGAGGAAACCTCCGATCAATCCAAACTATGAAAAGGAAAACTTGTTTCTTTTGCGTCCGAACTATCAAAGCTGATAATTTCCGCGTCTCGTCGGTAAATAAATTGCGGTCAAATTTAACGAGACGTGATGAACGTTAATAAAATGGTCGAAAAAGTTTAAAATATTTGATAAAATCGAGATTTCAATTATATCTTTTTTTTTTTTTTTTTTTCAAATCATTTTATTATGCCAATTCATATCCAAAATAGTTACCGCAGAATTTGATTATTTAGCCTAACGAGTTTTGCCTGTCTTTCCGTTTCGAGATTTGGACGAATTTTCATTTGGACAGTGTCTCTTACACAAAATTCATTTTTCTAATCAATGCAGCCATTGCAGACTGAAACTGCAAAGTGATGAAAAAAATAAAAGTATAATAAACCAAGTTTTTCCGTGATGCCTCTCTGATCCCGTTAATTTTCCGCCAGTTTTAACGGAGATCTGTGCCGCAAAAATTTGCATTCTTACTGGATTTTTATCTCCGACCTTTTCGCCGGAGAGAGAGAGAGAGAGAGAGAGAGAGAGCCGGCGAAGCGGGGTTTTTCATCGATTTTTCATTACCTCTTACCGCCGGCGTTCACCTTACACATCTCGTCTTATATTATACCTTGTACTTTATACCTTCATGCATATGTATGCATGAGTATTTACACACGCATGTATATAGGGTATTCCATGCCAAGTCACTCAGCCTTAAGACTCTGATCATTTCGAATTGTTAATTTATTCTCTCTTTTTTTTTTTTTCTTTTACGTCAATGCAGAAACGATCCTCATCCCAAAAACCACAAAACGTTCTTTCTATCAATCTTCTTTTTAAACATTTTCTTATAAAAATTATTAAATAACCTTACAGACAATGACGATTTAAATTTTTAGAAAATTCAAACAAATTTTATAATATAGGTCGATTACTTCAAGAACAAAAGAGAAGTGGGATACTGAATTTTTTTCAAAAAGTGATTCAAGCTTGCATTTCAATAATTTCGGTCTAGTTATTAGTTCCAAATGTATTTTTATTCATCGGGTTACGTTTTTATAATGTACGATGCGAATGAAAACAAATAAAAAAGATGATACGAAAGATCACAGACTAGGTGATTTGGCACGGAATACCCCATATGCGTTACATACATCAGCTAAAAGGGCGAAAATTTTCACCGAGATCCATCATTTTGTACAGAATATATACTCAAACTGGGAGTAAATGAAAATCCATTAATCAGTGTCGAGTTCCGGTAACTTCGAAATTTGATATTCCGATTCAAAATCTGTCAACGTCGATTCCTTCTCCGATTCACTCGCAGCGAGTGATAGAAAATAACGGAAACTAGTCTTACTCTACATCTGGAAGAATCTTCTTAATAAATAAATCGTTTCATGGCCAAAAATTTGTAGCCAGGACCATCTAGAATGCCTAAAGAATTTTTGCTGGCAGTAAATATGAGGCTATGCATTTTTCTTGAGGAACGTTGAGCCAGCTTAATAATAATGTGCATATTTGACCCGGTCGAGTTGTGATTTTTGATTGTGAAAAGAAAAAAGACGATCGAGTAATCCAGCCGAAAGTAATTGATAAGGAGAATAATTTTCCTCTTCAAAGGTAATCAGTTCTCTTTTGAAGCTTGTTATGACTACCTCTGATCTCTCTCAGCCACTTCGACGATTAAGGTCACACCTGACCGAGCCGAACTCGAGGAAGCAGAAGACCGTGGCTCGCTTCACGAGCTTTGGAATGAAACTCAAGAGTAATTTTATGGGACTTTAGGACTTGGTAATTGACTTGATGAATAATTTTCAAAAATATAATATTACACCGAATTGAAGACCGGCGAAAGTTGGAACGATTTTTTTCACCGCAGATTGTGATTTTTTATTTTTTATTTTTTACTCTCGTTGGAAATGTTGATATATTACACTATTTTTTAACCGTAACAATAAACAACAAGCAAGGATCTGACCCGACAGCGTGAAATGGGAACAGGTTTTAAATATAAAATTTTTCAAAATTTTTTTTCATAAAACCCAAGGTGAAATTGAATTTCGGCAAAATTTCTACCCCCATTTAAACACAAAGCTATGTCGGTTTGTTTGCCGGGCTGTGTGTTTTCGGTCGGAAAATCCTCCCCGGCAAAATTCTAGTCCCTGTATTATTTAGGGAAAGCTGAGAGGCGAATTGTCTCGTCTACTAATTCTCGCTTGGGAAAATTTGTCAAGCTCTTGAAATGTCCGAGGCAAGACGAACTAATCCTTCCGGGTAGAACGACGTCACGATTTCACAGGGTTCCGAGGTCCGGAGGATGTCTGGGGTGTGTGGGGGGAAGGGGGGGGGGTGGGTGGGGGGTTGGCTGCTGTGATAAGCTGAAAACTAACTTTGAGGAACTCCCTGCACTGCGCATTATCGTAAATTGTCACGTCAGGTAGGCGAGCTGTGAGACGACGTTGGCTGCAAGGCACGCAATCCTTGCTATATTCCTATACAACTTTTCTGACACAATGGAAATCTCATCTAATTATCATTCCCCGAGATGATTATCCCTTCAGCGGTGTCAGTTTATTACCCCCTCAAATCTTGTCAGACGTTTCATTGACGTGGGAAAAGTGTGAAAATGATATTCGAGAAATTTTCAAAACTACTCACGACGGTTTAGAAATTTTTCCTATTTTGTTTGTAACCTTTTTCTTTCTCGTTCATAGGGTCTTGAATAAATATTAAACGTAAGATTACGAAATGGAAGAGATTTTTTTTTTTCGCCCCGCAACATCAGTCGTAGGCTCATAAATTGGGATCAATGAGTTCTCTTCGTCAAAGTAACAATGCAATTAGCTAGGATACAAAAAAAAATCTTCAACTTTTGATTAGTTCGAGTTGGTTCAAACATTGAATAAGTTCACTGATTAAATAACTCTTTTCAGCAACTGTTTTTTCCCTTTTCTTTTATTTTTTCAATTGTATGTGTACACGATTGTTTTAAACAACGGGTGGCTTTCCGTTCTCAGGTTCGAGTTTTATTGAAATTGAAATAAAATCGAAGGGAAAGTTTGGCAATAAATTTCACCAAGTGGCCAGTGTCTGAAAGAAACTTGACGAGGCGGCTAAATCTTTTTATCGGACCAAGCGTAGCTGATGGGTCTCTAAAATTTTTCACAAAATGAATAAACGCTAAGCGTTTTATTCTTGAAGTTTTTACGACCCTCTCTAATTTTTTTTTTTTTACTACAGCGCGTCATCGATTCCATGCTATCAACTGTTTCAGTTCGTAATGATAACAACTGATGCAGAAATTTAACACGCTGTGCAATGCCGTTTATTTATTGCAAGCAAAGCAAACGACCCTTCAACTGTCCTGCGATAAATTCACGCTCAAGTTTTTACCGTTGTTTGAGAAACACTGATTACATCTACTGCGCATTGCGCGCGCGCAGGTTGAGAGACGCTGCACAGTGGAGGGGGAAACGACTCGCTCAGTTCTTCTTCAGCTTTGCCGCGTGAAGGTTGCGCTCTCTCCTCGTAGTTTGAGTAAGGAAAGAACTCGCTTTTATTCACAGTTCGTATTACGATGCGTAAAAATATTCCAAGAC
Source organism: Neodiprion fabricii (assembly GCF_021155785.1). NCBI lineage: Eukaryota > Metazoa > Arthropoda > Insecta > Hymenoptera > Diprionidae > Neodiprion > Neodiprion fabricii. The sequence continues at coordinate 19,245,453 of NC_060245.1, forward strand.
TCTTTTTTTTTTTTTTTTTTATCGGATATCATTTTGTACACCGCTCGAGAATCCAGATCCAAGTATCTTTTCATCCGTGGAATATGTTTGATCGTTATTCTACGCGGCTGTAAAATCATCCAAGCGGCTACGACGTTCGCATGTATTCGGTGTAAATCCCCGATGACCTGGTTTTACCGACTTGTGTATACGTGTAATGATATTATATAGGTACAGCGAATTTACCCGTTTGCACTTCCATGAGCTTTGAATTTCCCTGAGGGAGCTGCCGACTAGCGGTTGTGTTTGCACACGCCGACAGCGTCCACTTTGATCAGCTCTCATACCTATAAAATACCTGTAATATGCAGCTGCGCGCTTTGCCGGGTAATATTTCACCGTTTGCAACATTCGCAATCCGACGTTCAGGCCTTCGGCGAGGGAAATTCAAACCCGATTATCGTCACGCCCAGATACCGGATCGAGTGATCGATCATTATTTTAACCAATCAAGAAAGCTCGTTCAACTTTCGGACATTACGAGTATGAAAAACGAGCACGCATTCTTCTTCACGGATATCCAAATAATTCTGTTTTCAATTCGGTTATATTTCGCGATTAAAATACGTTCGATGACCTCGATTCGTCGTTTATCAGCTATCCGGTTTCGAATTCTTCATCCCCGCTAATTGTTCGATGAAATCCCATTCGAAATTCGTGCCTTCGAGCTTTCGATGCATCGTGGTTTCGCCGGGGAAGCCTGATTAGAACGTATCGTGTGATCAGGCATGCGTAAAACCAGCAGACGATTAATTAACTGCAAATCCTATGCAGTGTTCATAGAGTAAAATGCTAACAAGTTGTCCGCATAGCCAAAAATCGTCGTGATATTCGATGTAAGTTCGTCGCTGTTTGTTCCTTAAAGAGAGGCTATCAAAATTTTCTCGCATTCTCGAAACTCTCGGTGACGTTCGGCTGGGAAATATCAAAAAACACGATCAAACTCATCGCTGTAAAAATACATAAACAATGGGTGCACAGCTGCCGTGAAGGCGTATCGGTATTTCCACTGGACATTGTCTCGACGTGTTTCTTGATTAAAACTTTGTTCCATCTGCAGAACTGTCTGACAAAGTTTCCCCGCCAAACGCACACACACACGAATGTTTGCTTATACTGTGACTAACTCTACGTCGTCACAAAGCTTTGTCTTACAGGTTTCCCGCAAGTTGGGGTACGGTCGGAGTTACAGCTGAGAGAAAAGTTGAAATTGAAGAGTGGAAATGTTGCTAAATTTACATGTACCTGTACATTTCTAACCACGATCGTAAAACGATGTGCGTGTTGTACCTGACAGCGAAGAAAAGAAAAATTCTCTTCGATTTAAAAACACAATCGTGTTCTACGATTTTTTTTAATAATTTTTTTTTTTCATTTTGAGATAACAGATTCATCGATTCTGATGAAGCATCGAAAGATAGAAATTTTTCGTACTTCTAAGGCTTTTGGTTGAATGAATGGCGAATTTCTCAACTTTTAAACATTGATTTCATTTGTTATAATGGCTAGAAAAATTTAGTAAAACAGGTATCGTTAAGAAAAAAACTGTTTGAACATTGTTGGAATTACGAAAAACGAGGTACGCGTAACCATTTTGCGCTATCGTCGATCCTTTTTTGGTTATTGCAACGCAAAATCGGTTTGTGAGGTTTACTCTACTTTTTTAGTTAAACAAAGCTTTAACGTCAGTTTATTCTTGCACGAGCGTTAAATTTGCGCAACAGTTGCAAGAAAATCTATCAACAGTGATCGTAATGAGAAAGAATAGTAACGGATGATAGACTTTCCGGTAACGGCTAGAAAACTAATTTTCATTTTGCTTACATTAATCATAATATCAATATACGTCACAAAGAACACCTAAACTTTTAATGTTAGGCCTCCAGTTGATGTTGGAAAAGTGTATCTGACAAGTTTATTTTTTTTTTTTCCATTATCAATTGAATCTCATAAAATAATAACATAATATAATATAAACTTTTAATTTAGGAGAATAAGATTTCCGGTTAATACATCGTCGTGTTACGGATCGTGATCCTTAGGTTGAATACAAATGTTCAGGAAATAAATAATAACAGAAGTGCTGCAACGTGTTTCTTCAGAGATTCTGAGAGGAGAAAAAAAAAAAAAGGAAACTATTGTAAATACGAACGAAAAGCCAAAAATCAAACGATCTTTTCACCGAGTCTCTCTTTAATTTTAAGATAAACTTTTTAGGGGTTGCGACCGTGGAAAAATCGTGAATTAATTTTTTCTCACACACCCCAACGTCTATGATTCGTAAATAAATTGCATGATAATTCAATCGTGACGTGAAAAATTTCCTCAACCAGCGAAGCCTCCGAAGATCGAAGAGCCGAGGCGTTTCGCTGTGTAACCGCTATATGTATACAAAGTCTCGTAAGTCAGGCCCGAGGCCATTCAATTTCTTTGCTGAAATTACCAGCTAATTTACCTCGCGCGGAGTGACGAGGAAAGAGCTCATCCACCATAAAATTTCACTCAAATTAATTACGAGGATTTTACGAATATTCCCGTTTCTTCTTTTTTTTCTTCTTTCTCTCTCTCTCTCTTCTCTTTATTACTCGACTTGTATTTTTTTTTTTTTTTTCACCGTTTTTCTTCTCAACTCCGTAATACGCCCGTCTTTTGATCCCCATTTTCCGCCTCGAAGCTGCTCCGCCGGTTTAATCATCAACGTCACCGAAACAGATTTAGTTTGATTGTTGCTCCGCGATTAATTTTTCTCGTTGTACAAAAATTCCTCGGCTTTGAGAAATGAATTTGAGCATAATTTTCTCAAGATTGATCGATTAATCAACGAACCAGCTAAGTGAAAACAATCAATCGAGGCCTAAGATTAATCCAATAATCCTACAGCCGTGATATTATGGTTACTTTAGAGGGCGATGGATTAGCGTTAATTCCACGGGGTAACTCGGAAGGCATCCAGGTGTGGGAACACGACGTGATTGCGGGCAGTAACGCAGTCCGGAGTCAATTCTCACCACATTCTCGATACTCTTGTTACAAGATATCACTTGTAATAAAGCCGAATAGTCACCCCGAATAATCCACCCCTCTTCGATTACCGAAAGGTGCGGGTGAAAAATCAGAAAAACCAAAAATCAGAATGATCAGAATTCCGAACATGAATATATCGAAAACTGAAAATTACGAAGGAAAAAAGTGGTGAATCTTTGTTAAGCCAGAAATAATGGAAATAGAATATAAAAGTATCGATATTTAAAGTTGCAGAATTTCGAATACACAACTGGTGAAAATTCCGAAAGGCCGTTGGCAGAATGAGGAAAATGCGATTGTTCGCAAACACAAATAAATAACCTTCGGATGGATCGTGAAGTAGAATTTTCGTCTATTCGAATTCGTAGATGCGAAGGATCAAGAATCAAAACGGTTAGAACTCCGAGTAGTTGTCTCGTAGAAGGCTGAGATATAGAATTGCGTTATATCGGAATCGTCGGAACGAAGAGTCGCAATATATGAGAAGAGTCAGGCACATCATCGGACACACTCTAAAGGCCCAACCCAACAGCTTCAACGACTCAAAGTTGTCCGTTTGCGTCGCGTTCTTTCTTCTTTGTTAAGCATCGAGTAACGAATTTGTTTGATTCTGTATACAAAACATTTTACAAGTAAAAATAGATCAGTTGGATAGACTCGGAATGTGAAATTCTGGTGGTGAGTCATCCATACGGTTACTTTCGGAATACCGATCTTTCTGAAACGTACGATTCTGAATAATGACACTTTTACATTCTGGATGTTAACTTTTATTTTTATAATATTTGGACAATCCAGAATATGAAACTTTCTACAAATTCATTCTCTGGAACATCGACTCAATACATTATTAAATTCTGCATCTCTGAATTCTAGAATCAACGTTTTCCGAAGTAAGTGGGTTCGTATAATAGAGCCCTCAAGTAAATACATTTCAGGTAATCTGCAGCTTTTTATCGGGCAACATTCGGGACTTAAAATTTCTCACAGTATTTGTTCTCCCATATTTGTTATTCGAGTTTATTAAATTCGGAATTCTTGCCATTCTGATTTTCGGTTTGTTTGATTTCTTACCCCCACCCGATTACTTCACTTCGATCAATAAATAAACGTTTTTTCTTGTGCCTAGTTTACACGAATGATTTGCCGTCTTTTGCTGTTTACATCGAGAAAAACTAACAGGGGTATCAAAGTATACCTTTTTTTCTTCAAACTTTGTCATCATCATCGGAACACAGATTTTAAACTCACGCCAATGTAAACGAATAATCAATTTAACCTGTAATAATAGAACAGACGAGAAAAAAAAAAAAAAAAAAATGTGGAGAAATGAAACCAAAAAAGCCAAAAAAAAAAATTGTCGAACGGTCGAAAGATTTGATCCCACTTCATTTTTATGCTACGCAGTTATCTTTTGTTCAACTTGGTAATGAGATTTTCGTTTTTTTTTTTTTTTTCTCTTCCTTGTTTTCTACTTTTTTTTTTCACACACGAACCGTTTTCGCTAGACTTTTCAGGTGACGAGAAACGAGGTCATCCGCATATTGAAAATTGCATATCGTATAAAAATGATGTTGAAATTTGTTCAACTTTTGGAACAGCTTTTTAAATTTCGCTTTTTTTTTTTTTTTTCTCTCGCCCTTTTTCGCGCAGCAAAAATCGGCAATCGGCGAACGGCGGATTCTGCGGCGATTAAACGAGCCCACCTCGCAAATTCGACGGCTGTGTGTACTTGACGGAAATTTGCATAGATATGCCGGCGCGATGCTATCGGGAGTTACAGCCGCGCAATATCGTCCCGGGTAACGTTTACAGCCGCGATTAAGTAAGATGAAATAACGCTGCCGTTCAGCCGGCTTGATATCTCGGAGGTACATCGTTTTGCTTCACGACGTTCTTTCATCCACGGTTCTAAAAAATCCGCAGTATTATCTGAATATCAGCACGCAAAAAAGTCCCAACTCACCGATTTTTTACGGGGGATTAACGCTTGGAATATTTGAAATGTTGTTTTCTTTTCTTGTTTTTTATTTCTTTTTTTTTTAAACATTTTTCGGGATCGTATAATTATACTATATTGTGCGACGTTTGTTGTCGAACGGCAAAAAGAGAGTCAGAAACTGAAGGAAGTACTGAAAAAAAAATTAATAAAAATTTTCTGAAAGATTAAAAATCCGAAAGGCAAAGGGACGAATAAAGTTTTTTCCGAAATCACATTTTTTTACCCATTTAATCAACTCGCAAAACATCGTTGTGTTCAAATTGTGATTAAAACTGCAAGTCTACAAGAAAAAATACATATTTTTCGACTTCGATGTGGTTTGATCAAATTTTTTATCAACGCTTTAGAAATTTTACTCACTTTCACAGAAATACGTTTCAATTACCAATTTTTTCACGACATCCTTTTCTTTTCGTCCGATTAATACTACAAATTTTCATTCACTGATATTTCAGTTTAAAAAGGCAAAAACTTCAAAATAAGAAACCTTAACTTTTGCGATTTAGAAAAATTTCATTTGTTACAGTAACTAGAAAAATTCAGTAAAACGGGTATCGTTAAAAAAATTGTTTGAATATTGTTGGAATTGCGAAAAACGAGGTACGCGTAAAAATGATTTTTTTTCTTTTTGAATCATCATTTCATTTCTCTGATTTTCCTCTAATGTAGTTTAACGAAGGACAAAAACCACATCCGAGGGTGACAAGTAATGGTTAAAAATTATAACTTCGTGAAACCGATCAGTTATTTTGCGCTCAAATAAAAAAAAAAAAAAAAAAAGAGGAAAAAGAAATGAAAACGATACGGAGAAAATTGTAAAATTTCGCTACGTTGGAAAGGAATTTTTATGAACTCACTTTTAAACACTTTCAATGGTTTTGCAGTAGGAGCGAAAAGAGCTTCGCGAATGCGAATCGCGCATTTTTCATGGGTCGTAAAAGGCTGGAAGGAAGAACGAAGAGGACTCGAGGAGCAGATCAATTAACGCAGGTCATTATGTAGGCCGACTGCACGATCTGATAGGGTTAAACTTTTAACGGGACTGTTTCCGTTCGCATATTTGATACCGGTGTGAATTTAGAAGAAAGGGTCTTTAACCGAGGTTCATGCAAATCGTAGATGGTTGGGGGGGGGGGGATAATTATCTCATCGTAAGAAGAAATGACTCTTACCATTTTCGCCCACATTATTCTCTTCATTTTCTTTCTCACGCTCGTTTCATTTTACTCAAAATTATCTCTTACAGAGGTCTCGGAATTGGATCGTTGAAACTGTTCAATATTCAAGCTCAGGTATTTTGCATTCATTAGCATGTATTCGTTGAGATCAAAAAAAAAAAAGAGAGAAAAAAAATCTCTCATCTCAGAAAAGGTCGTTTGAAATAATTATTTCGTGTTATTATTTTATTTTAGTCTATCCGTGTTCGAGATCCCGATTATTGATCATTTTAGATCGATGATTTAGATCGTGGTTATGTCGTTTTTTTTTTTTTTTTTAACGAAAAATATGTAAAACAAAATCTTATGAAATTCAGATGATCCGATGAAATGATATTCGAAGAATAAGAAATGAAAAAATTAGTCTGTATCGTCCAATGAAATTTGACCAACGCTGCACTCAGAGATATTTCTATCTCCGGTTAAAATTGTTACGCGTACGTCGTTTTTCGTAAACCCAACAATATTGAAACAGTTTTTTTAACGATACCTGTTTTACTGATTTTTTTCTAGTTCCTGTAACAAATGAAATATTTCTCATACGATTTTGGCTTGGAAAGAAAAATAAACGGAAGCAAATTCAAGTGGAATTTGATTTTATACAAATTGTTTATCGAACAACCAAATTTTGTCGATTCGATTTTAGGTGTTTCATTTCTTGAAAATTTCTCCGGGTAAAGTTTTTCGCAGTATTTAATTTCCCTCTTTTCTTTCGGATTTCATAACCGGTACGTATAACAGACGTTTCATTTTGCGTCGAGATTCCATTAGCAAGTAGAGTCATGGGTTCGTTTATATAGTTGGTACGGCTTGACTAAATAATTATATGTATAGCCGAAGCCTTAATCAACCTCATTCAAATGCATGTATGCCGGGAAACTAATTTGAAAATGGCAGATCGTGTTAGCATACCACCTAGAATGGCTTTTCCGGAAAGCCATTAGCCAGGCGGGCACTTATGTAAGGGTGGTAGTCCTGGTGGTAGGAGAGCGGTGACAGAGTTTGTTCGGATAAAAGGATGGGGTGCGAAAATTGGAAAAATCAAAAAATCGACCGAACGAAATGAGGAAACTCGAAATACCGACAGGTAAAAACGTAGAAGAATCGCAAATACGAATTGAAGATTACTCGTAGAATATAAAAATTGAAAACGCAAGAGTATAAAAATAAATTTTTTTAAAGTACCGAAACTTTTTCTTTTTTAGGCAAATTTTCGAAAATCTCAACCTCTGTACGTTCATCATTCGTTGTTTTGAAACTCGCATCTCGAAAATTTTGGATTTTCCACGAGTCGATTTTTTGATTTTTCGGAATTTTGACCCCCGCAATATGTACGCGAAAAAGAAAAACACATATCTACGATATCAAAGCGCTCGCAATGTAGAAATAGAAATTAAACGAACGAGTGAAAATTCGCAATCTTTAGAAAGATTGGCGAAACACTTGGAAAAGCTCAGACCTTGGGATAATTAAATTCTCTTTAAGCTTTGCGAGAAATTGTAAAGAAATCTAAATTAGATTCCAGGCAAAAGATGATCGTCAATTTTTATTATTTTCATACTTTGTTTTCGCATTTTCAAAGATCCATAAATTTGTAACACAATTATTTCGCAATTCGAAGAGATCGTCGAGTCATAAAATGACGAAAGAATTTCTCGGGTTTCTGTGAGCTGTCCGTAATTTTCACATTTTTGTCAGTTTATTCAAATATTCGTTCGGTGATTGACAGGAATATTTACTTATTTATTAGTTCAACAATGACGAAAGGCGTGAAAAGTGAGGGAACGAAGAAAGTGAAATTCGATGAAAGGAAAAAACAAAATAAATAAGTGAAAAAAGGAACCGACGGTAGAGAAGAGAAGAGAAAGAATTACGGATACGGAAAGAAAACGTTATTGAATTTTTAAAAGCTCCGCAGCTTTCGCACACCCGCCCACCTCTTAAACCGTAAAAGCAACATTTTGTCGTAAAATTCAACCCCTCGAACCCCTTTCGTCGTTTGCATGCGTATTTCTAACCTATTCCAAATACTGTATCGGATGGTGTACGTTTTTTATAACCTTTATGAAACACGCGATATGCGTAGGCCTGTTTCATACATATATGTAAAGTATTGGGATCGTTGCTGCAGCTTGCGGAATCCTTTGAATAATTCATATGTCAAGTTTTTTTTCGATCAAGACGCGGAAAAGTGAAAGTAAATTAATATGTATGAACAAAAAAAAAAAAAAATGAATAATAAATGACAAGAAAGTAAACGAATGGAGGAAATAATTCATCGAAATTGACGAGCCATTCTGTTTATAATCACTGCGGAAGAACGATAATAATTGATGAGCATATTTGTTCAAATTTTTATCCTCGATGTCTATCAACGTGGTTTTTATCACGTTGGGTGGGGGTGAGAAATCGGAAAAACCGAAAATCGGAATGGCCAGAATTCCGAATTTAATAAACTCGTATAACAAATATAAGAGAACAGATATTGTCAGAAATTTTAAGTCCCAAATGGTGTCCAATAAAAAGCTGTAGCATACCTAAAATGCATTTAGTTGAGGACTCTATTATCCGACCCCACTTACTTAGGAAAACGTTGATCCAGGAATTCAGAGATGCAGAATTTAATAACATATAGAGTCAATATTACAGGGAATAAATTTGTGGAAGGTTTTGTGTTTTCAAATGTCCAAATGTTATAAAAATAAAAGTAAAAATCCAGAATGTAGAAGGGTCTTTGTTCAGAATCGTACGATTCAGAAAGATCGGTATTCCGAAAGTAACCGTATCGATGGCTTTTCACCAGAATTTCACATTCCGAGTCTATCCAACTGATCTATTTTTACTTGGAAAATGTTTTGTATACAGAATCAAACAAATTCGTTACTCGATGCTTAACAAAGAAGAAAGAACGCGATGCAAACGGACAACTTTGAGTCGTTGAAGCTGTTGGGTCGGGCCTTTAGAGTGTGGCCGACGATGTGCCTGAATCTTCTCATATATTGCGACTCTTCGTTTCGACGATTCCGATATAACGCAATTCTATATTTCGAGCCTTCTACGAGATCACTACTCAGAGTTCCAAACGTTCTGATTCTTGATCCTTCGCATCTACGAATTCGAATAGACGAAAATTCTACTTCACGATCCATCCGAATGTTATTTATTTGTGTCTGCGAGCAATCGAATTTGCCTCGTTCTGCCAACGACCTTTCGGAATTTTCACCAGTTGTGTATTCTAAATTCTAAAACTTTAAATATCCATACTTTTATATTCTATTTCCATTATCTCTGGCTTAATGAAGATTCACCACTTTATTCTATCGCGATTGTGAGTTTTCGATATATTAGCGTTCGGAATTCTGTCCATTCTCATTTTTGGTTTCTCTGATTTTTTACCCCTACCCGTCGTTTTCATTTATTGTGCATTTTATTCATTTTCTTATCTCAAAAATCGTTCAAAAATTGTAGAAAAATTTCGATCGAAGAAACAAGAGAAAAAAAGGGAAGAAAAAAAAACGAAAAATCGATCGATCTCGTCCGAAGTTTTTTACGTTACAAATGTGTTTCTCGGGTTCTTCGCCGCGTCATTTTCTCTTTGCTCTTTGAGCTTATCCGGCTTGTGAGACGATTACTGTCAGACAAGGTTAACGCCAGAAGCGAGTGAGTGATTTGACTCGCTAGAAGGGATCAGGGGATGCAACCGTCTTGTCTGAATTATAAGTCACAAAAGGATCGCGTGAGCGGAAATTTGACGAGCCTAACTGCGAAGAATTTCGCCTCCTTCTTTCTTCCTTTCTCTCTTTTTGTTCGTTATGTTTTTTTTTTTTTTTTATTTCACCGCTATGATTATCACAGCTTCAGATGCTTTTCTTTATTTCTTTATCCGCTTTTTCAGCTCTCCACTCTGGCGGCGGGCAGTTTGTACCCAAAATTACATCCGCGTTTAGGGCGCGTTTAAGGCTTTATATATAATAAATTGCAAGCTCATAATGCCCGGGGTGTCTCATTCATTAGCAGCACGGGATGTGAATTTATCTTCGTTGCCTTTTGCGGTACGGAAGGATAAGTGAGGAGCCTTTTTATACGTCTGCGTCGTGTTCGTTATTTTGAAAAGAAATTACTTACGGAAGGTGAAAATCGCCCAGCGTCATTTTCATTCTCTCTGCTTTTTATTATGGACTCGTATTCAACCCAGAGGGAAAATCTGAGAAATCTGAAAAACTCGGGGAATTTCGAAAGTAAAAACTGAAATTTTTAGTCCGTCGAAGAAATAAAATCGTCCATCTTACGGATAAAAAGAAAAATGCACTTGAATTTTTGTTTCGTCCTTCTTTTCGGTTTTTTTTCTTTCTCTTAGTCATCATCGGCATTTTCATAAAAGTTTGCTTTCGGGCTAGAATATCCTAAATACATGTAGAAAATTTAATTATTTCATTATTTCAAACGCGATTCTTTATATTTTATCTCGTGTGTAATTGATCAATGTATAAGAAAAAAAAAAAAATTCTCTGCGATAAAGGACTATGAAAGAAAAAAAAAGAAAAAAAAAAAACTACAGACTAATTCCGTATCAATTTACATGTTTTTGATATTAATATTTCACATTCAGAGGTAACCGCGGAATATTTTCATTTTGAGAAAAGCAGTGACGATGGGAAAGTTGTTGTTGTTTTGTTATTTGTTTTTTTTTTTTTTTTTTGTGTGTCTTTTTTTTCTAATTCGGTATCTCCGCCGTTGCGTGCGTCTTAGGCGGGTAATAAAGTGAAAAAGTTTTGGCCAAACCGCTACGGTAAAGCCGTGCCAGTAAAAGTTGTTGCAAAATTAAACCCAATGCTTGTCTCTGGCTGCAAAACTTCGGGGTCCCAAAGCGGGCTTTAACCTTGTCACGGTTGACTCGCTGGCCAAGTAATTTCAGGAAATGAAAGAGGATCCTCCACATTGCGCGTTCAAAACTTTTCAAATTTTCAACCGAAAAGTGGTCCTCGATAAAAAGAAGCTAGCATTTCGCCGAATGGTTTGATTTTACTTTCCAATTTGGATTCGTTCAATTATGAATTTTACTTTTTTGTGGCAATTTTTTCGTTGAACTATTGGAAATAAGAATTTGGTTGAGAGTTGTTTTTGTTGAATTGTTAGATTCGTTTCAAAATATGAAAAATAAAATACACTGGTTTTATCAACAAAAGCTCAGACATCGATGCCGAATTTTGGATGGCTTTAGAATTATCATAAAATCTAGTAAGTTCGTCACGCTTTATTTACAAGATTATTTTCGGCAAATTCACTGAAACGGAATTACTTGTCTTCTTCAGTGTTTGAATAAACATTTATTTCCATTTTTTCATTACATTTAATGGGATTTAATATCAAACGATGCCAACGGTTCACAAAAAAGTAGTTCATTCAAATGTGTAGAAATTAATCTTCCTCGTCAAATTAGTCATAGAAAAGCGAAGAAATCGAACGAGTGAAATTGTTTTAACAATTTCGAAGTGATGTGAAATGAAAAATTGAAGTCTCGAAAATTTTGTTCACGATTCTTACGATGAGCTTACGAATATAATAATTTGACGAATACTTACAATTAGTATACTACACACTGAGAGAAATTTTTATTTCCGGTTACCTTTCGGCCCTTAATTATTTTCATTTTTTACTACAATAGAAAAATATAGTTCCAGGTAGAAAATGAAAATGAAGTTCTAGTATCCGTTACTATTCTTTCTCGTTACGATCACTGTTGCTAGATTTTCCTGCAACTGTTGCGAAAATTTAACTTATATTATTACTCACATAATTTATTTATAATTTAAAATATAAATTATTGTTTTTTCACGAACCAATCGTTATACGTATGATCAACTTTCCAAGGGTTGCATCAAGTTTCGCTGCCAGGATAACGAAAATATCGTTCATCCGTTGTGCGATGATTAATCGTTAAAATTAATATCGCGACAAATGATTGTCGGTTCGTAATTAATTTTCTACTCACCGCGTTTAGAAGCGTGAAAACTGTCCTGCGGTGAAATCTGTTCAATCTGAGCGCTGAGACGAGGACGCGGCAGGATTTCCCTGTTCGCGTTTATCTTTTCCACGGCGTAACGAAAAGCGACCTCCTGCTTGTCGTCCACCGGATGAAACAACCCACCTGGGAAATCATATTCATATTCAGAACGCAATTATTCCTCGAAAGATGCCTTTTTCTCTCTCTCTCTCTCTCTCTGTCTCTTTTTTTCTCTCGCCCCTTTTAAAATTCATCCCCATATCCCGAAGATGAAGTGTTGCGAACCATAGCGGCAATAACAACAGCTTGAAACGAAGACACGTATGGAATTTTCTATCCTCTATCGGGAATAGAAAAATTCAACGTATACGCTACAACTTTTCGAATTTCGTAAGAACGGTGACTCAATTTTTCTCATCCTCGATTCTTCTCTCGGTATTTTTAAGGATTTACCGTCCAAAATAAAATTTCTCAATCAAAAGTGAATCTCGTTGATAATCTTCAATACTTTATGATAAGATATAAAAATCGGAAAAATATCAACGACGATTAAAAACGATGAGAAAATTAAATTTCAAGATTGATAATTACGAAAAGTTTTCAATAAATTGTTTAACAAATTTAGGGAATGTACATTTTCTATCGTTTGACATGAATTCGTTGATTTTTCCTAACACACGCGAATTTTCAAACAACCTTCTCATTATTTTGAAATTGCAGTTTTCGAAAAGATTAAATTTTGAAAAATTGTGGATAAAATCATGAATTCTGGATACGTGTTAGTAAAAACGTGGCACGTTACAACTGAGAAGTTTTCAGTGCATTGAACGAATAGTTTCGTAAATACAGCTTGTAAAAATTTTCGAAATACGGAAATTTCAAAATGATAAAAAAAAAGTTTCTAAAAACTCGCACGTATTCAGAAAAATCAGCGAATTCATTTCGCGTAACGAAAACAATAATATTCCCTAAAAACTTGTTAAACAATTTTTTGTTAAAACGATTTATTGATAACTTTCGAGCATTATTATTGCTCAAGTTTAATTCTCTTATCGCCTTTGTTATGGCTGATTTTTTCTTTAAATGATTTTTATCTTATCTCAAACTATCCAGTATTGTCGATGAGACTCACTTTTTGTTGAATCATAGTTTATTGATTTTTAATATTAACCTCTGTCTAAAATTACACTTTTATACTACGATGATGAAAGAATATCAAACAATTATACGTCAATATATACAAACAACAATAATAATAATAATGTATAATATTAATAATAATAATAATGATAATAAATAAATAAAAATAAACGCTCGAGCATACAATTGATACGAAATAAATGATCTCCAATTAGCGTATCAGGGTGGAGAGTTATAAAATTAGTCTTTTACGCGTAGTGACGAGGATTCCCACTTCCTACATGTATTAATTTAATTACAGATAGAAATTGAGGATCTAACGATGTAACGTCGTTATATCGCCTTGCGGATGGTTAACTGCTCAATTTATTTACCCAATCGGTGGGTTCAGCGGGCTACCGAAAAGGCCCGAGGGTTACCCATAAGCGCTACTCTACTGCAAACGAACGCACATAGAATCAATATTTATGGTTTGCCCAACGGAAATCGATTTATCCATGACCCCGTCGGCCATACGGAATTCCCCTTTCCTCTCAGGCGATCAAACATCGTGAGAAATTATCGGGAATCAATTTTTATCCCCGGATGAATTATCGCTCTGTTTCTATTATTCAATGCCCGAAATCGCCTGCGTTATACAATACATGGGTTTTTTTTTTTTTTTTTTTTTTTTTGGGGAACTTTGGCCTCGCCCCAAAAATTAACCTACGATGATTTTTAGCGATTTCATTGGCGCGGAAGAAAAGATCTAGTCTCGATTAGACGCAAATTAATTGAACTTATTGACACGTTTCTTGCATTCGAGAAAACAGTTTGGGTTAATATTTCATATGGGTTGAAACATTTTTTTTTTTTTTTTTATGCGATTATGTTCAAGGAAACGTTATTTCAATTGATCGAAACTTGTCTCGATTTCGGTAACATCGTTTCAAATTCCGGCATCGGACCAATATCGATACATTTAAATTCATCAATTTTACTCTCACTAAATAAAGACTAAAGCAAAATTAAAAAAAAATAAAATAAAATAAAATAAAATAAAATAAACAACAACAACAACAACTCGAATATTCAGATCTAATTTGTTCGAATTGACTGCGTCGAAAAAAAATCGACATAGATATATATATATATATATATGTATATATTGAAATTATTCGAGAGTGATTCGCAGATGCGGATCGACGTTCTACGCGTGTGATAAATATTCATCGAATTTGTCAAATATATCGCAGAGCGAGCTTTGCCGAGGAGCTTGCGACCCCCGCCCCCCTCTTGCCCCTGCATCAGCGCAACGCGTCGCGTGTCATCATGTTGGCATGCATGTACGTACCAATGAATATCCCATGAATCCTCTCGGCTTATACGACAGTTGTAAACTTTCATTACTATATTGACGCTTGGCTTGCGAATCCCAGATTTTACACCATTTACTCCGATTATCGTCCTTTACATTTATTCCCCTGTTTTCGCGCCAGTGAAATTTATGCTTGTTGTTAATTTTTTTTTTTTTTTTTTTTCCATCTTAAATTTTTTCTTTTTCCAGCGCGGGTAAGATTCTCGATCAATTTCATCGTCCGCGAATAATCTTAACAGCGTTTGCGAAGATATCCGTTCAATTTGTTTATTTTTTTTTTTACTAATTTTTTTTTATTTTTGTTTCTAATAATCGCGGAACTGTAATTATCTACATAGTTCTTTGTACCCGAGAGAAAAAAAAATGTTCCATTTGCGCTTCGATGATCGACTCGACTCTGTACAGTTTTTGTTTAGTTTTTTTCAAATTGCAACGTCACATTACCAAAGTATCGACGGATCTGAAAAAGTTGTCGTTAAGAATATTTGGCGAGTCGAGAATCGACGCGCTTTAGCAATTTTACTACAAAATATTATTACAAATTATTACAAAGTAAAAAAATATCTCAGTTACCGATTCTGGTTATCAAACGAATTTGAATTCACGATGAAAAATCCGATGAATTCATCGGATTTCACTTTTATATCGCACGGGTGATTTTATTCAGAAAACTCTTTCCTGCCGATTGTGCGAAAGAATTGTTTTTTCCAATATTTTGCACGGTCGATCTAATATTGCCGTATGAATATGCTGATCGAATATTTAACAATGCCAAAGTAACAAAGAAGAGTTTTTCAGTGATTTCGATGCGAGTAGTTGAATAAAATCAAACGAAATGACTGAAGTTGTCATTATCTTTGCTTTTTCAACAATTTTACAGCGATTTAAAGTGTAAAACAGTGTAATTCTGGACAAACAAAGACCGGTTCGTTAATTAAATTAAGGGGGTATTCTAGTGTAGAAATTTGAAAAAATCGATTTTTTTTTTTTTTATATTTTCAAAGCTTAACCTTTCAAGAATGTGTCCTTAAAAGGACAAGTCAAAATTTCAATTGTTTTCAGAGATATAGCTATTTTAGTGACACGTCTTCAATACTGGCTCGGCTGGAACGAATTTTACTCGAAACTTTGAACGCGTTTTTCTCAAAACTACATTTTTCAAAACGGTTGACATGATTTCTCAAGTTCTATTGAACCGATTTACTTGAAATTTGGTGAGAATCTTCTCAATACATGTCTCTATCGCACGAACTATTATTATAACGAAATAATAATTTTTTTTCGACTTTTTTTTAGTTAGTACGATAGCTGCATTTATGTAGATTAATAATCTTTTTTATTTTTTTTTTCTGATTTTGAAAATGCTTGCAATCGTGACAACATTGGCGCGCCATTTTTTTTGTACCCCCCACTTCAACAACTCATAGCACTTTCAATTTTGTATTTTTTGACTTGTTTTTTTTTTTTTTTTTGTAATCGTGAAATAATAATAAACGCCTGATAAAAAAATGGATGGTAAAAATATTTTTTGTTTTTTGTTTATAGCACTTCAAAAAACACCTCAAATTCATGCCTCTACACTAGAATACCCCCTTAACATATCTCGAAACAGTCGCGTAAAATTCGTACAACGAACAACGATAGTGTGAAAATTTGTTGACGTAAGAATATTCGGATGCCGGGGAAGAAAGTTTGTATATTTTGATCGACGCGTTTACAGGGGGTACGAAAATCGCTACCGAGGTATTCGGCAGGCGGAAACGTTTACGCATCAAGTGCGGAAGTCGGTGGGAAATTGCGATACAACGGCTTCGGTGCGGAGGTGAAAGAAAAAGAAAACTGCTTCCGGTGAGAGGCGCTGGCTCGCAGACTCTTACCTATCCTAATGAAATCAGGAAGGGCACTGGCAGAGGCGACGAAGACCGCCAACAGAAGCAGCCTTGTGGCCATTTCCGGTTCCGGAACGCCCCACGCGCTTCCTTCCCCGCCCCCCTCCTTCCACTTCGACTTCACCTTGTTATCAACACCCACGAATGACGCCGAGACGCGGAATATCACGCAGCTGAAACACAAGAAACAAACGGGACGATAATTTGAGTATAATTCGAATGTACAAGTATTAGAATCGTCCTTTTTTTTTTAGAGGGTCGACGAATATTTTTCGCCTCATCCCATCCAAATCAACTTCAAATAATTCAAAAAACACAGTTGCCCAATTTTTCTCACATTTTTATCTCAACTCTAATCTCAAACTCTAATCTATTCCGGATAATTTGGACAAATTTCACTTTCTTTGAACAAAAGAAAAAAAAAGAAAGTCAGATTTCGAGGGTTTGCAATTGAATAGGTTTTTATTCAACGGATTGACAAATATTTTTTATTCAACCAAGTGTCATCGCAGAAAAAGAATAAATGTTCGATAAATTGTATAGAAATTTACTCTTCGCTTCGAAGTAATTTTTTTTCAGCTCCTCGCGTACTTTTTTTTTTTTTTTTTTTTTTCACGAATTTCAAATCAGAGGAAGAAAAGTTTCATGGTCTTCGACGAAATCGATATTTGATTGTATATTTTATATTTTAATGAATTTTCGCGGTCAAATTTCTGTGAAATAATAATTGATAAGGATTAGAAATAAAAAAAATTTGTCATTTCTTTTCATTACACTAAACTGACAAATTGTTTGTAACAAAGCTCAGTGAATATTACATTAACGGTATTGAAAACAAAGAAGGAACAAAAAGTTCGATACGATTCTCAAGAAATTATAAACAAACGAATTACTTTCTTCAATTTCGATTGACATTTTTCTTCATTTATCCGCGTATAATTTGTCGGTACATAAAATCTCTCGATGAAATTCCGCTGAAACATGAATTTCGACTTTACTTTCAAATTATACAGTTACGTTGTCATTTTGTTCGATCAATTTTTCCTCTTCGATTATTCACCGCGTTCATATTTCGGCAACAAATCTCTGTGTGCGTCAAGTATTATCACGCACGTATCAAGCATGTTAAAGTCGACATCTCAAACGGACTTTGCAAGGACGCGAAAAGTAAGTAAACACTCTTAGTTCTTCGAGCAATGTTTGTGTTCGTCTTACGATTTCAGTCGTAATTTCGCAGCGCGTCGATGAACACACGCGTGAAATTATCGTTACGAAAAGTTGGTGAAAGCCGTTTAAACGTTCGTTAAACTTAACACGTATTATATTTATGGGGAAATAATATATAATGGGGGAAGATTATAAAGGTTGATTTAATAAAATTCTTTAATTAGCCATTCGATTGAATATATCAAGTTTTTACTCTCTTCAATCATATACATGTATAGTAGAGTGAGCGAAAAAAACTAAACTATCGAATCTATGATCTTAAAAGGAACTATTTACTGAGAAAATCATTCACCCGTTTGGAACATTTTTTTAGCTGAATTTTAAAATGTGTCGCTGGCCATTTAAAATTTCCCATTCAAATATCACGCGGAAGAATTATTTTTTCATTGAAAATGATATAACTTTCGAACCGTTTGAGATTAACAAATTTTCAACGCATATTCTTGTAGGGAATTTAATTGTCTAAAAAAAGACCCGGGTGATCATTTTTTATAGTGAAAAATTCAGAGACTTACGGGCCGTGAAAGTAGAAGAAAAGCGGAAATATGCAGTTTTAGGGCTCTACTAGGGAATACTTGATAAAAATTACACATCATATTTTCGTAGCAATCAAAATTATAGTGAACGAAGTGATTACTTTCCGAACTCTGATTTTTTATTTACAGTGAAAAGTGCAGTGAATAATGAATATCTTGAATGCTGTTAGTTTGATTTTTTACAGTGTTTGTGCAGTCAAATTTCGCCAAAGATGAAACCGGAAACAGCTGAATTTTGATCGTCGTCAACCTCGAGGTAATTAGTTTTTAATATTTTGCGATTTTCGCGACTGATAATCGAGCCTGATTTTCGTTTCGCTAGTTTTTGCAACTTTAAATATAATTGCGTTCTCGGACGATTTTTACACCGCGAACATTCGTCACGTTTAATCCCGATTTTCTATCTTTCTTTGAAAGAAATTCTAAAATTCTTTGATCGAACAATGCAAGAAAAAAAAAAAAAGAAAAGAAAAGAAAAAGCTCCAAGAAATTTATTCCGAAGAACAATAAATTCGGTGTAATTTCTGCCATTGAAACTGTAACGAAACTTACAAACGAATCAGTTTTTTTTCCTCTTCCATCACTCGCAACAATTGATCCTCGCTTTTGCCCGAAATCAAATCTTTAATTATTCCTAGTAACACGAAATTGCAGATAATTTTTATCGAGTATAAAATATGTAGAGATGCAATTTTGCGATTCTTCGTATCGAACTGTAATATATCGTCTGCAACGAATCGCTGGGGAAAATTCACGGTTTGATCCCATTAGATTAAAATGGTGGATTTTGGTCGGTTGACTTTTGCAGCGTGATCTTGACGCTGGATTTTCCTTGCACTCCTGGCACGATGCGGGCAACAAATTGCAACTGCGAATGGATAATCCGTGGGTAATCGGATTTATCAGGGTCTCGAATACGGAATCCAATTGCAAGTCACCGCGATTTCAGCCAAGTTCAGATTCGAATTGATTATACGCGACCGATTGAGCAGAAAATTGAGGAATAAAATCCTCGCAGATTTATTCTCGCAGACGGGTGTATGCGAATATTATTCAAATCGAATATAAGTATCCCAAAAAATATTCAACGCTGTGAAAATTGAATTAGAGATGATTTCTCTTGCGCTGAGAAGAATTTCATTTGTTACGGTAACTAGAAAAATTGAGTAAAACAGGTATCGTTAAAAAAAAAACTGTTCGAATATTGTTGGAATTACGAAAAACGAGGCACGCGTAAACATTTTGCGCTGTTGTCGATCCTTTTTTGTTAATTGCAACGCAAAATCAGTTTGTAAGGGTTGCTCTACTTTTTTAGTTAAACAAGGCTTTAACGTCAATTTATCGTTGCACGAGCGTTAAATTTTTTTTTTCAACTCTTAGAACAACGATCTCGGAAACAATTGGATGAAAAAATCTAAAACTTACAGGATTTTACAACGAAATGATGGGCATGAAAAAATTCCATGTGCCGTTTAATTTAAACTTCCGGTTCTACCGGAAATAAATCGATTTTCAATATTCCAGCGACAAATCTATAATTTTTCGAAATGAACAATTATGTTTTTTACAGTCTGTGCCTTTAATTAAAAAAAAAAGAATACACAAATTTCCACATCTTTCTTTAAAACTTTTTCATCTGGCTGCCAAATCCTGTCAGTTTCAGATTTTTCACTCGGCTCGACTCTTTCCTTATTTCATGGCGAAGAAAAGTATCGTGGAAAAAACAAGACTGTTTTTTCGGCTTACTTGAACCATAAACTTGTAAATTCATGACAATTTTCTCAAGTCAGAGTCAAGATTCATGAATATATTTATAACCGGTAATTTGAAACGGAAAAGTTACTTAATAAAAAAACTCGAGTTTTTATCAACCTTATGTTTTGTATATCAAACCGTACAACTTTAGCAAACATATTACACCAGGAATTCTTCAACGTCACATAATGAATTTCCCTAAAATTCTTCTCCTTCTACTTTAACTTTTTAACGAAATTTTGAGGTAAGTTTACGATTGCAGAGTTTAAATAACAGATTTCTTCATACGGTACAAAAACCGGAAAAAATAAGAAAGGAGAAAAAGAATCGATTTAAATTTCTTGATCCATGCTTCGCTAAAAATGATGAAACGTAAATTCGCGTGAATCGATTTCGACGTTTTAAAATTCTTGAAATTCATATTCGAAAAAGAGTTAAAGAGAGAGAGAGAGAGAGAGGTATTTTTCTATCCTCTCTTCAATTACCCGCTGTAAAAAAATCGGGCATCCGTTCTTCTTCGGTTGAGAAGAAGAAATGAAAAATCATGGAAGCGCGAGACATCCGTTTCAAAGAATAGGAAAACCTTTCTCCCTTTGAGCTCACCTGAGAGAAAAGAGAGAGAGAGAGAGAGAGAGAGAGAGATAGAAAGGTGGTGAAAATTTCGTTCGAACGCGTCAGTCGGAACGGCGTCTTTCGTTTTTCCCGTGATTTTTCCGCGAATTTCGCATTCCCGTTTCTCTCGAAGCCTCGGGCCTATTAATACATAAATCCCGGTTTCCACGCTCCGAAATTTCCCGTCGGTTGAATAAAATTTCGGCACCGCCGAGCCGGAATGAAACAATTAGTGCGTTCCTGGTCCAACCGTCTCCTCTCGTATAATTGACACGTCAGTCCCGGCGCCAAGGGCTGAATAAAACCGAGCCCGTCGTCCCACTTATCTTCCCACTCGAACCCGGGATTCCCGTCGCGTACAGGACCGCGGGTCCTTTTGACCGAGAGCCGAAAGGATCTGACCGCAGAAAACGGTAAAAAGAACCGATAAAAAAAAAAAAAAATTAAAAAGAAAAGAAAAGCAGAAAAAAAAATACAACACCCTTTTTTTTTTTTTTTTTTGTCAAGACCCGACGCATTCTCGGCGAAACGAATAAGAGAATCGACAGTTGTTTGAAATACCTTCGAAAAGATTTTTGTCCCCCTTTTTTTTCTTTTTTTTTTTTTTTTTATAGCTCATTGCCGTTCGCATGCGATTCTTTTTTCCTCCTCTTTCACGAATTCTTATTGACGAATTTTTTTTTTTTTTTTTTTTTTTTTACTTCCACTTCCTTTTTCGTCACTAATCAGCATCTGGATTAAAAGCTTTCGCCGTTTTTTTTCTTAATTCTTTGATTCGACTCTTTTGACCGAAACGTGCGAAATTATGTGCGGAAAAGAAAAATATAATGTCGGATCTTTGTATACTTTTACTTTGCCTACTTGGAATTTTCTTACAATTTATTTTACTTGGTATTTTCTTGGATCGATTTCTTGACGCATGAAAATTGAAGACTCCTACCGAGATGAATAATTTATCAGGATCGCGTGACGAGAGGTTTCGACAACTCGATTAATTTGTTAAAAATACACGCCAGTTTGGAGTAACAATAATTGCATGTTTTTTTTTTTTCTTTTCATTACGTTGGTTTTAAGATATTTTACTTATGCGTATGGAAATTGAAGATTTGAAATAAACTGAGAATCATTTGCTTCTTCCGATTGTAATCGAACGAGTGAATTTCTTCATTTGTGGAAAAATGATCTGTAACTATGGTTAAAGTTTACTTGAATTTAGAATTACTTGTTATGATTTGTAAATTTCGAAAATTACGATCATGTTTGTTCTGAAGAGAAACGAAATCGAAAATATTGGGTTACAAGTCTTATAAAATCATGTCGGAATAACGACGGAATAATTAATGTATAAATTCTAACTTATTGCAATGAATTTACAAACTTCATAGCTGAGAATTTTATTTACCGCAAGTTTGATGGAAAAAATTAAAGCGCCAATGGTTCTGTTGCAAATTAACATTTATTTTCAAACCCTGAAACGGCCATTTCGCCGCGTGAAGTACCTACTAGAATTTATTTTCACTTCCGCGGTTTTTCACGACATTTCTAAATCGTTCCGTGAATTCTTTCTTCATTTTATTCGCCGCATAACAGAGCTGGCGTTTAAGTAGCTTGTGACACGACGAAACGGCCTTGTTATTTTCTTTTATAACCTCGCGACTATAACCGGGGTTTCAAAAATCGTCTTTACAGCCTCGAACGTCAAAATCACACTTTTGCTTACCGGCAGATTTATCAGTAAAAAAAAAACCCACTTTTTTTTTTCTACTCTTGGTCATTTTTCACGTAGATTAACGCTATAAATCTTCGCAGAAAATTCAGAGACTTCAAAAACCAAACTTCACAAGGGATGTGAAATTATTCATGAAAATCAAACCACCCCAAAAAGCTCGGTTACGGATTATCAGTTTCAATTTTATAGATCTATCGATCTCTGGATCATTCTTCTTCTATTTTTAATTTATTATCTTTTATTACGAACTAGCGTTGAGAAAATAAACATTGCTCCACTTTTTCTCGTCATCCTTGTAAAGATTGTCGGTGAATGAATTAAGTGATGATTAACGATTGTCTACTTTTTATCCTCCTTACAGACACTTTTTTTTTCTCTTCCTGGGATCAAGATGATTTATCATTTTTATTCACGCTAATTTACAAAGCTAAATCACGAGAGTATGTTATGCATTTAATAAGGATCTCGAAATATTTTTTTACATTATTTCGAAAAAATAGTCAAGACATTGGAAATGATAATGGAATTTTTATTAAAAAAAAAAAAGAAAATAAATAAACAAATCTTCAATACAAGCAGAAAATCTTCAAATTTCATCAAGTCCTGACGATTTTCCGATCCAAATGTTCTAATTCCTGTTTCAAGATCCTTCTTTGCGTAAGATTTACAGGGAAAATTTCTCGCTCGTGATTCGAAAATGTCGATTTTTCTTTGTTTTCTTTAAATACATGCTTAATAGTCGAAAAAATAAAGGCAAGAAATATTTGATAGTGATAAAATGAAATTAAAAACATTAATTAACGGCAGAGCGATCATTTCACTAGTTTATCTCCTGAAACGAGAAACCGAACACAATGATCTCGAAGTTGGTTTAGAAATGAATTTTTCCACTGGGTAAAAAAATTTCAACAAGCTCGCATCGTCGTTTTTGAATAATTGAGCAATTTCGCCGAGATTTTTAATAATAATTACCGGCTAGAATCTGTAACGAGATACTGTCATTTGAATATCCGGTATTGTTGGTGGATAGTAAAAATTTATGCGAAAAGAGAAGAAAAGAATTCGAAAACAAAAAAAAAAAAAAAAAAAACAACAACAGAAAGAGAGAAGCGGAAGAGAAAAAATTATAAAATGGATGATGAAAAATAGGGGTGAAAAAAAGAAAGAATGAGGAAAAAAGAGCGTCAGATTGTCTGAGAAAACGAGTTTAGCAAACTTTTTCCATACAATCGCTGCAACACGCTGCACTGTTACACATTCTATCTCATACCTTCTACTTCTTTATTTCCTTTTCGTTATTTCCTCTCGTTCCTTCCTTCGTCCTTCGTGAAACCGTGAAACGTGAACGAAAGAATGCGATAAAATTATATTCCTCCCCGAAAGTTTAGGATCGCGAGATAGGGAGGGGAGGATTATTTACGTACAAGGATAATTAACCCATTCAAAGAGACCTGGGTGGTTGTTGTTTTTTTTTTTTTTTTTTATTCTTATTTTTTATATTACTTGTTTCTGCTTTGTTCCGAGTTGAAGAGAAAAAAAATATATATACATATTTTAAACGGTGCAAGTCCTGTTTATTTAGTTGAATTGTTACATAATCGTAATTTGGTAAGATTTAAATTCATTCACAATGTTAAAGAACGGTCGATTTTTTACACCTGTGTAATATCAGACAGCTTTTTTATATCGTTATTATTTTTCATTGCGCAAAATTCTCAATGAAATTATATCTTCACCCGATTTTTTTTTATATCGAATAAACACCTGCGTCGGAATTTATTTCAGTCAATCGATTTTCGATCGATCTTCGTATGCGGTTTCATTTTATTGATTTCAGATTGAATTTTCGCATGATATTTCACGTAACTTTGCGATGGATGAAAATTTCGAACTCAGATGAATTGTTATTGTTTAAAAGATACAGTAGAAAAGAAAATTGTCGCGTTTTTAAATTCTTTGCGATAGACCGAGAAAAATTTCATTTGTTACAGTAACTGGAAAAATTCAGTAAAACAGGTATCGTTAAAAAAAAAACTGTTTGAATATTGTTGGGATTACGAAAAACGAGGTACGCGTAAACATTTTGCGCTATCGTCAAAATGTCAAACTCAGCTGAAGCCAAAAGAAAAAATGTTACGTTTTATAATTAGGTTATCCAAGTTTCTAAATTATGCAGATAACGAATTTAAATTTGTTTCGTTTTACTGAAATAATTTTCATTTCTTCAATAACTGTACTTATAATTTTAAGTTCGTCCAATTAAATCTACAATCAATTCCTCCAATTCAAAGCATTTTGAGTCAATATTTAATGAATTCAAAAAACACACTTCGCAGATTGTACACCTCACTCGATTATCCGTAGAAAAATATTCGCCAAGTGTCCAATTCCACGCCACCGTCTTGCGGTAAGTTGCGCAAAGTCGATTCTTAAAGAAACCGCATCAGTTTCCCCGTAACTCTTTGCATTCGATCGGCCAATTTTTTTCACCGACGACGAAAAATCATGACAGAAAAATAACGCAAAGTAGGAGAAGTTCAAGGAGCGGGAGTCGACGACGATTGTTTGGTTCAAGGGGATGGATTCCCCTTGGACGGGGAAAAGTGACAAGGGGAATTCGGCGCCATCCACTCGGCACGCATCGACCTTCTTCTCATCCTTGGGTGGGAAAGGAAAGGATCGTGAGAATATCCGATCCTCCCTGGCATTACGGGATAAAGTCATCCTCCAGCAGGGATGATATCCATCCCCCGAAATTCTTCGGCCCCTCCGGAAGTTCGGAATGCCTAAAAAGCCGGGCTTTTCTGTCGATTATACGTGTACGGGAATTCCATGCGAAACCCAAACGACGTCTGACTTGTTCAAAATTTTTCATTTTCTTTCACATTTTTTTCTACAATTCTCCAAATCAACTCTGAAACAGTGTCCTGATTTTTTTTTTTTTTTCAGATCTTTTATTCGACTCGTTTATTAATTACGAATATTGAGATTGAATTTCGAAAGGATCTTTTTCATGATTCTACATTTCAAGACCGGACCAAAGATGAATCGAGATTTTTTTTGTTTTTTTTTTTTCTAGTTTTTTTTTTGAGCACTTTTAATTTCTTTGATCAGCTGAAACATTGCTTACAGGGTCTGAAAATTCTCGTGAGATTCTCAAAACTTCTATTTTTCGACAGAATCAATGCTCGATGATTTCTCAGAGAGGTATTTTATTTTTTTTTTTTTTTTGAAAATGATGTGATTTTGATGAACAACGCGTGTAATTTTGAATAGCAAATTTTTGCAGCACTTGCGGGAGGGTTTGGGGTTAAAATAGAGATCCGTGATTCAGATGAGAATTTTATTCCTTTATTTGGAAACAATCTGGGAGGCAGCCGAGCGAAAATTCGAAACGGTCCAAAATGTCAAAACCACCCTGAGAGTTTAAAGTGGTGAAAGAAAGCATCCTCTGTATTTTTTATTTATTTATTTTTTTTCTCTCTCTTTTCTTCCAACAGCATAAATGAACACAAAACGCTGAAAACGTTCGGAAAAGGGATTGACGAATAAAATAAAAAATAAATAAACGAACGAGAAAAATTTTTTAAAAATAAACAAATGAACAAAGGCGATTAATACGTCCGAAAATTCCGCGGCGATATTTTTTTCGCCTACATTCTCTTTATTTCTTTCATTTTTTTTTTCTTTTTCTATCGTCAATCCCTTGTCGGATCGTTCGCAGCGTTTTGTTTTCACTTTTTCTGTTGAAAGAGGGAAACGGGAAAAAAAAAAAAAAAAAATAACCGCAGCTCGTTTTTTTTTTTTTTTTTTTTTTACGCCCGCACTTTCAACGCACGTAAATACCGCCGACATTTTGGCGTGCATATCTGTGCTCACGTTTTGCATAAAACCAACTACCATTCTGCAACCGGCGGACGATTCAATTGCTCGTTTTTTTTTTTTTTTTGTTTTTTTTTTTTTTTTTATTGTTCACCGTAACTGGTACCATTTTTATTTTTATTTTTTTAACTTGTTTTATTTTTTTTCCACCATTCAACCTCTCGCGGTTTGAATTCCACGCCCCCGCAACGACAACGCTCGCTTTTATTATTATTCAAATACACGTCGCTACGGGTATAATATACATGACGTGTAATATCATATTTATAACGATGTCATAACGGGTGTACGAATTTTTTCTTACATCACATTTATTCAAACTTTGATGTTTTTCAAGATGTTTTACAGAGATTTATTGAATAATTGAATCGATGCTTCAGGTTTTTTCAATGAGATTTGAACCGAAGACGCGCAAGAATTACGAAACACTGTTTTAGCGACAAACTGAAAAAGGCTCGATAGTTCATAAAATTTGGGCCAATCGATTGGAAAATTTGATTTTCTCTCGTGAATTATTTCTTCAATTTTCAACGGTTTAAAAGTTTGTTTTTTTTTTTTCTTTTAAACTCTCTTCGAATTCAGGGCACATCGAAAAAATTTAATCAACTCTTGCGTATCGTTGAGAGAAAAAGAAAAAAAAAGAAAAAAATTCCGACCGAACGGTTGATCAAACGATGAAGAATCCATGGTGGATAATTTAAATGATAGAAGTGGCTTACGTCGAAGGATAAATGTACAAGGTTGTAGGTTAAATTTTGAATTTCCTGGAATTGAAATCGGGATAGACGAGCATACGTGGTAAGGATTTTCAGCGAATAGGAAAGGATGCAAATAAGAAGAGTCAACAGGAAGTAGACGGCGAAGGATCATCCGATCAAACGTACGGCTCGTGGTGAATCCTGGACGAGGAATGGCTGAATTCACGGGCTCGTGTTTGTTCAACGTGGGTTTTTCAGCCGGCTGAACTGAACGCACGCGGTTGAAACGTGACTCTGGCTTTCGTTCTTCTGCATTCTGGGCATTAAACGCCGTGCAAAACGCTAGAACGGAGCTTCCGCTGCTGGGGGGTTGGGAGGGAAAAACGAAACTGGGATGAAAAATTTTCATCCCTTTTATATTTTAACCCCTTTTTATTTCTTTTTTTTTTTTTTTTCTTTCTTTTTGTTTCACCCCCTCCCTGAATATTCATGAATGAAGCACCGGAAATTCCCCCGAGTCTGCATCGTCGGCACGATATAACTGCCATCAGCTCATCCTCCCTCCCTCGCTCTCTCTCTCTCTCTCTCTCTCTCTTTGGGTATGTACCTCTGGGTATTCAACGCGTGGCTAAAAACCGGCCCTCAGGATAAATCATGCTCGTTTATGAAAACCGACGAGAATCGAGTCGAATTGCGGTAAATCAGTTTTTAAACGCATCGAGAGCCGCGGGAATCGAAGATTATATGGTGCAGGGAATTGATAGAGTTCTCTTCTTTACCGGCGGATTTTGAAAAAAACTAATGTTGACAAAATTCAACAGAACAGAACAGAACGGGTAACGAAGTTTATGGATGTTTCTCTAATCGAGATACTTTAAATGCACCGAATGAAAATTCAATAACTATAAAGTGTTGAAATAAAACAAAAAAAAAAAAAAAAGTTGAAAAAATTCAACATAATAGAACAAGTACCGAAGTTATTTGATATTTTTTAATCAACATATTTCAAATCCATCGTACGAGAATTCAACAGTTTTAAGAGGAGAAAAGTTTTATCTCAGCTGTTGTCGACAAATATGAAGATTAATCGATGTCGAAAATTCAAAGTTGAAACATTTAGTACCTATCCTATTTATAGATTCTAGTTTTCATTGTTATTATATAATCAATAAAACGTGAATCGAATTCTTAATGAGATACTTTATCGCGGCTTTAATACTACTTGAAAATTTAATAACCAAATCACGTAAGATCTATACGGCGATCGGGAACGTTTTGACAAAAGAATCGTGTTTATTTTAATTTTCCGAGCTACGAACTTTGGTAAAAATGAAAATAGTACGAGGAAAATTAAATCTCATAAATTCTGGAAGATAATCTCATCTGATTTGAATAGTGAGGTAATTTTTCACGAATATCTGTGTTAAAAAAGAATCATTCGCACCGCAATTGGTGTGATTTTTTTCACTTCTCTAAAAAATAAACTCCGACAGAAGCTTAGACAAAATATTTTCACCCCGCTGTATCTCCGCTGAAAAATTGTTTATGATTTTTTTCAATTTTAAGAGACAAAGACAAAACAAAAGTTGAAAAAATATAAAAGCTACGGACAGAAGAGCGGGCAAAAAAAAAATAAAATTAAAAATTTTTTTAAAAATTGAAAAATACAATAAACGCGAAGCGAATAATTCTGAAAGGAACTTTTTAAGCCGGATAAAACCGACCTATTCTGTAGCGCAAATCCCTCTCCGTTTATAAGCCGGTATGAAGTATGGATATACAGGTATAATATGTAGCAGCATATCTACGCATACGTATTATTTGTATGTATTTTTTTACAAAGCATATGGGGCATTCAACGTCAAATTAGCAACCTATGTACGCGATCCTCTTCGATTTCGATCATTTTTTTTTTTTTTTTTTTTTTTTTTTTAGCACGACGTTTTTAACGACCCGAAAAGTGCCACGGAATTTTTTTAAGATTTTTTCAACCACCAATGAAATTTTAATAAGAAAATCGAATGAAGAAACAATTGCGAAAATGTCATTTTTAAAAATCTGAAACAACTTACACAGATTCTATAATTTGAAATGCGATTTTTAAACACGACGCGATAATCGGATCGCAATATTTACAATATTTTTCACAACTTCGCGGTTCTTCCATGTCGAAACAGGCGATTCTTTTTTGTTTTTTTTGTTTTTTTTTCATCTTCTATTCCCCGATCTAAATAGATCACGGAATCGTGAGAATAATATGATTCTGCGATCTATTTAGATCAAGACGAATGAAAGAAAGAAAGAAAAAAAAAAAACAAAACACCGATTCTAGCATGGAAAAACTAAAAACTTGCAAAAATAGTAGTAAATGTTAAGATCCCATTATGGTGTGGTACTCAAAAATTACATTCTAGGTCATAGAATCTGTGTGAAATTTTTTCAAAATTTGAAAAAATTAAGTTTTCGGAATCGGTATAGTGATTTTGTATAAATTTCAACATTGGTTGAAAAAAAAATGTTAAAAAATTTCCGAGCCATTTCTGGATTGTCAAGAACGTCATTCGCAAAAAATTATCAAAATCGAAGGTGGCGAGGTACATGGGCTGATAATTTGACGTAGAATACGCCATCCATACATTGAGAGAAATTTTTATTTCCGGTTACCGCTCGGTCCTTAACTATTTTCATTTTTTACCACAATCGACAAAATCTAATTATAGGTAGAAAATGAAAATTAGTTTTCTAGCCGTTACCGGAAACTCTAGTATTCGTTACTATTCTTTCTCATCACGATCACTGTTGCTAGATTTTCTTCCAACCGTTGCGAAAATTTAACGCTCGTGCAAAGATAAATTGACATTGAAGCCTTGATTCACTAAAAAAGTAGAGTAAACCTCAGAAACTGATTTTGCGTTGCAATAACCAAAAAAGGATCGACGATATCGCAAAATGTTTACGCGTACCTCGTTTTTCGTAATTCCAACAATATTCAAACAGTTTTTTCTAAAGATACCAGTTTCACCGAATTTCTCTACTCACTGTAACAAATGAAATTTTTCTCAGCGTATATATATAACAGTATAAAATATTTCTCTACCGAATCCCCATGTGTAGGTATGTAGGTATGTATACACGTATAATCGAAAACTTGACGCAGCTGTATAATATATATATATATATATACATAGACATATATATAATAATATATATTTTTCTATTATCTTACATTTTCTATTTTCTTCGTGAAATACAATATTATCGCTATGTTTCTTTTCGTCCCTGTTTATATACGATACCTACGGTACGTTATGCCGCTTGATGCTACGATATATTAGATCCCTTCGGAAATAGAAATTCTCGAAGATGACTTTCTATATATATATATATATATATATTTATTTGCGGCAAATAGATGTTTGCCAATTTTCTATCCCCGTGTTATATCCGCGTTTTTGCCCCGTTGACAGCTGGTGCAATATACGCAATACAGATCAGATATTACTTCGCAGAAATTTATTGTTTTCAGAATTTAGCAGGGAGACTGTTAAAAATGATATTTGAGATATTTTTGTTGTAAAAAATGATCTCGAAAAATGAAACGAGTTATATAACTCGTTTATTTGCTTTGTATTAATATCGTGGTTTATCTGCAATGATTTTAACGAATTCGGACACATTTGTCTCGTGAATCGATTTACGATAAATCTCTTGACATCGATTTGTGATAATATTTTTCTTGACAATGAAGAATGGTAGAAAATAAACTTAAAAAAAAAAAAACAAGAACAAAACACGGCGTTGCATCAGACGAGGCATTAGATTAAGAAACTGTGGAAAAATTCGTGTCAAAAATTCGTGTGGATGAAAAAAAATGAGCTGTAATAGTTGAAAGCAATTATCCAATCACGATCCGAAGTTACTTCAATCAAGTCTTTTGTCACCAAATCGTGACGGAAATTTTCAACCTTGAATTCAAACGCCAATAGAAAAAAACTGTCTGTAATATTTTCACCTTTGATTTTTGTATGTTTTTTTTTTTTTTTTTGTTTTTTTTTTTATATCTACAGGGATGTATTTTTCCTTCTTGGGTGAACCGAGGCGTGAAAACTGATGAATAATACAGGCACAGAGGGATATAATAGGACTGCTCGACGGTCGAATCTCTCGGGATTAAAAAGCCGGTTTTCAGGTCCTACCTAAAAGTTTGGAAAAAGTTTTGGAGTTGAAGTGCACGGAAATGTATGTATATATATATATATGACGCTGGGCTTAATGCCGCATCTAGAAGGATAAAAATTTCACACCCAATCAAAAACTCTGCAGCCTTTGGTCTCCCGCTTTACGATATAACGCCGTTAACTCACCG
The DNA here is from genome assembly GCF_021155785.1 of Neodiprion fabricii. NCBI lineage: Eukaryota > Metazoa > Arthropoda > Insecta > Hymenoptera > Diprionidae > Neodiprion > Neodiprion fabricii. The sequence continues at coordinate 19,276,930 of NC_060245.1, forward strand.
CAGGAACGCACTTTGCATGCATGTTACACACGCGTATTCATACACAAATTTATGTTATGTGATACGCGGGTGTAAAACAACTCTTTGTACTTGGAAAAAAAAAAAATAAAAATCTGGTCGTAATGAACAAAATTTGGTCCTGGAAAAAATATTTCAGAGTTAACATACATTCGACCAAACATTGTTTTGACACAACTGAAAAGTCAAGTTGATCATACAGCGCGCAGGAAAGAAAATGTTTCAGTAGCGATGACTGGGAAAATATTTTGCATCGCAATTCCATGGATTCTGCTGCGATTGCGAAATCAGATCTACGCAGTGAAATCGTTTTGTGACGATTGGAAATATGATCCTTCGATTGTTGCGAATGAAAAAATGATCGATCGATTGCAATTTATGCTTCGTGAATTAAGCCCCACATCAAACAACGACAAAGAAATGTGCCATTGGCAATTGACAGGCTTGTCGAATGTTATCAGACGGCGAATGATTTAGTTCTGCTGATTATACCGGACAGACGACCGAAGCCCCTCTTAATGACTACTCGTCTTATTTCTCTTGCGAGAAAGGATTTTTGACGCGTTGCACAAAGTATTTTGCCGTTTCGACAAAGAATTTCACAGATTTGCGATGTAAAATATCATTCGACAGCGATAATCGATTAGCAGCTCTCGTGGTTTCGTAAATTTTACTAATCTTTGTCCACCGAATTGATTTAGTGGGCCGTACAAAGCGATTTAGTTGAATCTACCAGAGGATATTCAATGTTTTTATAATACCACGAAAAAAGTGTTACTTCATTAAATTGACTTGATTAAAATCGAGGTTTCGTACTTATAAGTATATTTTATTCGACATATTTTTTTGTGACTCAAAAAACTATCGATTCATCATTTCATCATAGACGATGAGACGTTCTTCGCATGTTCTCCCTGGATCTGGAACGCCAAAATACGTAGCAATTAATATACGATAAAATCTTATGGCGGTAATTTTTTTTCCCGTTTTGCTAAAGACAGATAAATCGCAGGGGGCTTTTTTTAAATGGGAAGAGATTTTCAGTAAATTTCTAGTGGTGGAAATTTCACAAAAATATTCCGTTGCAGGCGCTTCAATAAAACGCAAGTTTCGGGCAAGAAGTTGTTCGCAATCGAATTTTAAGGCAAACTTTTTTCCTCTCATTGGAACCGGAGGATATCGGAAAACATTATGGGCACAAAATCGAACCAGCGTATTCAGAAATACAAAAATCCAATTCATAACGAATAATTTGCAACGAGCGATTGTTCGAATAAGTGAAAGCATTTAAAGCTTGTTTTCAACTTTTCCGTGTTAACAAAGAAAAGCTCAACGATTATACTTCTCATACAGTCTATGTAACGAATGTATATCATATTCCCGCATGTATCCATACTAGAAAAACGATTTTATTATTTAAAAACCCGAAATTGGACCGAAAACTTGAAAATTCGATTCCGAATTCGTTTCTCAGCAACCTGAACAATGGGCCAAATAATTTGTTCTAAATCGTTGAGGTCATTTTGTCTTTCCCGACTCGAAACGACTCGTCCGTAACTTCAGAAGTCTTGCCTGTAAACATATTTCCACTTTTTCTTTATCTCCTCGAATAACTCGTGGCAAAAATTGAAAGCTCTATCAAATTCCATGAATAATTATATTGAGAACAAAGTATAAAAACGATCAATTTTGTATCTTCATAAATTTCCATCATCGTCGAAAACTGCGATCAGGAGGGTCGTGTTAACTTATCGTGTATCTGACACATGTCAAAGTTCTGCAAACCTGCCGAAACTGTCTACGGCAGGTGAATCAATTTAATACGAAACAGGTATATAATGCCCATAAGGTTTATGTGGTGTGCATACATATATATATATACATATATACATGTATACATATGTACATATACAATATAAACGCAGCCGGTCGGATTGACAGATATGCAAGTTGAGAGCCGAGCCAATCTCGATGCGAGAATTTTCAACGCTTATTCTCGTACAGCCAGACAAAGTCCCGGCTTCCCGGCAGCCTCCACGATCCCCGGGATCACAAGCCGAAGAGTCGAATTGACGTTTGAAAATATAAAAAAGCTCCTCGACTCAAGAGGGCGAGTATAGTTTAAACTAGCTGGCTGATTTCCATTCAAAACGACGCCGCGTTGGGACGAAAAAGAAAAGAAAAGAAATCCGATGAAATATTTACTCGTCTCAATACGTTTTTTTTTTTTTTTTTTTTTTTTTTTTTTTTTTTTTTTTTTTTTTTTTTTTTTCTTACCCCAGCCGACGTGTCTCAAAAATTTTACAGACACGATGTGTATTATTGGATACGGAATTTTTTATGACTTTTTTTTAAGTCCAGTTGACAAACTGATTCCGTCGATTTTTCTAAAATCGATGCGTTTCGAATTCACTTCGAGGAACGTAATTGATGCGAATGTTTGTTTGTTTGTTGTTTGTTGTTTTTTTTTTTTTTCGGATTTACTTAAACTGTTGTTGTTTCAAACGGAAAATTCATCAATTCGATGGATAAGAAGATGTACCTACTTGAAGAATAACTTTTTAAGATTCTCTTCAAATTAAACGTAAACTTTGACTAATCGTTCGTTCGATAAATCGATCGATTACATTTATCGTAATTTCGATCAACAATTTTTCGAATTGAACTGATTATACGTATTTCTTAGGTCGATTCCGATTAAACGGTTGTTTCTAATCGGTCATTCATTGAAATGAGTCCTCATCAAAACCGAAAACTGTCAGTACACAAACTATAAACAAACAACAATCTTAATCTTAATATATATATATGAATATATATATATGTATACATAAAAGCGAAGAGAAGAAAGAGGAAGGAAATTGCTTTGTCTTTCTCCTCTTCGCTTTTATGTATACATACGGTTGAATTATACACCGTGCCTCGGGTTTAATTACAGCCAATGAGAGTGAAATCGTTCATCCCGACTAACGCAAGAGTCGCAAATGAAGAAAAATAGTGGCTGAGGTGGGGTGAAAAAAAAAAAAAAAAAAAAAAAAAAAAGAATTCAATCTCCTAGCAGATCAGTATAGCCTTGCAGTGGTGGATATAAAACCGAATTATTCCATCAGGGTGATTGAAGCACCGCGTGGATCCTTATACTTACACACGCAGTTTTTACTCCTCCCTGTAATTCGGGCACACATATATCCCGGAATTTTTCCCTCCGTGTATGTGCTCGTGAAAAAGTAAAGAATATACTTTATTCCCGGCATGAGGCGTCGGCCACACCGTTTTACGACTCTGCCTGGGTCTAGCCGGCTTTTTATCCTTTTACTCTTATTCGCCATTTTGTCTTATCTTATATTATCTCGCCGCGCATCTCGCGGATAATCTCCATAGATTTTTATCACGTAACGAACTTGATCATCCGGACGTAACGATTTATTATTCAAAAATCGGAGCCACGGCTTACCCGAAACCATATTGCTCTCAACCCCTTTGCACATTTTTTTTTTTTCAATTGGATCACGTAGTTTTTAAAGATCGTTGTTTAACTTTGCTAGTCAAAATTATTCAATTTATATATATGTTACGATATTTTTAATCATCTCATTCGAAAAAGACTCAAAATCTTTGAAAATTAATTCTAAATTAGATCTGAGATTGTAATTGTTTTTAATTTTTTTCAATAAAGTTTCCAATAATGGTGGTAATAATGACTTTGATCAATTCGTGGAATAATGAAATCGCGGTGAAAAATCTTCGTATCATACTTACGTTTCACTTTGGAATAGAGTTTTTTTCGATACGTTTAGAGGAAACTTTTTGTTTTTTAATTTGAAAAAATCAATTTGTGAAAAATTTTCTCGTGAGAACACAATGTTTTGTTGTAAATACCAAAACTGATGAAACTGTTGTTTCAAACTCACAAATAAAGAAATTTGTTAAATAAAATATACTTATAAGTACGAAACCTCGATTTTAATCAAGTCAATTTAATGAAGTAACACTTTTTTCGTGGTATTATAAAAACATTGAACATCCTCTGGTAGATTCAACTAAATCGCTTTGTACGGCCCACTAAATCAATTCGGTGGACAAAGATTAGTAAAATTTACGAAACCACGAGAGCTGCTAATCGATTACCGCTGTCGAATGATATTTTACATCGCAAATCTGTAAAATTCTTTGTCGAAACGGCAAAATACTTTGTGAAACGCGTTAAAAATCCTTTCTCGCAAGAGAAATAAGACGAGTAGTCATCAAGAGGGGCTTCGGTCGTCTGTCCGGTATAATCAGCAGAACTAAATCATTCGTCGTCTGATAACATTCGACAAGCCTGTCAATTGCCAATGGCACATTTCACTGTCGTTGTTTGATGTGGCGCTTAATTCACGAAGCATAAATTGCAATCGATCGATCATTTTTTCATTCGCAACAATCGAACAATCATATTTCCAATCTTCACAAAACGATTTCACTGCGTAGATCTGATTTCGCAATCGCAAAAGAATCCGTGGAATTGCGATGCAAAATATTTTCCCAGTCATCGCTACTGAAACATTTTCTTTCCTGCGCGCTGTATGATCAACTTGACTTTTCAGTTGTGTCAAAACAATGTTTGGTCGAAAGTATGTTAACCCTGAAACTTCGTTGCCAGGATCAAATTCTGGTCATTACGATCAAATTATTTTCCGAAAGTACCTCGACTCGAATGAACTTGGAAAATATTGTAAATTGTAAACTTCCAACACCGCCGTACCTCAAATATATATCCTGTAGGTAGGGCGGAATAAAGGCGAGCGAGGGAAAGCTTTGCCGGAGCTTTTCGAAGCCGGCGGAGCTTTCGCGAAATTGCCGCTACCCGTGCACCCGCCATTTGCGAGAAGAAAACACGCGACGGCCTGACATTTTTCACTCTTGTGGAAGTTCGCTTGCTGTTCCTACGCCGAAACGTACCTCATACCTTATACCTGCCCCGGATATACCTACACGACGCTTTGATGCTTGCAAGTTCGTATGCCCGCAGCTGCAGCCACCGATACTCGAGAGCCGGACTACAGCTTGAGCTATTTTATTCCCTGCAGCTATGCAGGAACGTGTTGTCGACGAATAACGACAATGGAAGTAGAGTCGAGCTGTTTTACCGCGGTTTTCATCCCCCTACCGAATACAAATGTACTCCCCTGCTTATTCAACCCCCGGCTCTCAACTTTAACCTTTCGTTACGTTTATCACGATACGCGAAAAATACTCGCGGAATAAATTCCGATAATTAGCCATTTTTTCACGTCCATGATGAATCGGTCATGTTATATGCATATTAGGGTGGCCCTTAATATTGGTCAAAAAAATTATTTTTCACTCACCCCTTAAATTGACTCGGAATACTAAAAAATGATTTTTGAAAGTGAAATTAATTTCAATATCAACCCGTGCCCCAAAGGCCCTTTAAAGGAGTTGAAATCGTTTTTTTTTTTTTATCAATTTCTCTATCAATTTGCATATAAACAATGAATTAAAATTGCGTGGCAACTTAAACTAATCTAAAAGTAATCTTATCGCATTCCGCACATTCATTTGAATTTCTTAGGGCGATGCGGTCATTAGAGCAATGTAAAGATAAGAGGCTGAATTTTTCACATGTTATTAATCGCTAATAAATACGTATAAAATAATCGTTTTAAGAAGCAGAAATAAGGAATGTTTTAAGGAAAATTTCTAATGTGAGAAAAGATGAAACTTGTACAAAAATGAGCTGGAAATCAAAATGTAACATCTCCGAACGTAATTATTGCCAATCTAGCGTTGTGGTTTTTTGATCCGATTATTTTTCGATTCTCTCGTATCTATTTCACGTCAAAAAATGTAACGCTGTCGTAATACGGATAACGACATTGATTTTCGCAGGGAAAACTATGTGAAACTTATTTTTTTCAAATTTTTCACCTCGATAAACACTCGTAATCGATTTTAACTCCTTGAACGGCCTTTGGGACACGGGTTAATATTAAAATTGAAAGCGGATTTCACGTTTAAGAATCATTTTTTAGTATTTCGAATCGATTTAAGGGGAGAAAGCAAAAAAATTTTTTTCACCAGTATTAAGGGCCACCATAAATTATATACACGAAAACTTCAAGCGAATATCGCTGTAATTTTTAATCTTTATACAATTGGTTAAATCGTGTATCTCAGGCTTACGGATTATTTAATTTCAATACGCTTCTCTGATCATTCAATTTCTCAAAAACAAAATACAATCTCATACGATTTCTATCCCGGTTTTACAAAACTTCTATATATATTTTCTAACTCACGGATTTCGTTAAAAGCACAGAACAAAGATAATAATTTTACAAATCATGTGAGACTGTAACGAAAAGCTCCGATAAAAGATGAAATCTTTTTGCGAGAGAAAAATGCCGGCATTGTCGAAATGTTTTTAATTAAATCCTTAACTTCGGTTTGAATAATTATGCGAACCGTTTCACCCGTTTGTTGCTGCATACCTGTAAACAAGAATGTTCTACTAATTTGAATTCTTGATGGGAGCTAAGAGGAGGGCGGCCGCCTTTCTCCTATTATCTAGTTTCAGAAGCGTATGATAATATATATTAAGCCGCACGTTCATCATGCGGTAGAAACTTCTCGTTTAATATAAACTATATCAAAAATATCTGCATAACAAATGACGCGAACTTTTGTCATCCGGTAACTTTCCCCATATCAGTCCGACATTTACATATTCGTTCCAGGTTTTATATCGTCATTTTTTTTCCATTTGATTCAATACTCTCAAGTTTTTGTGTCTTTTCTTTTCTTTTTTTTTTTTTTTAGTGTTTTTCTACGCATCTTATCTTCGAGGGGAAACGAAACGTTCAACTTTGTGTTTTTTGTTCGGAATTTCTAATTACGTTTTATTATTTTTTTTTTTTTTTTTTTTGCGCATCTCATTACTGGGAGCAAAATATAAAAACTAAAAGATGAAAACAAAAAAAAAAACAAGGTGAAAGAAAAAATGAAGGGGCGGTTTATTCTAGGTTCGGGGATAATATATTACGAACTCGTTGCAGGCTTGCACGTAGAGAACAACGCGATTTTAAATTTTAGTCAAGGGGTGTTTTCCCCTCACAAAGCTTCTCCTTTCAAAAGAGCCACTCGTTATATAACCGCGGGCGAACAGGTTATGCATACAAAATTCAACACTCGACGCGCCAGCCTTTCGAAATGATTGGACAAACTTATAACAAACTCGGTGCAGAGTGAAAGGGAGAAACGTTTTGTACTTTTATTTATTCTTTCCCCCTCATCGGTTATCGATGGCAAATAAAAAAAAAAAAAAAAAACCCGTCAATGATTACATTTACGCAGCTGGTGCCTGGCGTATTGTTCTTATTAAGTTTCTCAGAATTGTTATTTAACCTTTTTGTTTCCGTAATCGTTATTACGGAAAAACTTGTACAATTCATATTGTTTAATTAATTGTACCGGTACCAAACCATTTATTCATCTCGAAAGGATTTTTATTGAGAAATATAGAGTCTTTAGGAATTTTTGAAAATTTTTCGTATCGTGGGTTTTATCGGGTGTTGATATTTCGATTGGGGGAAAATATCGAAGTAACGATTTTTCTAACACGAATGATCGAAGCTCAGTGATACGAAGTTGAAGGTGCCAGAATGTATCTGAAAAAGTGTTCTCAAATAACGAGGAAAAACGAATTGCTACACCGAGAGAAATTTCTAGTTCCGGTTAAGGCTCGGTCCTTAACTATTTTCATTTTTTTACCACAATCGACAAAATCTTATTATAGGTAGAAAACGTGAATTAGTTTTCCACCCGTTACCGGAAACTCTAGTATCCCTTGCTACTCTTTCTCATTACGATCACTGTTACTGTGAAAAATGTAATTTTTCTCAGTGTATCGTTGTTGAAATATCAAAGTCAAAAATCTGTCGTCAAATCGATCTGTTTAAATTTTGGTAAAAAACGAGACACTTGGCGTATCAGCGTGAACCGCATTTACGTGCACGTAGGTAGGTATTAAACAAGGAAGTCGTTCGCCATGGGATTTAGAGGCGTTATAAACCCTTCGGAGGCAGCAGAGCTGCTTGCTATTATGCCGTGTGAAGTTGCCTTATCTGAATCGCAAATGAGGCTTCATACGTACAGTTTATATATATGTAATATATATATATATATATATATATATATATATATATATATATATATATATATATATATATATATATATATATGTCAGCTCGAGTTAGTTGATGCACGTATATGTATACATATGACGTATGATACGTAGAGTACGACGTGTGCGTTTTGGTTTGTATTTTCACCCGCCGAGGGATGAAAACTAACAGCGAATAAAAGACGTTAAACGAGATGCGATTTCATTGATCGAAGATGATATGGAAGTTGAATTTTAACTTTGACAGGTGAGAAGAACGGAAGCGAAGATATACGAATAAGAAGTGTGGAAGTGAGGAGATTTGAAGAAACTGACGGACGATGGAAGCACAGCTTTATTTAAGGCGGGGTTGAAGTTGCTAATTTTAAAAGTTGCGAAAGCGTCTGATTTCGAATTATTTGCCGCGCGAAACTTGAAGCGAAGAAATGAAAATTTGGAGAAACAATCGTTCGGAATTTCGATGTTTCAGATTTTTACATTTTTCTCAATTTCGGAACTTTGACTCGTCGGAGTTACGCCCTTTCGAAATTTTGTACTTCCCGAACTTTGAGCTTGATTTCATTACTTTAGGTTTCGCCAGCAAAGAATTCGGAATTTAACGCTTTCGAAACTTTTCAAATTCGTTATTTCAACACCTCCTCTCTTATCGCTTATTCCTACAAGCCATTTCACCGAGTTTTCGTGTTTTCATTTTTTTTTTTTTTTTGTTTTTTTTCGTTCTTCACTTCTACTTTGCCCTATAACCTCTCTTTACCTCTTTTATCCTAATTTCGTATCTCTTTCTTATTCATACGTACACATTTGTATAGATAACATGAATATTTATATCAATCTTTGCGTATAACAATATTATGCAATTATACATGATAATATTACAAGTATATAAATAATATTACGTAATGATATTCTTGGCCACGATTTTATTCATTTTATATCGCTTGCGCGTCCGTTGGTGCGTGAATAAACGGGGGTGAAAGGGAGGCAGGCAGAGAGTTTCTTTTCCAATTTAACCGAGAAATATATTGCTCGCTTGTGGAATATATATTTGAATTTTTATTCTCATTCGAATTGTCGCGTCCTTCGCTGTTCATTTTCACGGAAAATTCATGGGTAGATAATTAAACAATCTCAGATATGCACGCCTCGCGAGGCGATCGAATTATTATTTATTGTTTATGGTCTGGCACAATACTTACATATTATACTTATCATGAGAAATTCGTCAATATCGTCTCTGAGATTGGAAAACTGTTTGGAACTTATCGGATAAAGATCACCCAGAACCCAATGAAATTTCTGTGAAAATATTCAAAGCCCCCGGTATAAAATTACACGAAACCCCATGAAATTCCCATGGAAAAAACTTGTAACCCCATAAGAATTTCGAAAAACCCCATAAGATTTTCTGAAACCCCATAAAAAATTTTAAACCTCTATGAAAAATTATTCTCCAAATCCGGCAAAATTCCCATAAAGAGCCGAAAACTTGTGAAACTAGATTCTGCGGTATAATTTGCCGAAGCGCAGGGAAATTTTCCGTGTAACGACAACTCGGGCAGAATCAAGCGTCAGCCAATTTCGCGAATATTTACCTGCAACGACGGCTTGCCACGTTGTGCAAACATCAGCCTTGTCGCTTTTGGCGGCCAATTATGCGAGGCGTAGTGAATCGCTGCAAGGCTGATACCGATTGCTTGCTGATCATGGGTTGCATGCATGCGGTATATTTGCGCTTGATGATAAATGTTGAAACGATTTGTCGAGGCGTCGCAGATTTATCAGGCGAAGTACTCTCGGGTAGGGAATCAGAAGAACTGAAAATCAGAATGGCCAGAATTGCGAATTTAATAAACTCGAATAACAAATATGAGAGAACGGATACTGTCGGAAATTTCAAGACCCGAATGGTGCCCGATAACGATGTAATCGTTAAATGATGATTATAACTTCAAATTTCCATACATTTGTATTATATTTCCATTATTTCTGGCTCAATGAAAATTCACCGCTTTGTTCTTTCGTGATCGTGAGCTTTCGATGCATATATGTGCGGAATTCTGACCATTTTGATTTTTGGTTTTTCCGATTATTTACTCGCGCCCGTAGCTTTCAAAATTGACACAGCAGCGTGTTTCGAGCTCTGATTCAAATGATTCTTGTTTTTCGGTTTATTTTACTTTTCAGGCACAATTGATGTTTTTTTTTTTTTTTTCTAATTCGTCTGCTAGTGTAAATACGGCATTCAACCTCACAACGATTTATTCGCGAAAGCGAGTTTCGCTTCAAATACATCGAGAACGGGATTCATTCACGAATAAATGTAATAATGCATCGATCGCGTCAAGTGACTTATAAAATAGTCGCGCGGTATTGTAAAGAGAAAAAAAAAAAAAAAAAAAAAAAAAAATTAAAATCAAATATAAGAAAAACGGACGATAAATCGTTATCGGAATAAATCTTCCTATCGGTTAGATTGGAACGATAGATCACCGAGGAATTCAGTAAAATATTTTCATAGATCGATAAACCTGTTGAACAATTCATTGTTAGACGGTGGTAAATTTTTTATTTCAAGCACAAAAACAAAAACAAGAAAAAAAAAAAAAATTCACACGGTACAAGGGAGAATGAAAAATGTGTGGAGAAATCATAAATTGAGATGAAATAAATTTTCCGATCGTTTCGAATGAAACTTGATTGTGTCTACGATCGAATGTTCTGTTCTTTTCTTTGATCGTTCCACTTTTTTCACAGTAATTTTTATAAGTGTAAACGGTTTCCGGAAAGATGAAAAGCAAACGGGCCGGTGCTGACGACGGGAATATAAAAGGCGTCGCCATGTCCCGGGTTTATTTCCCCAGCGTTTTATACACCGTCCCGTCCAAAAACGCCACTTCCATCATCCCTATTCTCACCCCTCGAGTATAAATATTAGAAGAACCGCCGCGACGCCGAAAGAAACGGAAGTGCGAGTCACGTCCTCTCGCTGTTTTTTCACCAGCCGAAAATGCAACCGAAATTCTCTCCTTTTACCTCGGCTATTAAAAAAAAAAAAAAAAAAAAACAAATAAATAAATAAGAAATAACCTTCCGCCAAGTCGATCCTGAAAGTTTTTTCGCATTTTCTTAGATTTTTGGTTTTTTCTTCGATAATTCGACACGGTTTTTTTCATAATTTTATTCCTCTACTTCGTGTTATTTTTTTGATTTTTAGTCAGGGTGATGAGAATCCTGTGTTAGAATCATTAATCGATTTTTGAATAATGGCAAAATTTTAGATTCTTCGTGAATTATAGAGTGATTCAGGAATATTCCAATCACGCGAATTTGATTCACAGTTTAATTTTTTTTTCTCTCTCTCTCTCTCTCTCTCTAAATTCTCTACATAATTTATTACAATCCTTGAATCCCGGAACGATGATAATTTTCACGCTCAATAAAGCACAATTATTTTGAATACACACCTTATTCTCAAAGTTTGGAAATGCAGATTTTCCCAAGTTTTCTAAAACTGTGTAACTTCCGGTGTTTAATTTTTTTTTTTTTTTTTTATTTAAAGATATAATAAATTTTTCGAGTACAGCGCGTTGAATATTTCCGGTGTTATAATTTGCAATAAAATATCACAGGTCGCGGAATGTGATCAAAGAAGAAAGAGATAGAGACAGTGAGAGATGAAGAATAAAAGAAAGGAAATGAAAGGCTGAAAGTGAAAAATCGCGAAGACAAGCTCGGCGTTTCGGGTAACTTATTTGCATACCTGGGGTTATAAGCTATACGTATGCTTGGCGTACTTTGGCCCTGAAATACTCCCGAGGGATAAAAAGTCGGTGGTGAAAAAAGCGCCCACGTATCGCATGTTCGTTTCCAGCTCGAAGTTTTGGTAAAAATTACATTGTACGCGGTAACAGAAGCAACGGAGTTCGGGGCGAGAATGAGAGGGATGGAAAAATAAGAGAAAGAAAGAACAAAAAAAAAAAAAAACGAATGGTAGCAGAAAGAAAAAAGAAGAAATGAACAAACAAATAAATAAATTCGCAAACAATTCGCGGTTCGGATCGCGGTGAGTTGGCCAACTGTTTGTGTGCTTGTTTTTTTCAAACCGTGCTCGAAATTTCGAGTACATTTCGCGCTTTCGATTAAACTAAACCGTAAACGTATAATTAGCACGTAACGGTGGGGAAAATACGCGAGGGGACGTAGTTTTGGAAAATAATAGTTTTCCTTTTTCTTTGGAAGAAGAGAGAGAGAGAGAGAGTAAAAAAAAAGGTGACGTTCGAGCAAACAATCGCGCGATTGTAAAATTCTATGAAACAGCTGAAAATTGAAGAAAGGAAAAAAAAAAAAAATGAAAAAACAAATACCGACGAGATTCGACGAAGTTCACGAACGCAACGTGAGAATTTACTTGTGATTGAAAAAACTACTTTGGTAACGATGAATGATGACAAAAAAAAAAAAAAAGGATCAAATAATGTTTCTTCTCAAAAGTGACGAGAAATTTTTTTATTTTTTTTTTATTATTATTCTTCTTCTTCTTTTCTCGGTATAATAAATAAACCTTTTTTTCTTTACACACAACAAGTACAGCATCCTAGTGATTTCCAAGGGCGCTGTGTCAACCCTTTTATCCAACCCTCCTTTAAGGTCAACGTCAGACGGGCGTGTGTTCGTTTTGACGCATACAGTATCTCGTATAACGGGGATCTAAAAAACCCTCCCCGGTGTAATATGCACGCCGTCGCTGAGGAAACGCGTCCGGCTTTCGTGCGAATTTACAGCGGCGCTAACGTTATCGGGTATAACCGGTGTTAAATCTGCGTCGTCGTTATTTGATATCAAGCTCTATCGCACTTTTTTCTCTATTTCCTTTTCTTTCTATTTTTTTTTTTTTGTTCCACTCTCACCACGGGACGCAAGATTCGCGGCCCGCCAATCTGCCAATCTGGCGTCGCTGAGTTTGCAGAACAATTCTGCGATTTTCGCGACGCAAGATTCGCGGCCCGCCAATCTGCCAATCTGGCGTCGCTGAGTTTGCAGAACAATTCTGCGATTTTCGCGACGCAAGATTCGCGGCCCGCCAATCTGCCAATCTGGCGTCGCTGAGTTTGCAGAACAATTTTGCGATTTTGGCGACGCAAGATTCGCGGCCCGCCAATCTGCCAATCTGGCGTCGCTGAGTTTGCAGAACAATTTTGCGATTTTGGCGACGCAAGATTCGCGGCCCGCCAATCTGCCAATCTGGCGTCGCTGAGTTTGCAGAACAATTTTGCGATTTTCGCGACGCAAGATTCGCGGCCCGCCAATCTGCCAATCTGGCGTCGCTGAGTTTGCAGAACAATTTTGCGATTTTGGCGACGCAAGATTCGCGGCCCGCCAATCTGCCAATCTGGCGTCGCTGAGTTTGCAGAACAATTTTGCGATTTTGGCGACGCAAGATTCGCGGCCCGCCAATCTGCCAATCTGGCGTCGCTGAGTTTGCAGAACAATTTTGCGATTTTGGCGACGCAAGATTCGCGGCCCGCCAATCTGCCAATCTGGCGTCGCTGAGTTTGCAGAACAATTTTGCGATTTTGGCGACGCAAGATTCGCGGCCCGCCAATCTGCCAATCTGGCGTCGCTGAGTTTGCAGAACAATTTTGCGATTTTGGCGACGCAAGATTCGCGGCCCGCCAATCTGCCAATCTGGCGTCGCTGAGTTTGCAGAACAATTTTGCGATTTTGGCGACGCAAGATTCGCGGCCCGCCAATCTGCCAATCTGGCGTCGCTGAGTTTGCAGAACAATTTTGCGATTTTCGCGACGCAAGATTCGCGGCCCGCCAATCTGCCAATCTGGCGTCGCTGAGTTTGCAGAACAATTTTGCGATTTTCGCGACGCAAGATTCGCGGCCCGCCAATCTGCCAATCTGGCGTCGCTGAGTTTGCAGAACAATTTTGCGATTTTCGCGACGCAAGATTCGCGGCCCGCCAATCTGCCAATCTGGCGTCGCTGAGTTTGCAGAACAATTTTGCGATTTTCGCGACGCAAGATTCGCGGCCCGCCAATCTGCCAATCTGGCGTCGCTGAGTTTGCAGAACAATTTTGCGATTTTCGCGACGCAAGATTCGCGGCCCGCCAATCTGCCAATCTGGCGTCGCTGAGTTTGCAGAACAATTTTGCGATTTTCGCGACGCAAGATTCGCGGCCCGCCAATCTGCCAATCTGGCGTCGCTGAGTTTGCAGAACAATTTTGCGATTTTCGCGACGCAAGATTCGCGGCCCGCCAATCTGCCAATCTGGCGTCGCTGAGTTTGCAGAACAATTCCGCGATTTTCGCGACGGCGCGCAAAGTATTTCCAAGAGAAAAAAACCCCACCGACGAACGATCATAAACCATACGGCAGCGAAACGTGGCGGAAGGAGTCGTGCAAGCACAGCTTTCATCACATCCTGCAGGCGCGCAAGCTCCTGGATATATATATATATATATCTCGCTCCTCAACGTACGCAGTTATTTACGTACGCTAAACGTGTTGCAAGAGACACGGAAAAATAAATATGAAAAGTGAAAATAATAAAGGAACCACGAGGACGAGGATTCTGGAATCTCGGATCATTTACCATTTGCGTCCCGTCCCCTTCCCCCTCCCTTTTTCTTCTTTTCCTTTTTTTTTCAACTTGAAAAACTCGACACGCGATGACAATGAAATGAAAATAATTTTTAAACCCTCGAATTTTCGGTTCAACTTGAATCTCGTTGGATGTGTTTCGAAAAACGAAGAAGTAAAAATAAAAATGAAAATAAAAAAGGAACGACAGGACGAGCAGTCGTGAATGAAGTTCGTGCTTTTTTCATCCCCATTTTTTTTCTTTTTCATTTTCTTTTTTTTTTGTTCTCATCTTTTACTTCGACATCTCGCGACGCAAAATGAAATGGAAATAATTTCCAAATCCTGGATCGATATACAATATTATTATTATACTATACAGCTCGAATATTGTTTTACCATGAATCTGTTGCTAAGAACTTTTCAAAGATTCATAACTATTCACTCTGGTGTCTACCGGCATTGGGGGTTGATTGATTTCAATTCAGGGTTTCCGCAACCCTTCAAATTGAGGGAAAGAAAAAAAAAAAAAAAAATTCAACCCTTTTTCACGACGAGTCTGCCCGCGTAATGCGACCATAGAATTATCAACAAGATCGGAGCATGCTTCCTGGCAATGTTGAACGGAATTTCTTCATGAAAATTTTTACCGTGAAATGGCGTTTCCTTAAAGGTAAAAAAAGAAAAAAGAAACATGAAGATCGAATACCAAAACGATTTAGTAATTAGTCAAGTTCAATTAATATTAATTCATAAGACTGAAATGTATAATGTGAGAATGATTACGTTGACAATTCGTTTCCAAATTATCATGATTCAGAATTTCAACTTCCCTTAAAGATTTCTCGCAGATGTGATTCATTTCATTGTATACATACATATATATATATATATTTTATTTTTTTATTTTTTGCTATGATAAAAGTCTGTAGGCGACATTTTTCGTCAAGTATTCGGATTCTGTAATTCGGAAAATTACGTTGTCAAACGGGTTTGAGATTGTCGTGGAACGCAGCCGCGATCATGACACTAATTGGCACTTAATACCGAGGTTAAATTGAATTAAATTCGGTCTGGATGCAGTCCAGAGCTCATAGACGCGCCGGAAATTCAATATTAAGGGATAAAGAGCGAGGCACGCAGAGTTTGCGCCTCAATATGTGCCTCTGGTGCTTTATTAAATATGAAATACGTGCAGATATCTCGGAAATTAGTGGTTTTACACATTTGCAAAAGACGTCATGCTCGACAAATTCCGGTAATTCATTGGGTTTCATCACTTTGTTTTTTTTTTTTCAATATCTCCTACAAAAGTTTTACAGAAATCAATACAACCCAAAAATAATCGCATATTCTAATTAATGTATTAAAAAAAAAAAAAAAAAATGTATATATCTGTCTAGTCTTATTTAAACATAATTTTAACTTGATGTTATGGACCAGAGGATTTTAACGATGATTTAACCTGAAAAGTAAATATTTTGTAATTTTGTTTAGTTTATTATTTCTGAATTTGTAACTTACATGTATCATGTCTATTGTTTTATGCAACTTAATTTTAAAGTTTATGTACATCTGTTACAGCTTGCCTGATGAAGTTGGAAAATAAATGAAACCAACGAAACGTTGCAAATTTTGATAAGTTGAATCTGATCAATTCTGTCCAAGTTCCCAAGAAAATTTATTATTCATTACATTTAACATGGATGAGAACCAAGATTTGGATGATGTATTAATTTTTTATCGTAATCTACGGAGTAGGATCGATAGAATTGATCAAAAGTTGGAATAATCATTTTTCAATCAATGAAAAATGGAACTTTCCAAAAATTAATCGGACCTTTAGTCGATCGTTTTTCCGATGAATCGATTGGCGAGCCATTTTAGCTAATCGTTTTTCGAATCAATCATTTTTCCAACTATCTGGCCTTTCTGTTTGATCGCATTTTCAACACATCGTTTTTTCAATGAATTCACCCATTCGATCAGTCACTTTAAACCAATCGGCCTTTTCAATTTCTTGTTTCTTTAATCAATCGTTCTTTCTATTGATCCGTGCTTTCAGCGAATCTTCCTGTTTAATCAATCCGTTTTCTAATTAATTGACCAATTCGATAATCACTTTCCATTCAATCAGACAATTTAATAATCGTTTGTTCAATCATTCGATCAGTCATTTAAATCTATCCTTTATCTAACCAATCGGTCAGTTCAACGAATCATATTTTCGATTTATCGCCTAATCAGATAAATCTTTGATGCAACGAATCGACTCTTTAAATTTCAATCGTTTTTCCAATCAATCGAGCGACCAGCCTTTTCAATAATACTTTTACCGGTAAACCGATTCATCGATTTATTGGAAAAACAATTGAAGTGGAGAATTAAAAAAGGCTGCGAGTTCCACTTTAGAAAACAAAAAAAAAAAAAAAGTTATTTTTTTTATTTCTCGATGGAATCCTTATTGTTTTTTAATCTTCCTCTTCGATTAATCGAAGCGTACAATGAATCGGTTAATATAGCAGAGATTCTAACGTAATACGTTTATTATGGAGGAAAACTGATTCGCGGTTTGAATACCCGATGCCCCGGAGCACTGGAACGCGATTATCAGGATTCGGAAGTTGGTAAAATTCGCCACCTGCTGGAGGAGGGAATCCCCCAACCCTGAAAGGTCCCGCGAATCACGTAATCTCCGAATTACATGGCTATTCGCATCACGTAAATCTAAAGTCGTAACTCGACGGATCGTATCGGCTTGGCGCTAAAACATCCCGGAATAATCAAACATTCAGACTTTGAAATACGGCAATTTATGGAAGGTTAGTCCTGCGAATCGTGACGCAGAACTCGATTTGACCCCATCGAATTCGATGACTCCGATTCGCTTCTCAGAATCGAATCAATTTTTCCCCCCCAACACTTTTTCACAACCACAATAATTATCGCACCACAGTCATGAATTTTATGAATTTACCGTCGGCGCAATTTTTGTCTTGAAAATTGAATGAAATTGCGATAGGCTGTGGAAAAATAAAAAAAAATAAAAATTGTTGGAACACATTTTGAAATGCAAATAGTCATCAAGTAAAGAAACAGACCTTTCGTATTAAAATCAACCGGAGTTTTAACTCGAAATGCTTTTTTTTTTTTTTACCTGAATCGAAAACCTTCGATGATATCAAAATTGAAAACTTTAAGTATGCTTTACAAAAATGTTTAACAAACAAAAAGTTCTAAATTCAAGTTTACAGGTTTTTCGTATCTTTCCACCCGACAATAAATTCCTTCAATGTATGTCAATTTAAACAACCTTCGCAAATTTTCGCGAAATAATTAATCGTCCAAAAAAAATTCCACTGTGGTTTTTTATTTATTATTATTATTATTATTATTATTATTATTATTATTATTTTCTCATTCCTGCAATTTTTTTGGCCATTTGCCGTATCTCTCGATTTACTTCGAAGCAAAGAGAATCTTGAAATGCTGGTCATTGTCACGTACTTAGAGTCAGTTTTCCTGAAATTCTCTTCCGTTAATTTCCGCCCTTTGATTAGATTCGACCTACAGTTTCGCCGTAGATAAAGAAGAGAAAAGAAGCGTGCAAAATGACAGCTGGCATTTCTTACCTCTCTCGTATCTTTTTCCCTTACCTCTCTGAATAAAATATCAAATAGCACGGTTCTCTTAAATCTCTGTAACAAGTAATTTGGGAAAAGGCAAAGTTCAATCGATTTCGAATTACCGAAATTCCAGTGTATATAGAAATGGGGTTTTTTTTTTTTTTTTTTTTAATTTTCTCAATTATTCCGAGCTGCAATCTCACAGTCTTTCACCTTTTCGTTTCAATTATTCTGCCAATCGAAAATATACCCAAGGATGTTTCACTGAGCAGAAAATTTTTGTTTTATTTGCATTTCATGGAGTGATCGAGAGAGATCGCTTACAAATAATTTTATTTTGATGAGGTGATTTTTCACGATTCTTTATACTTCATGATTTTTAACATTACTCGTGATTTTTGAAATATTCATATAATTCGTCGTGATTTCTTAGATTTAATACGATTTCTCATGATTCCTAAGCACATGATTTCGTATGATTTTTGAGATTTTCCATGGTTTCACGCGATTTCTCGTGATTTCTACTATTTCGTACGATTTCTCATGATTCCAACGATTTCGTGCGATTTCTCACGACTTCTAAGATTTCAAATGACTCAACTTGAAATTACAAAGAGATATCCGTAATCCCAAATGATTTCTCGTGACTATTAACGATTCCTGACGCAGAAGCTTACTCTAATATTACTGATTTCAGTGTGATTTTAGAGAATCACGCAACAACTTCGAATGATATCGGCACCGTGATTCCTTGACCGAATCACCCCTCGAAATATACGTAATCTCATCGAGTCTTCTTAGTAATGAAAAATTCGCATCGGTAATTTATCGAGAGACGACCTTATCCAGCGGAAATGAAATTAACGATAGTATAACCGAGTCTTGGCGTGTCGAATGATTCACGAATTGTAACTACAATTTCCGAATCGCAGGATTTCCAAACTTCTGCAGGCGTGTAAACGAAAGACTCGGGAAATTTCGCGGAAACGATCTCTCAAGTGGCCATCTTTCATACCCTCAGCGTTAATGGCCGGTGACAATCCGACCTCGATTGCCTCTCGGCGAGCAATTAATGCTCTCAGCTTACTTTACGCCTCTCTCGGTCCCTTCGATCTAGTCAGTGAAGGGAAAGAAAGAGTCGAAGAAGAGGCGAACCGCTGGACCCCCATGAAATCGAAGGTGGACCGTTTTATTATTGCTATTCGAAAAGGGCCAAAGCACCCAATCATGGAATTAGAACTTCCCAATTCCCACCCGAATGAGAATTTTCATCCTCGTTTAATGCTGAAAACAAGTTTTAAACGAATACCTAACAATGAAATTTCTATGGCTTGTAAATTTTCCCTCGTTATTTGCCCGCTTGCAAGGGTGCAAAAATTATCATCGCGTATTTTGTCTTCTCTTAAAGTGAGTGAAAAAGGTGCCTGAGACTAATTAATTTTACATGTAAATCGTCGAATCAAGGTTTAAAGTACTCGACTTCTCAACTACAATTTTACGCTTGAAAAGTAGTCTGCTTTTTTTTCTTATTTCGATTCATTCACTCTGTCTAAGGCGCAAATTTCAAAACTGATATTTCGAACATAAAACGGTTTCCGATATTTTTCGAAGCTTTCACGACCGAATTACTATTCACTGAAATTATATCGAAATTTGAAGTATCATCACAAGATGTTAAAAAAATATTCGAAAACATCGTACAGTTGTCGAAGTAACGAATATCGGGCGTTCCAAAGAGTCAACATTTACAAAATAACTATTCAAGTTTTTCGCTGAGAAAATTAGCGATTTTACGATAGTTGCAGATTTAATTACCGAATGAAATTAATGATCTATGATTGATCATGGGAGAACATAAATGGCAACTGCAAGGTCAGTGAATTTGGGCTCCAAGCTCATGGGGCTTAAATAAATGCAATCAAAAGTTTGGGAGGTGTCAGCCGTTGTTTAAACTACGAATTAACTACACGACGCTAAACAGCCCTACAAATTACATACCCGAAACTTCTTGTTTGTTTATCCATAGAGGCGTTATGCATATATATATATACACACATATATATATATATATATATATATATATATATATATATGTGTGTGTGTGTGTGAAAGCTGCAGCTGTTTGTTTGACCAATTAATCGTATAATTATACTCGTGAATAATTCATGCCCTAGTACATCTGTTTACAAAATAGTAAAAAATTTACCTAAAAAATAGAATGTATGTAAATATTTTGGAAAATACTGAAAACTATAGAAACAGAAAACCTCGTCGATGTTGGAACACTGCGTATTCGATGAAAAATCAGCGTTTCAATTTTTGCTAAGATCAATATTTTCTCTAAAAACATCTAAATCTTCTTTTTCGCCACACTGACGAGAGAAACAAACGAGGTTTTTGATTATCGAACTGTTGAATGAAGCAACGATGGAAAAAAAAGAAAAAAAAAAAAATTACAGCTGTACACTTAGCGTTATAAATAACAGAACGATGCGATGCGGGAGCTTAAATCCGCGCAAAAATGTGCGGGATGGAAAGCCCTCGGTTTTTCTCTGTAGAAATCTTTCTCCAACTCTATTGGGGATCTTGTTTTTTTTTTTTTTTTTTTTTTTTTTTTTTGTTTTCTTCCTGTTTTCTTTTTTCTATCTTAAGTGAGAGAGACAGAGAGAGAGAGAGCAATAGAAGGCGGAGAGGCGAATCAGTCCTTTCGAATCTTTTTTTGCCGATTTCAAGAAGGGTGAAATATCCGACACACAAATATATATATATATATATATATATATATATACATACATATTAGGGGTGGAATCACGCCGGGATCTGCCGCCTATTTCTCTCTTTTTCTCTCTCTGTTTATCTTTCTCTTTTACACGTTTTTTATTTTTCTCAATGCTGATATCATCGAATGAATTCGGTAATTGATTTATTGTCTTTTTTTTTTTTTTTCAATTAAGCGTTCGATGCAAAAATACCTTCCATGAAATTCTAACTTCTTAGTAAAAACTCGATTCCTAGTATTTGTTTCTTCGCACATGGCTTATTCATTTGATTGATTCGTAATTTTGAAGGGTATAAAAGTTGAAGTCAAATCGTTCCGAAAAGAAAACGTGCCGAAGTAAATCGTATTTTTACTTATTACGCGTGTAATAATGAATGTATAGTAATACACATATAATGCATTTATTTTGAAAAACTGATTAAAAGTGTTGATAATTTATTAGATGAAAGACAGAAACGAGAAACTAGTAAAATTTGTCCTTATTCGAAGTGATTATATTTCATTCGTCAAAGTTTGAAATCTAATTTTTTAATCCGTCTTCTGTCTGTCATCGAAAATTGTCTGAAAAATTCTTACACTTTTATTTAACTTTCTTAGCTTGATGTTTAGATTTTTTTTGACTTTATTAAACGTATGGAGAATATGTGAAAGCATGAGAAACCGATTGTTTGACTATCGGATTAAGAAAAAATATCAAATTTGAATATCTGGATGAAAAAGCGAACAGTGTCGATGATGTTATTATTATTACTTGGTTAATCTATCCGATAAAAATTTCGAGCATATGTTAATTATACACCTGTGTACAGAAGTAAAGTTTTTACAAATTCTGGATTGTATAGGAATTTACTGAAGGTTAAATTATCGATAATAATCAATTAGACGCGCAATTAATTTTCTGCTCATATAACAGATGTTTGGAAACAAATTTATTCAAATATAGACATTTAGACGTATATAATCATCTATATAAAGGCGTATGAAATATAACCGACGATATAAAAATTGTCATGCAAAAATATAAATCCCAGGGAAATCTGGCATACTTTTTTCCGCCAGAGTAACTTGCCGGAGATGACGGTAAAAAACTGCGGCGGAAAAAAAAAACAAAAACAACAAAAAACAAAAACAAATGGACGAATGAAAAATATCAACTTTTCTCTCTTCGCATTAAGCTTAACTTTGTTTTCATATTCCTCATTTCGTTTTCATCTACGTATTATACATTTTTATTCGTATAACGCTACTGCGACAACTTTATCCGCTTTTAAATTGAGTTTCTCATAATTCACGGTAATTCGTCACATGTACGACGTTGAAACGGTATATCAATTATATTAAATCGTGTAAAGAGTTTCATTTAGAAATCCGTAATCTCTCGATATAAAATTCTAAAGGAAGAAAGAAAATTTTAATTAAATAAAATATTCGGAACACGACATATTTTCGATTACGAAATGAACGAAAGCCGAGAAAGATGTTTTTTTCTTTTTTTTTTCTCATAAGACAAGAAAGAAGTTGGAAAAGTGGAAAAATTGGAGAAAATCGCGCACGATCAACGTGAAAATAAATATAATTGAAAGTACGTTTTCAATCGGATCGTAAGGCTTTCAATTCTGATTTTTTGCTGTTCGATTTTTTCCTCGTTTCCTCAACTCTGTTTCTCATTTTCTAGAATACGACATATTCATGAGTGCAAAATAATCACGATTACAAAATGGACAAAAGCGGGAAAAGATATTTTTCACAAGACAGCAAAAAAGTTGGGAAAGTAAATAAAAAAAAAAAAAAAGGAAGAAAAGGACACGCATGATCGTCATGAAAATAAATATATAATTGAATGTACGTTTTCAATCGGATCGTAAGGCTTTGAATTCTGATTTTCGCTCCTAGATTTTTCCCCTCGTTAATCCACACATCCTTTCTTTATTTTTTATACGATGTTTATGACGCATGTACCCACGTTGCAGCTTAGCTGCAAGCACAGAAGCGCCTCGTTATCGTTTCATCGAAGCTCCGCAGTTCAGCCAGCAGCGTTTACTTTGGCTGGTAACGCAGACTGCACACCCATGCTATAACACGCAAGCATGAAAGTCGGAAGTTCCGAGCTTGCAGATTATGCGCGGACTGGATAAAAAGATTTTATATTTCTTTTACGCGCAACAAAAACGTTCCTCGCAGTTGGTGCAAGTTGCCTCGTTGAATTCAACCACGAATATCTTTCCCAGCTTCAAATCTGCACTTGTATCTTGCGAATGAAAGTAAAAATAAAAATTGCGCATCGAATTGGGAATATTTTCATAACAAAAAAGGGAAAGAAAATATGCAATTTTGCACCGAGTAATCAGCTAACATTTTTTTTTTTTTTTTTCTTCATCTTTATCGTTGTAAAACTTTTTTTTGCGGATGTTGCGGAAATTTAATTTCACTGATCTTGTGATTCATATTCACGTTCGTACATATTGATGTTATGTATAAATTGCAACGTGACTGATGTGATTAAATTATTGTAGTTTTTGATCTGCTAATTGATATTAATGCTCGCGATTTTTGTTCGTTTAAGAAAAGCAAAAATACCGCTCTATCATTCTTTCTCTCTATCCAACTTTACAGTTGCAAGTAAATTTTTCTCACGCAAAGATCAAAAAAATTCCTCGATAATAAAACAGCTACAAAAACGCAGATTTCTAAATATATGTGTATATTTTTTAAGGGAAACGTCACTTTGCTGCTTTGAAGAAAAAAAAAACACTCGATCAACGTAACCTGAAATCGATTTATTCGTCGAAAGGATTTTTAAGGGAAAAAATTTGTGTCACGACAACGTTTTTCACAACGACGATTCGAATCGTCCTTTCCGTGCCTCGTATCCATCGATAGAATCATTCCTCGTAGTTTGAATTTAGCAACAATTATCCAAACGAAGAAAAACAAAAAAAAAAAAAACCAAAAAAAAAAAAGAAAAAAAATTAATTTCATTCGAATACGAAATAAAGTTTTGCTGTGTGAAAAAAAAAAAAAAAAAAAGACGAAACCTTGAATTTTTCGACAATTTTTCGTACCGAAAATCGATCCCTCGACGTTACTTCGGTGGCGCTGATTTATCGGGCCTTTCATTGGCAAGAAGAATAAATAAAAAAAAAAAAAAATGGCTTGCCTCTCCGCGAGTAAAGAATTGGAATTCACCTGGGTAGGAGATATTTATATTTTTACGATAATCGAATGAGGCACATCCGCGGGAAAACGCGGGGGTTTGTCATCGAGTCCCCTTCATAAATCAAATGTTTTCCCCGTGCCCGAGGAGAAGATTTTTCCCACGGTCTCCTAAAGCTCGGTCCGCGATCTACAAGCCTGCCTGCTTTTTACCTCCGAGATATATATCTTCCAATTTCCGAATCCTCGCTACCTCTTTACTTTGCCCGCATCTCTCTCTCTCTCTCTCTCTCTCTCTCTCTCTCTCTCTCTCTCTCTCTCTCTCTCTCTCGATCACGGGCCGCGGAATTCTGGCCGGTCAAATCTTCACCTCGAATCGTTACAAGATCCTTCGTCCTTGCATTGCGGGAATGTACGTATAAATATAATATATACGGGTCCTGATATCGAAAGGGATTCTCGTCTCATTTTAACGCAACCAACGATTCGCGGATTTGTTTTTAACGGGTGGGTGGGGGGGGGGGGGGGGGGGGTATTGTTAATTTGACACTCGAAAAAAATTACACTTTTTTTAAACATTTTTTCACAAGATAAAGGCAAAGTATCTTAAATTAACCGATTACGGTATTATAGCGTAACATTTCAAGAATGTTTCCTGGAAATATAGGTAAGTAATATTAAAAACTATGCCGTTGGCAGGAAATCTCTGCGGTGACGTCTCGAAAAAAACAAAGTTGCTTCGCTGCGACGGTTGTAACTAATAGCTGGGTCATCCGAAATCGAAAAATTAAATTGATCTCATTGGTTTACGAGTTTCCCCAGGTAACGCTGTCGAGTGAATTTTTTTATTTTTTTTCCTGTTTTTCCACTTTTGGCAAATACTGGAAAGTCAAAGGCGCGATTTTTGCTAAAAAAAAAGAAAATTTACGAGTTTGTTAACGTAAGATAAAGAAGTGAAAAAAAAAATTGAAAAAGAAAAAAAAATAAAATAAAAACCCCAAGATCAGTTTACACCGATAATTTTCAATATTTACATCTCTGTCGCAAAATTTTCATCGCAATTATATAATTCCTACGAGTGTACGGAGAAGCAGAATAGAGAGGAATCGGTGAAATTGAAAAAAAGTTTTTACCAACTTACCGCTTTATTGGAAGGGGGGGGGGGGGAGATGGTTTTTCGAGGTAGCCAATATCGGGCTGGTAAAATAAAACCCGGGTTAAGATTTGTTTTCTTTTCTTTTCTGTTTCCATTTTTTTTTTTTTTTTTTTTTTTTTTCATCCACGACTAATTAACTTTTGGATCAGCGTTCGCGGTCACGTGATATATATTATCGGTTACGTCGTCGAAAGCGGAAAATCGACGACGATTTTCAACGAAACGGCGCTCGTAGGGGAGGGAGATTGGATTCGGAGAGGTAAGCCGCGCCGTTTCAACTTGTACAATTCTCTCGATATTCCTCGTCCTGGCAAGGACTCAAGGATTGTTACGAGATCCTCGAAGGACTATGCCGACTGCTAAACCGCCGATTTCACTTGGCAAAATGACATTGCCGAGAAGAGAGAGAGAGAGAGGGGGGGGGGGGGGGGAGGATCCCTCCGTCTCTCTCCGATCAGGGTTAACTTCAACCTTGTCAAATATACCTTATACCTTCACCCCCCACCCCCCTCGGCTGACACGGACATTCGAGGTTTCCCAGATCCTGGCTATCGATCAATGTCAAGGGATGATTCGCTCGATTTAACCCTTTCCGAATCAGAACCGTTCACCCACGCTCCGCGTTTATTTATCGTGTCGACGTTTTTATCGCAATTATGTCGAATTCGAGAGCGAGGAGGGAAGAACAAAAAAAAAACAAAAACAAAAAGAAAAGAAAGAAACGGAAACAAGCTGGAAAAACGGTATTGTTTTTTTTTTTTTTTGTTTTTTTTTTTCGTTTTTCCTTTTGCAATACTTTTCATCGCAGTGAAAATACAAGAGTCTGTCGGTCCGTACGAAAAAATTTTGCACGATGATGTCGAAAACGGTCGAGTGAAAAGTCTGAAACTGACAGGACTTGGCAGCCGAATTAAAAAGTTTTTAATGAATAATCAGAGAAGAGAGAAAAAAAATAAAAGTTGTTGTTTCTTTAAAACTAAACGTACAAGTTGGGGAAAACGTAATAATTCTTTATTTAGACAAAGTAATTAAGAGGAAAAACGTATAGGTTTGTGGGTGAAATGTTGTGAATCTATTCGTTTCCGGTAGAACCCGAAGTTGAAATTATTTCGTTGTAAAATCCTGTAAGTTTGAGATTATTTCATTCGAGTCACTTCCGAGATAATCGCCGGAGATTTTTTGGAAATTTTATACAATTTTTGGAATGCTCGAAAACGTGAAGAATCGTTGAAATTAGAAAGAGTAAGTTTTTACCGAAACCGATACTTTTCCGATATCACCAACCTTCGTGAAAAGTGAAAACAACAATTTTCAAACGTAAATAAAATTGTAAGCGAATTCCGAGAAGCTGCGAAGCTTTTTCAATTGCTTGAATTTGTACGGTGCTTGAAAATTTGAAAAAAATTTTAATCGATCTTCGGGCTTTTCGAAATTGTATAACAAAGAATCAATCTCTCACACCTTTATTTGAATTCATTCTGTGCATCGAATCGAAATCCCAGATTTGTTTGTATTTAATTCGAAAAAAAAAAAAGAAAATCAGGGTCTTTTGTTTCTCGATGGATTTTTGAAAACTGTCTGTTTATTTTCTCCGGTGATGAAAAAGTAGAGGAAGTAACGTAAGCAGACGCGTTTCACGAATCGTGCGATCACCGTCAGTTCTGAAAACAAATTTATTGACGGGCGAACGTGGAAGCTTCCGGGATAGTTTTTTTAGCTGGGAAACCAAACTTCCGGAAGCCTCGAGGGTCTCGTAATTAAACGGATTCGCAGTTTGCTTCCCTTCCCGATTCAATTCATTTCGTCTCTGTGGATATCTATGAAGGAAATTGTCGAGGCGAGACGATTTGGTGGAAAATCGAGTCGATTTTGTAAGAATTTTTTTAATTTATTCAATTAATTCACGAATAAACTTTAAGCCTATTTTACAAAGTACGACGAAAATGTCACGATTTCTTTTATTCTTGTCTTTAAATATATATATATATATCGTTTTTATATATATATAAAACACGAGCCGTCCTTAACTTCAAGATTGACTCGTTCATCCATCACATCATTCGTTCATTCCATGTGTCAATTCTTTAAAAGGTTGTGTATTGTTAAAATTGTAAATAATAGTCTTATCTTCTTTATTTATTTATTTTGTTTCTTTATTTTGAATGGTCTCGCTTTAATTTTGACATTGTTTTTTGGAGTTTTCACTTTTTGGGTTTGAAACTTTTGTCTGGATGGTTTAACTTTGCTTTTTACGAGACCGGAACCTCCGTACCTCGTTCCTCCAAGAAAGCCGCTTCTTACCAAGACAGTCAAAACTGATGAAGAAACACACGAGGTGTCAAACTCTCAACAGCTCTCTTTTTCACCATTCAGCGGGTATATTCGAATCGTTACAAATTTCATCTCTCCGATTTTTATTTTTCATGAAGTTTACTGTAAGACATTTTTTTTTTTTTTTAATATTTTTCACACCTCATCTTTGTCTTTCTGTCTCTCACTCAATTTCAGTTATTCATTTTCAACAATGTTCTTACACAACCATCTAAAAATAGTGTAAAATTTTGACGATCCTGATTGTAAAATATAGTCTGACCAGATAAATAGAAAACTTATAAAAGTGAGTAGAGTTTTCAGCTAGTCATAAGAAAAAAAAAGGCAGCAAGTGGAACAAAAATTGTTCAATTGAATAGAATAATTCATTTGAGAAAGAAGAAGACAAGGAAAAAGTAAAATTGTAATTACAAAGAGAAACCAGAAGTATTTCTATAATTCTCATTTCATCTAATTTATTTCGTCGTAATAAAATGAGTAATGAGAATTTATTCGCATTTTCAGTACTTGGACTTGAAACGTTCCCGGTTTCAAGAAACGAATTTCAAACTGTGGTCTGCAGAACGGTGAGTTGGTTTACGTCCTTTGATTATTTCCTCTGGTTCATTTGTCCCGTAGTATAAAATGACAAATTTAGAAAAATTGCAAGTATGCTAAATTTTTTATTTTTTTTTTCTCGCCCTTCGTTTCGTCCTTAAGAAATATTTGTTACATTCTTGAACGCTGCTAGGAAACAAGGTCCGTTAGGAAAGAAAGACAAAGAAATCGGTCGGAAGGTAATTTTTCAAAGAGCTTTTTCACCTGATAAATAAAAATTAGTCGATATTGAAAATCAAACGAGTCATTGAAAATTTTTCAATCAAATCGATACATTCTTTTCTCCATCGTTTTGTTTTACCTGCGTTGTTCATTTTCTCATTTTCGTCAAGGATCGTCGTTAGTTTTTTTTTTTTTTCATTTCTTACTTGAACTGATTCAACTATCAACCGGGAAATCGGAATTATAGCAAAAATTATACGCGGTGGTAAAAAAATAAATCAACATCACTAAATACGGACTGATAAAAATACATCAAAAATACATATCTCTGAATTACTTTTTTTTGTGCATGATTCGTTGAATGTAAAAACTGTGAAATCAATTCAAAGGACCAAATGAAAAAAAAAAAAAAAAAAAAATAACCACGTTGCTAACTGATTGGTTCAAGTTACACTTGCCGAATTAGGTCAAGATATATATGGGGCATTCCCTTATTACTGTTTGCAAACTTTTACCGATAAAAACACGTCGAAAAAAATTACAAGTGAGAGTTATTTTACCATAAGTGGTTGCTCAAAAATTTTCGCACATCACCCCGGATTTTTGAGGAAAAATTTAGATCTCTCGCAAGAGATATTTTCTCTTCATTATTTTGCTAATAAAAAAATTCCAAACGGTAAAATGGTTGGGAAAAAATCTGAAAAAATTTTCAAAAAACCCATGTGACGTAAAAAAATGTTTGAGCAACCATCCGTAGCAAAACGACTTTCGCTTCGAATTTTTGTTAACGTTACTAAAATTTTTAATTTCAGTCGGCGGATAAAATCGTTTCTAAAAATTGTAAAAAATTCAAACTAAGCCGTAAAACAAGAAAAACAAAAAAAAAAAAAAAAGAGTACCTTTTAAAGTGGGTAAAACCCAGATCGAATCGGCGTGGAATGCCCCGTATACACGCTCATATATATATATATATATATATAAATCGAGGAACGAATTATTCACCATGTTTCGCATCACAATAAAAATAATAATAATATTAGTAAAAATTCGCTGGCTAATCCCCTCGTCGACGTATTTCGTGTGCTTTACGGAGGGTCCAAACACTCCGACACGCCAGAATATCGCAGCTCGTCATCTTCACGGATCGGCAATTAGACACGTTTAGCCGAATGATCCGCAGAGTGGACAGATGAGAGATGCTTGCCAGTACCGTTCGTTGTGAATAACCCTGTTCATTAACGGGATATCGGTAAGGGAAGGGGATGGTGGAAGCTTCGTCTCGGGTTCCCTAATTAACAGCCTTGGAACTCCCTAATTGCCCCCGCGTACAGTGTACACACGGGTGTTGGTGTTGGACTGGCTTTTCTCTCTTCCTCTCTCTCATTTTTTTTTCTTTTTTTTTTTCTATCCGTCGAAATATTTTCAGGTATAATCCTCGGTGCCTCCGAGATTTTTACACGAAGCGGGGTTGAAGTTTCGAAGATTTCGAAATTCCGAAAACGCCTGATTTCGAATTATTCGGTGGCGGAATTTGAGATATAAGGAAATCGGACGTTGACGAAACGACGAAGTTTCGAATGGCCGGAAAGTCGACGGCTCAAAGTTCCGAAATGCAAGATTCCGAAAATTCACGACAAATTGTAAATGTACTCGCTCAGCTTGATTTACTCGACGCGTTGGCGTGAAAAATGTGAAAAAAAAGAAAAAAAAACCGAAAATCGGAATGACCGGGATTACGAACGTAAGAATATCGAAAATCCAAAACAAAGAAAGATCAAAGTGATGAAATTTCAACAAGCCAAAAATTCACGGAACTGAAAATCTTTGATCGTACGGAATTTCGACGTTTCGGATTTTTTAATTTCTCTCACTTTCGCGAACTTTTAGCTTGATTTCCTCAATTCAAGTTCCGCACAGAAAAAAATCGGAATTCAGCGCTTTCGGAACTTTTCAAATTCGAAATTTCAACCCCGTCCCGCAGCTTTCAAGTATAATAATTTAGTTTAAACCCGTCACGTGGTAAAATCAATCAAAATGATCGATATTTTGTCAGCTAAACTTCAAAACACGTTTCGTCTATACGAAATGTCAACGAAATTCTATACCAGCTCTCTGAATCTCTCGATTTTTATCTACTCCGACTAGTTTCTTATACCCATAATGAACAACGAATAAAGCAGCGAGAAGTAGTGAAAATTGATTCGTAATAATAAAGAAAAAAAAAAAAAACAACAACAACTTCGTTTCAATGTCACCGATAAATGATGGGGCATGAAAGCATCTACGGGCGGTGGAAATTCGTAGCTTTCACTCCGGGTCTGTGCTTGCGATTCTCACCCGTTGCAGGGGATGAAGCTTTTCGGTGATTAACGAGAACAATGGCTTTGTTTTGCCTTTTAACGAGGAGCTTTCGCGCCCGTGTGAAACGAAACGCGGTCGACACCCCGGTGAGAGTATCTGTTGCTAAATACCTAAGCGATGAAATAACCGGAAGTGGAGAAGACGGGTTGTTCCTCTTCACATGAATGGGACGCATCCGCGGAGAGTATCAGCTTCGAAATTGACTAACAATCAGCGATGGAGGACGAAGGATTTAACAGGATTGAATTCAGTTTGTTTCTTTTTTTGTTTTTATTTTTGACACGAGATGCATTCGATAAAACGCAAAATAAGTGCGAGTGAGTGAAAAGAAATTTGGTGACATTATTTTTTTTTTTTTTCTCTTTTCATTTATTTTAAAGGGAATCGAACGACGAAGTTTTGAAATACAAAAATTATATCAGCTCGATGAAACCTTACTCTAAACGACTGGTTTTATTGAACATCATCATTTTATTCACATCACCGAATGTCGTTCACTTGTAATTTGAATTGTATTGTAGAATATTAATTTTTCAACAACAAGTGATCTGCCGTTTTTTTTTTTTTTTTTGTATATCTATACTGAAAGAAAAATGTAAAGCATCGTTTGATGAGTGAAATTCAAATTATCCGAATGCGTATGAAAATTCGTTCGTCATTTAGTCAGAAGATAATTTTTTACGTCGAATCGATAAAATTGTTATTTTATATAGTTAAAATTATTTTTTACAGAATCAGGGAAAACTATCAATTACTTATGATTAAATTATGATAATTGAACGAAATTTAAATTGATTTTGACCAGATATCAATCCAATGAAATGAAAACGATCGACAATTAATTTAATCTTATCAAAAATATCGTCAATCGGTCAGCGTATTGATTACCGATAAAATGTGATCAACATTTTTTGTTTTCACTGCAAAATTTCCGTGTGCTCGTTGGTTTGTTTCATCTCCTCGATGAAAAAAATCGATTTGACTTTCTCGTGCTTATTTTCATCGCGACTGCTAAAGCTCATTGCACAAAGCTCATTGCTCCAAGCTTTGTCGTAAAATTCTAATCACGTTTAGATCTCGTGTAAATTACACGAATGTCTGGATCACGGTGAAGTTTATTCGCGAGCAATAAATTACCAGTTCACGGCAATGGCGGAATCATTGCGAATTTAAAAACGCATTACGGAGGACGATTTTCACCGGAAAAAAAAATAACCGCGTGCAAATATATTACATATTCCCCATTCGCATCGGAAACACGCATCTAACGTACGGAAGAAAAAAAAATCCCCCAGGGGTAAACTGAAAATGTTTTTCTTTTATTTTTATTATGTTTGTTTGTTTTTTTTTTTTTCATTTTTGTTTCAGTATTCTCCTCATTTTACCTTTTCTCTGTAGCCGTTTCGCTCGATGCGCAAAATGAGAGGAAAAAAAAGCTGGGAAACGGGGTGAGAAGAAAAAAGGCGGAGAGAAATACCTCTGGTTAACCCTTTTCTCTTTCTCTCCCTCTCTCTCTCTCTCTCTCTCTAGTTTTTAATTTATTTATTTATTTTTTGCTCTCAACCAGCTACGTATATTTTTGTACAAATACCAAAACATGTTATTATACACTCCTTGCCACACAACTCGCGGTAAAAAAAATTTGCAACGCTTAATTTTCGTTTTTAATTTCTCTCCTCTTTCAACTCCACCACATATATTCAATTATTCATTCGTTGATTTGATTATTTATTTATTTATTTCAAATTTGATGGTGTTTTTTTTCTGTTTTTTTCTTTCTAGTCTGTCTTTTTTGGGTGTTTTATATGTATTTTAACTAGATGCAACAATTGACTACGGCATTGTTGACAGTCCCATCCTGTCGACGTTCAATTCTGTTGTTTTGAAATCTTTGATATTCGTCTCGGAGTGTACGATTTATCGAACAAGGAACGATTGAAATTCATCACACAATGATACGTGGAATTTAGAACAACGTATTTAAAATAATAGATTTTTGTTTCGAACGACTGATTATTTATTTTGATTTTAAGGAAACGTAGAGTGGAATCTAATATATTCTCTGGAATCAATGCAGTGACGGTTTTGTTAACTTTTGTTTTTATTTATTTTCTTTTATTTTACCCTCACAGGAAGTAAATATTTCCCCGAATTCGTACTTCGGTTTTGTTTCTTTGCCTATCGATTTCTCTTCAAATAAACGTTTCACAAACATCCCGGCCGGCGGAAAATCCTCAACGTCGTTTTGCAACTCTCACCCCGTCAATTACAGCATTTATTTATTTATTTATCTTCGATTTTTCAACCCCTTTCGCTGATGCCTCTGCGATATTCAGGCATCTGTCAAATCCAAACGAAACCCTTTACATTCGACAATATTCACCATATTTTTCGACAGAAGTAAGCTCCGTTCAATAATACGTATCGCGTGCCCAATGCTACAAGGTCGTGACCTCGAAATACTCGATTTCAGTGCCCGAAGGGCGTGTAATTTTTATTTTTCTTCGCCATTTGCTCCGAAAATGATAAAATCGTACAATTGAGTCGAAATCAAGCGTTTGAAAATATAATTTTTCCATTGACAATAGCATACATGAGAAGAAATAAAAAAAAAACAAGCTTGCGACCATCTTTTTTTTTTTTTTTTTGAAAACGTTGTAAAAACCATCGAAATGTGAGAAAATTGAGAGATCTTGCAAGAAAATTTTCGAGGAGAAAAAAAAGGTCGTAACGACCACTCTTTGTTGATTTGTTTATTTTCTTTTTTTCCTTGCGAACGCTTAAAAAATTACTAAAGCGAGTTAAAAATTGAAACTACCAAGGTTTTGGAGCGAGAATGCCGATTTTCTAAAGGTCATATTATCCAAATCATCAGTTACCGGAATTATAGGAATAACAATAATAATTTATGGCGGTTACGCCCTTATGCAATTATTGTAGTAGATAATTTTTTCAATTTTCATCGGGACCGAAAATTCGAATTTACCACCACATACGACATTTTCCTTTTGGTTGATGAATTTATACTCGAGTAAAATATTTTTGGCAGATACGACTTGAAAAAAAAAAAAATATATATATATACGTGTTTTACTCAATTTTTCTAGTTACTGTAACAAATGAAATTTTTCTCAGTGTATACATATATGTATACACGTATCGTTAAAAAACTGTTTTAATATCGTTGGAAATACGAAAAACGAGGTACGCGTAACCATTTTGCGCTATTGTCGATCCTTTTTTGGTTGTTGCAACGCAAAATCAGTTTGCGAGGTTTACTCTACTTTTTTAGTTAAAAAAGGTTTCAACTTCAATTTATTCTTGCACGAGCATTAAATTTTCGCAACAGTTGCAAGAAAATAAATAGTAACGGATACTGGACTTTCCGGCAATAGCTAGAAAACCAATTTTCATTTTCTACCTAGAACAATATTTTGTCGATTGTGGTAAAAAATGAAAATAGTCAAGGACCGAGCGGTGACGGAAACTAAAAATTTCCCTCAGCGTATACACGTCGTTTTCCCTTTTTCAAAAGCAAAAGGTCGTAAGTTTGCGCTCTTTCTACCTTACGCCATTAGGCACGTGATATAGTATACATATAACCTCACCTGTCATGCATACGTATGTCCGTGCAATCAATAACATCTCTGTTCATATTGCAATATGAAAATTTTGCGAACCACGCGGAAAGGGTCGGTCGGTTGAATATTTTCTGCGAATGAAATAAAAAACGTTGCGTATTTTTCAATCTTATGAAAATTTCTCCCCTCCCGTCACTTTATTATCTTCATACTATTATCCTGGACATGCGTACTATATCTACGTACGTATGTATTTACATATTCAGTTGTATAAATTGTTAACTCTCGGCAGTGCAGCTTTTGCGACTCTGCGAAAGCAAAACGACAACATGGTTTTATGAGGTACATGTACGTATATATATGTGTGTGTACACACACACACACACGCGCACACACACACCTCTTCCTGCGGAATTTTCTTTTCATCCGTATTTCATTCGCGTGTATTTTTTATTTTTTATTTTTTCTTTTCTTTTTCTTCTCTTTCTTCGGGTACTCTTTCATATCTTTTTTTTTTTTTTTTTTCATACCTATGCTTTACTTTAGTTCAGTTTTATATTCTCTTTTCGCCCCGACATTTCTCTTTATACTCGGTGATATTATATATTATCATTATCACTGTTCTATTTTATTTCTTTTCTTCTTTTTCTCTTCTCATTCTTTCCCCAAATCTTCCCTTCTCGTTTTTTTCTTTCCCGTACAATATCATTTTCACCTCACGTTCTCAGCGTCACCGTTTAAGTATCATTTGGACGAAAATAAGACGGGAATGAAAAATTTTATCCTGTGAATGTGGAAAATAATTTCGATGACGTCAATGTGTGGAAATAAGCGGGTTTTTAATTATCGATTTGCTAATTTTTTTTTTTTTATCCGAAATGGTAATGTTACAAGAAAAAAAAAAAAAAAAAAGCAATCGAATAATCCAGTTAATCGATAGAAGAAATGATTTTACCGCGTACGAGATGAGAAAAGAGAAAAGTGAAAATGAAACAGGGATAAAAAATTGTACGATGTAAGAAAAAATGAGAAGGTTTGACAACAAATTTTTTAACTTGTCGTTTCATTTCGGAACGTAAATGAAAAATCGCTAACGGATTGTCGGTCGGCGACGTATGTATGTAGGTATAATAATCTACCTATAGATAAGTCTAACTTTGTACAGAATACGCGATTTTCCTTCGCAAAGAGAATTTCATATCCAAGTATACGTGATATTATCGTAGCTTTTTGCGGGACTTATACGTTCGGTGTATAAAAAGGGGAGGGGAAAAAAAAAAATACGAAGCATAGAAGAGAAAATCTCTCTTTATGAAATATGAACGTGTGCAGTTTTGTCGAAGAGGAATGGAAATAAAAGGGAAATATAGTTGAAAACGAAGAAAAGTAAAAAAAAAAAAAAAAAACAAATAGAATAAGAAAATTAGGTAAATGTAAAATGCAAGCTCTACAGAAATATCTTGCTCGTTCTTTTATCACGTCATGCGTCATTCTAATTCTTGAATTAGAAATTCGCATTTTATAAAAAAAAATCATTGGGTGCGGGTAAAAAGTCAGAGAAACCAAAAATCAAAATTGTCAAAATTCCCAACATAAATATATCGAAAACTGACAATCACGATAGAAGGAAGTGGTGAATCTTTATTAAGCCAGAAATAATGGAAATAAAATATAAAAGTATCGAATTTGAAGTTGTAGGATCTTGAATAATCGACTGGTGAAAATTCCGAAAGGTCGTTGGCAGAACGAGGCAAATTCGATTGCTCGCAGACACAAATAAATAACCTTCGGATGGATCGTGAAGTAGAATTTTCGTCTATTCGAATTCGTAGATGCGAAGGATCAAGAATCAGAACGGTTAGAACTCCGAGTAGTGATCTCGTAGAAGGTTCGAAATATAGAATTGCGTTATATCGGAATCGTCGGAACGAAGAGTCGCAATATATGAGAAGAGTCAGGCACATCGTCGGCCACACTCTAAAGGCCCGACCCAACAGCTTCAACGACTCAAAGTTGTCCGTTTGCATCGCGTTCTTTCTTCTTTGTTAAGCATCGAGTAACGAATTTCTTTGATTCTGTATATAAAACATTTTACTAGTTGAAATAGATTAGTTGGATAGACTCGAAATGTGAAATTCTGGTGGAAAGCCATCGATACGGTTACTTTCGGAATACCGATCTTTCCGAACCGTACGATTCTGAATAACGACCGTTCTACATTCTGGATTATAACTTTAATTTTTATAATATTTGGACATTTGAGAATATGAAGCTTTCTACAAATTCGTTCTCTGGAATATCGACTCTATATGTTATTTAATTCCGCATCTCTGAATTCTTGGATTAACGTTTTCCGAAGTAAGTGGGTTCGGATAATAGAGTCGTCAACTAAATACATTTTAGGTAAGCTGCAACTTTTTATCGGGCACCATTCGGGACTTAAAATTTCCGACAGTATCCGTTCTCTCGTATTTGTTATTCGAGTTTATTAAATTCGGAATTCTGGCCATTCTGACTTTCGGTTTTTCCGATTTCTTACCCCCACCCACGATCATCATCCTTTTCTTCCTCGACTTCTTGTTTTTCGTTTTTTTTTTTTTTTTTATTTTTTCATCTCCTCGCGAAGTGCCGATACATCGAGTCGAGAAAGAGGAAGCGAAAAAACAGCGACCACCCGACGGACATATGAGAATAAATATTTGGGGAGTTATGTGTGCATACCGTATAAAGTACGACGCGGGTTATACGCGTGGAAAAAAAAACGGTCGCGTTACATTCCACTCGGAAGAGAGAGAGACGAATGCGATACATGAGAGGAAACCGAAAGTCTCAGATTTGGTCCACTTGGCACTTGCAAGCTAAAAGCTTGCCTTGCCTTGATCCTAATGGCTGCTCCCCTCGTTTTTCAACCCGGCTCTTTCTTCGAATATATTTACCTCCAAATAAAGAGGGAAAATTCCTCTCCCGACCCTCTCGACCTTTCGTATCACCCTTTGACCTTTCAGCGTATGAAGAAGCGCTCGGTAAAATTATGAAGGAAATATTGCGAGGAGGTGAAACGAAAGTTTGGCGAATACCATTTTTCAGGTTCGATGCTTGATAATTTAAAACCAACCCGACGTCGGAATAAATACATATTTATCAAAATTAGTATCCGTCCTCGGTATAGTGAGAAACTTCCGACTCGTCTCAAAGAAAATTTAATGTTCGGTAACGTAGTCAGGAGGCCGAGGAAAAAAAACGATTTTTCAAGGAGCTTTCGTGAAGAGGCGTTTCACTTTATTAGTATAAAAATTTATACACATGTTGGGGTTGCATTGAACTTTATTCTGATATTTTTTATTTGTAAAAACAATGATTCTTGAAGCATTTCTAAAACAAAGACATCATGTGGTGAACAAGATATCTCTGGGCTGGATTATCCGTAATTAAAAAACAAAAAAGATTCGGTTAATAAAAGTTATTATCTGGTTTTTGATCGAAGGAATAAACAAAATGTTAATTTTTAACAAAACGGCGACTTCTCAAAAAAATAAATTCGATTTTTCATAAAAATTTTCGCCTCAATTTGTTTATAAAATGGAAAATATTTATCGACGAGAAGAAACCTTCGATCAAGGACTGAAAAATATATTCATAAAGCTTGGATTAAAATTTGAGACTGTTCGGTTCAGCCGTTTCCGAAAAATTTTGCTCACCGACTTTGAAAACATAGTTTCGAGAAAAACGCGTTGAAAATTTTGAAAGCACTTTCAAACTTTGCAAATGTGCGCGTAACTTTGAGAATATTTATCGAATCGGAATGAAATTTTCTATGTATATTATATATTTGAATATATTTACGTAACGAAAGTCAAATAAAATTGTAGAAAATCGAATTTTGAAAAATCCTGATTGGATATAACACCTTTAACAAGATCGTGTGATTTTTTCCACCCTTGAAATTGTATAGTTTTTCCAAATTTCATCATTCCAAGGCTCATTTGGTTTCTGAATCGATTCTCAACTCGAACTGGATGGAATTAATTTTCTAATTATAAATTATAATTCATGTAAAGTTTGAATCATAACCTGCAACGGTTTTGCGATCCAACTTTTTTCACGTCAATTATTGATCCGATGAAAACGTCTTCTGGCGAAGAAAAGAAGTTAGAATTTACACGAATCAGATAAAAATGACAGGTTTTGAGTTAAATGAAAGTCGAATAATAATGTTATAGGTTACTAATGTAACGCCAAAGCCATAAATAACTCGAACATAATTTATATAATTTTTTTTTTGTTCGAAATCGTTGGATCAAAACTTTCATTCAATATCGATCAGTAAATTTTATTAATTTTCAAAACCTCGCCTCGTCGCATCTTCGTTTAATTACTCTTAGTGAAATATTACGATAAAAAAAAAAAAAATATCGTTCGAAAGATTGTCAATTTTCTCCGAGTACGATTCTTTTGGAAAATAATTAAGCCCGATATTATGCCTATAAAAATAATGAAGAAAAATTTCTTCAACGGTAGACTCAATATATATATACACATTTCTGTATATTTACGAGGATAAGCCCCCGGGGGTGTAATTTCAGCATAAGTACGAAATAATTTCAAGGAGACGTTCGGTTGCTCAGAT
Organism: Neodiprion fabricii; assembly: GCF_021155785.1. Lineage (NCBI taxonomy): Eukaryota > Metazoa > Arthropoda > Insecta > Hymenoptera > Diprionidae > Neodiprion > Neodiprion fabricii. The sequence continues at coordinate 19,316,095 of NC_060245.1, forward strand.
CCTTCAGATGAATCAATCAACGAACCCGAAGGAGCAGCTCTTGAAGTTTTGCGCCTCCGTAATGGCGATATTTAAATGAAGCCTGGCGGAGAAAGCGGGCGTAGAAAATTCGTTTGGCGTTTGAGTGGAAGGAAATTCTTCAAACATTTCAATTACCTTCGAGAATATTTTTCTCACGGCGGCTGGCAATATTCGTCTGCGCAGTCAGTCATTCATTCATTCATTCATTCGTTCGTTCAATCAATCAGTCAAGAAATTCGAATGTTTGTGTTTTCTCTCTCGTTTTCTTATTATTTATTTTTGTTTTTTTCTTTTTCCGAATCTTTCGCCCAAGTTTAATCGATCCCAAGGGATAATCGGACGCTTTGAAGCTATTACCGTGCAAATAACGGTTGAAACTCGTGATTAAAACCACGATATAATCGAGCTCGTTAAAATAAATTGCTGCCACTGCTCGGGCATTTCAATTACTGCAAGTGTATATATATATATATATATATATATATATATATATATATATATATATATATATATATACAACGAGATGCAGTAAAAACTGCGAAACTCAGCTGTCGCAATTTTGAATTGGTGAAAAAAGAAATTCTTTATCAGAATCTTGAAAACGATTTTCGTCTAAACGGCACGTTACAACTTTTAATTGCCATCTTTATCCTGTGAAAATTTCTTTGCAAATTAACCGCAAAGAATTACAAAGAAGAGATAAAACTTGTTCGTAAAGTTTAAATTTTTTGTCAACACTTCTTAAGATTCTCGGCTGAAGTATAAAACTAAATAAGAAGAAAGTAAAATTCGGGAGTTAACGTTAATTCTTTTTTGACACTGGATTTTCTCGTTTTCCGTATTTTTTTTTTTTTTTTTTTTTTCACGGTAACAATTTTTGTCACGTATCGCCTTATTATTCGACTTAACAAGACTATTCGTATAATAGTTGAGAGAATAAAAAAATTTGTTCATCCTTTAAATTATAGGAAAAACTACACTGAGAGAAATTTCTATTTCCGTTTACCGCTCAGTTCTTAACTATTTTCATTTTTTACCACGATCGACAAAATATAGTTGTAGGTAGAAAATGAAAATTAGTTTTCTAACCGTTACCGGAAAGTCTGGTATCCGTTACTATTCTTTCTCATTACGATCACTGTTGCTAGATTTTCTTCCAACCGTTGGGAAAATTTAACGCGCGTGCAACGATAAATTGAAGTTAAAGCCTTGTTTAACTAAAAAAAGTATAGTAAGCCTCAGGAACTGATTTTGCGTTGCAATAACCAAAAAAGTATCGACGATAGCGCAAAATGGTTACGCGTAACTCGTTTTTCCTAATTCCAACGATATTCAAACAGTTTTTTCAACGATACCTGTATCACTGAACTTTTCTAGTTACTGTAAGAAATGGAAATTTTTCTCCGCGTGTGTACAAATATCTGACGATGTTTCATCTCGTCAATTATCGTTATTATAATTTTCAATTGATCAAAGTGAAACCAGGTAATTGATAAGAATGCAAATTGCGCGATACAAGCGATTTATTCACCGCTCAGCTCGGAATCGAGCGATCGTTTTGGCGGTGAAAAGTCAGCGTACAGCTTAGGCGCGTTTATAATAAGAGTGTTGAACATGATGAAAGTTTAATTATTCAAGGAGGTAGCTGGTAGTTAAGCTAGCGAGATTATCGAGGAACGTCTAGCTCTCTCGAAACAGACCTGCTGCATCCACCGCTTAGCTACCAGCAAACTTATTCTTCGTCATCCGGCCCCCTTAAGACGTGGGAATAATTTATTAATCAGAAGGCTGAGGTTCTTGTATAACTATATATATATACATACATATATATACACACATAACCTTGCTCCGAGTTTCATGAGCTGGCTTTGACTACCTAATTGCTCGTCTACGCGAAACGCCGCCGCCGTTGCACAAGCTAGCAAAATATCTCAAGGTACTTCCAATCCGCTACCGAGAAACGATATTTTATCATCTGCCTTTGAAGCCCGCCTCGCTTCTCGGGACTAAATTAATTCTCGACGGTCTCGAGACTACTCGGCTCGAATAATTTTTCATCTCGTTTCTCGTTTTTTATTTTTTTTTTTTTTTTTTTTTTTTTGCATTTCACGGTTTTTTTCCATTTTCTGAGGAATATTTTTTTCCCGGTTCATTGTTTTTTGTTCTAATCGAGTCCCCGCGTAGCCGTGACGCGAATTTATAATATTCGAATTCAAATTTTTCCGTATTTTCAGTCACGTTTTCTACCGTGAAGCGTAAAACAAAAAAAAAAAAAAAAAAAGTTTAATTTTGCGATGAATTTGCGAGGAGAGAAATTTACTCACGTGGATCGATCAAGACTGATTTTTCGTTTGAACAGTTGTTGGAAACAGTTTCGATTCACGTTCTGATCGATGGGAAAAAATTGACAGCTCGTAATTTCTCATTTATTTTTGTTTTTTTTTTTTTTTTTTTTTTAGAAACCATCGCTTCGCAGGAAGAAATCTTTTTTATATGCTTGGAAATGCCTTTTTTCCCTCACATAATTGTTTATTTTTAATTGATCGAGAAAGTCTTCTAGCTTCTACCACTTCCAATTTTTCCATTCGATATCTTGTGTAACCCAAATTATGGAAAAATATTCGAACCGAATTTGATAAAATTTTAGTAGTACATGGATATTTTCGGTAGAAATTTGTCACGACACTTTTGAATTTTGAACAAACGGCCAAATCGGTTCAAACGAAATTTCGAGAGTTAGTCGACTATGAAATGAAATGTGACAGTTTTTTTTTTTTAACATCTTTCGACTCCCGTTTACAAAATGGCGGGAACTGAAACTTCGAAAATATTGACAATATTCAAAATCTACCAAAAATTGCCCGAGACAATTTCATTTCATCCACAATTTTTTGTTTCAAATTTCTTCGTATAATTCGTTCCGTACGAATAAACTTGATACCTCAAATTTTAATTTTTTTTTCATTTTGACGCGTACTATTTTCTTCCCCGATATCGTTCACCATTTCAAAATTTTATCATCGGCAATAATTTTTTCTAGTCTCCCCCATTCGAACTAAACTGAGCTATCGAAGACGAGAATCGCGATTATCTAGTCATGCCTGTTGCAAAAAAAAAAAAAACGGACCGTTTTTCCCATTCATCCGAATAGTTACAGCCCCCCCCCCCCCCCCCCCCCTTTCCTTTTTCCGACATCCAATAAAACTCGGACGATTATATACTCCACGTGAAATACCAAAACAAAAACTGACCCGTTGAATGGGAAACGCACTGTATATTCGCGGTCCATAAACTCGACTCTGACTGACTAAGGGAATGATTTGAGGCGCAGACCACGTCGCCAGTTTTCCTGCCCGTAAGGAAGACAGAAATAGAGAATAAGGAAAGAGCGGAAGAAAAGAAAGGCGAGGAATGGGAGACGAGCAAGATGAGCCGGCACGTGACCCCGGACTGTATTCCCTGTATTCATCTCTCTCTCTCTCTCTCTCTCTCTCTCTTACTTTTCCTCCGAGGCTCGTTTCGCACCGAAAACAGAAGGGTAGTTTTCCCTCAAAGACTCCCTTGTCGACTCTGTCGAGTACTTCAGCCGCTAATTCGACGCGCTAACTTCTGCCGTACATGTCTTTTGTTGCGGCGCACGTTTCCCTCGTTTACTTGTATCCGCCGGCTCTCCCTTCCCCACTCGGTTCGACGAACTGCACGCGCAACGTTTCTGCGCAGGCCACGCCTACCGTCTCGAGGAGTGGGGGACCTCCAGACTCGGAAAACAGTTGGGTTCCTACTGTGCGCCACACGCTTTACCAACCCCTCATCCGGTTATGCGAAAGACTTGGGAAAGCTGATTGACCAATTATGAATACTTTCTACACGTTCTATCATGAAATAGTTGTGCACGAATTAATATTTATCCAATTTTTATTTGATGTTCTCGGAAGGTACTCGGATCTTGTTTGAAAATCCAAAAATCGAAAGATCTAGAATTAGATAAACAACTGAGATATCGATGGGTGATTTTTGAATTAATTTAAAATGATAAAAGATGTGATATATTTGTTTGATTTCTCTCCAGAATGTCGAATTTTTATTAACGATGACTGTTGTTAAAAAAAATTCGCTGAAACATATTATTATTTACCGAGTCGGGAATTTTTTTTTTTTTTATTGTCAATATCGGCGAAGTGTTGTGAAATTCAATATTCAAAGCTGCTTAAACATGCCGAGTGAAAGTGTGCTTGTGGATTTGTAGAAAATAGTAATCTGAATCAATTGAACAAAAGTTAAACATTCTGTGTTTGACTTCAATTTCAGCTCCTGTCTAATTTCTATCCACATCTTTGCAGTGTTAGGTGATTGTTTTTTATTGCTTGAAAATCTAAGATAACTTTTAAATCAGGATTTGAGAGTAAATCTTATTATCCTGTGATAAATCCTTCGGCTTTCTTTACCGAGCTCTTGATGATGGTCAGAATCGCAAAAGCCCGCTTAGCGTCGACTATTAGCCAGCTTTGTCTCTCGGTACCTACTAAACTCGTAGAGAAAAGCTTAATTACAGTTGTTAACTTAATTTTCTTCCTAGCTGTGCAGCGGATGCTCTGTAAATTTTCAATCCCGCACTTTTTCGACTTGGGTGAAAAGTTTCTTCTTTCCACAGACGTTTCATGCGGTAGATTCTCGTAATCGAACCTTTCCTACTCTTGGTAGATAACGAAATGTCTCTTTTTTTTGTAATAGGAATTTCTTATCAAAAGTCAAAATTCTTGTTCAAAGTATTTTCGACAAGATGAGAATTTATGCGAACGTTTCATCGATTCCTTTTTTTTTTCATTCCATTGAAACAGTGATTTCTATTTCTTGGGTTTTCGATTTTTTTTTTTATTTTTGTGTTCTGTCAATATTCGATCACGATTAATTCAAACTTCTCTTACAGTTATCTTGAAATAAAATTTTTCACTCGTTATTCTCGGGTTTCGTTGAAATATACACGATATTAATGATTTTCCATTGTTTGTTTGTCATCGCGAAAACCGAGTAGGTATTGTTACACAGTCTTGGGTAAAATTTTGTTTAATTCAAAGGTGTAGCAGGTACTAAAGCCACTGGCGATAAAATCCCAAATTTCTTAGGGGAGTAATTTCGTTTAATTAAACTGTGAGAATAAAGACAAAAGATCTGTCAAAGACTTGTTATGCTAGCTCGCCTCATTACGCTCCCTTTTCTCTCTAGAAAATTGCGGGGCTCTTATGTAGTACGTAGCCTGTACACTTCCTTGGGAAAGTTTTAACGATCCTTGGGAAAATTTGAGATACCCTCTCCTTTACTTCTACCCCTCTTCTTCTGTCCTTCTCTCGCGCGCTTTCATAGCCACTCACGAAGAGACTGAAAGTGCGCAGCCATCCCGAGGCGAGGAAGTTCCTCAGCTTAAGGATGTGTCGGTTGTACAGTTTGAGCGGAACGAAAAAATGCGTCGAAACAGGAAGGGATGGAAAATTATGATGCCTAGAAAGTTCGAAAGCTGTGACCTGAGTCGGTCGACTTGAAATTTCATTGAAACAATACTTTCTAAGCGTTCGTAAAACAGGAACGTGATTTACAAAAACTTTAATCCTGCTTTTTGAGTCCTTTATGACTATATGTTCGAGCAATGATAGTTTGAATATTTAAAAAATGGAATTAATCGTTCAAAGTTTCATCATTTTTGATCATTTCTTTCTGAGATTTGTTAAATGGATGAAAATTCGTTAATCCTTGATTCTCGGCGTGTAATTCCGGGGATAATTTCTATTCGCCTTGGGGAGTTGCGAATTTTGAAGCTAGGTTTCATCTGGCTGAGACAATCCGATTACAGGGAAAGCCACTTAGTTTCCTCTTCCCAAAACGTGAAAAGTCAGCGTTACCTGCGAAGCACCAACCACTGCCAGATCTGAAGTCCTGCTCCAAGGACTCGGGCTCTCGGCCTTTGATCTTCGGGCTGAAACGACCGTCGTCGGACGACACGAACGTAAATCGTTTAGCGCCCACCGCCGTATAAGGTTCGTGTCCCCGACGTATCGCAGCGACTTAAAAGGGCGGTTTTCATCCCCGCTTTCGAAAATTACTACCGAGGAGAATATTAGCTATTTCGAATTACGGAAAGGGGAAATGGAAAGACGCTCAAAGAATTCAGCTCTCGGGCCGAAGTAATGCAATCAAAAAGTGCAAATACGGAGAAATTAAAAATGGGGGGAGGAGGGTGGAATTTTCAAATTTTAAAAATTCCGAAGGTGCCACATTTGGAATTTTTCGACGGAGAAAATTTAAGTAAAGAAATCAAGCTTTAACGAAATATCAAAGTTTTAAATCGTTCGAAACCCGACGTTCGAAGTTTCGAAAGTGCAAAAATGAGGAAATTTGAAAATCTGAAACATCGAAATTCCGAATGATACAAGATTTTCAGTTCTGTAAATTTCTGGCTTGGTGAAACTTCATCACTTTGATCTTTCTTTGCTTTGGATTGTCGATATTTTTACGTTTGGGATCCCGATCATTCTGATTTTCGGTTAATTTTCGGAATCTTGCATTTCGGAACTTTGAGCCGTCGGATTTCCGACAATTTGAAACTTTGTTGTTTCCTGAAAATTTTAATAATTCACTTTACGTTTCGCCATCACGAAATTCGGAATCAGGCGCTTTCGAAACTTTTCAAATTCGGAATTTCTAAGAATCAGCAATCAATCGATTGAATTCCGATGGATTCTATCAGAAAATTATTTAACGCTTCGTAGGTTCGTTGATCGTTGAAAATGTCACCAATAATTAATCTACATTCGTCTATCGTAGTTTTACGTAAACAAAAACATTTCGATAAAAATAACTCAATGAGGATCGATTTCACGTGATTTAAATCGACAAGTTTTCATAGCATCTTCTTTCGATAGTTAATTAATTACTTTAACGATTAACGAAACAGATTTCTCATAATTTGACTAGATTCTATTAAAAATATCTCAAAAAAGATGATATCGTCTGATATGATAATTTGTCTAGAATAAATCTGTAATCAAATGCGTCAATATTTAATCAACGCTGATTTTTTCGAACTGTTATACAATTTTCTCAAACAAGTTTTAAGTGTTTTCAAACTGATATCCGAACACCATAAATTATCGTGCAAGATTGTCATTGAGATTCTTTTGATACGAAAAATTATAAAAGAAATTTCGTTGAATTCTCGTTTCTTTTTTTTTTTTTTTTTTTTAGAAGTTTTACACTCGAGTCGAATATTTGTGTCTACATCAAAGGTGACTTGATTCTTATTAAATGTTTCGCTCAGACTCAATCGCACCTGTCTCTCAACTTCTCTCCCTTTCTCTCTCGCTGCTATTTTTGATAAGACAATTAGAAGAAGCCGTGAATGGCGCGTTTGTCGCAAGGGATACAGATTCCCGAAGGACTTTTTCAGGCTTCAAGTCTCAATGGAATATCCTCGATAAGCGCATTTCCATTAGAGTACCTTAAAAGATCTAACAATCTTTTCAAGCACAGTCGCGCTGGATCCGGCAGAATTTTCTCTCTAAAATGTTTCGTTTCGAATAGTCGCCACGTGGAGACACAAAGCCAAATTGCAAAAACGCTAGCGTGACTAGACTCGAGATCCTCTCTCGCCTCTTATTGAAGTAACCGGATCAGCTTCAGTGGCACCTTTCAAAGGCTGGGTTAGAAAAATGCCAAAAATTCGACGGGACAAAATCCCGAAGGTCCAATTACCGAGGTTAAGAACGTAGAAAGAAGGAGCATAGATACGAAAAGTTGTTTTGTAGAAAAATAAAAATTGAGAACGCAAAAAGTGAATAAATAAATCTATACCGAAATTATTTTTTGAGAATGGGCAGGATTACGAAGGGCGAAATATCGAATTGCGAAAATACCGAAGAGTCAAAATTTCGACTTTTCAAACGTCAGACTCGCGCCTTTGTCGGAAATTTACGAATCCGAATTTATCAATAACGAATGACCAAAGACTCGAAAGATCAAAATCCCGAAATCCACCGAGAAAGAATGGAAAAAATACCGAATGCTTGCAAGTCGTCGGAGACACGTTTATTTTTTCCATTGCGACCAGTCGCAGCTAATAGACGGCGTTTCGATTGCGAAGTGACGCGAAGACGCTGAGGCGAATGTGGAAGACGATTCAACGTAATGATCTCTTGAATAAATCGAACGTACGGGGAAAAAAGATTTACCGTTTGAATGTTGTTAAAAATATGTTGCCTATTCCTTTGCGTTCTTTTTTTCTTCGATGACACGAACGATTGTCCGACGGAATGAGATAATCTTTACAAAACTAGCACCGAGTCGACGAATTTCACAAATTCCAAACTCTCAGGAGATTCGGTACTTCGTCCTTTCGGGATCCTGGTCCTTCCGCATTTTGCGGATCGAGATCTTGCTCCTTCTGAACTTTGATTTTCACAAAATAATTTTTTTCGTTTTTTGGCTGTTCGAAGTATCAGCCGTTCTCAATTTTTAACTTCGCAACTTTCGTTCTTCTGTACCTTCACATTCTGTGCTTTTTTCACTTGAAACGCCGACTGTTCCGAAGATACTTTTTCCGATAAGAACGAACTTTCGGGAAAACAGTTATTCTACCAGATGATTCATCGAAAATCCCGATTTCGGTACACCGATCGTTCGTTAATTCAAAAATCATATCTCAAAAATTTTCCCTTTTCGATCAGTCGACGTTTCGGTCCTTCGAGATTCTGACCCCAATCCCTTTCAATCCGTTTCTACCACACATACCCAACTGATTTTCAATACCAATCAGAGTGCATTTTGGAATCGTTGTTTCTGTCCCAAGCGGGGCACGCAATCCAAGATGAGGATTCGCCGATGAAACCGCCCCTAATTGTTAATTAAAACTGGAAACGAGGAGTCGATTTGATCCACTCTGCGGTTTTCGGTCAATTCTAATCGCGTCCAGAGCTTCCAAGCAAAGCAAGTCGTTCCAACGCCGACTTTTTAATAGCTCCGTGATCCCGCATCTCGCATCCTCCACCTCTAATCCTGCACCCTCGGCTTATCGCTTGCAGTTGTTGCCGAGTTCTACGAGCCAACTTGTGTACATATATTATACTGAACTCGAGGAGGAGGCCGGGCAGAAAGCCAGTCACTTAGACTTGAGCTGAACGAACTACGTTGAGCTTGTCGCAGATCGTGTTGCTCTGAGCTTTTCCCCGCTACTTTTTTTCTACCCTCGGAATTATTCTTTTCACAGAGGAAAAATTATTCAGAGATTTTAGAAAATTGCCTAGCGCCAAGTATCTGGAATGAGAAGAATTTTTATCTCGATCAAAATTTCAGCTGTCAAAAAAAAAAAACATTTCAATAGTTGAATTTTATTCTCATTTTGTGATTTTGTGATTTTTGCGATCGCGGTGAGACGTTAATTTTTATTTTATTACAAGGTAAACTCTTCTACGATTTTTCACCAGAATTTTCGAATTACTGTAAGTGGGTACAGAATTTCTTTGATCAACGAACGATATCGACTCGGGTATTATATTATTACGAGTAATCGCTTCAAATACATCCGATTCTGAGTTAATATTTCGGAAATACCTACGATCAAGCTTAATTAAATTCTCTTTAAGCCTTAATCAATTGTATAAATGATCGTAATTATGCTTGAAAAAGTAAAATAGATGGCATATTTTTAATGATCAATATTTTAACCATAACTAATATGTGAGCAAATAATTAAAAAATATATAGGATTTTTCTAACAATTATGTATATTGTTTAAAAATTTAGTTAATGTAAAATATGTTTTTTTTTTTGGTTTTTTTTTTTTTTTGAAAAATTTTTCTTCAACTCTTGAAGTATCGCAAACCCGAAGGAAATGGAAAAAAAAAAAAAAAATTGAGAAGTAAATTGAACTGAGAGAAAACGGAAAGATCAAACCGACAACTGACGCAAGCCCTTAAAATTTTTAGAAAAAGAGGAAAAAGAAGACCAACGGACGCTCCTAATCAACGTCAATCACAAGCTCAAAGTAACGCCGCGTTTTTCATTCCCTTTGTCAGTTTGTCAGCGAAACGCGTCCATGTCACTTTCCGTGTTACGTAAGTAACAGTGATTTGAAGACGTTTGAAAACGCGTGCACGTCGATGGATATTACGCAACGGTCTCAAAGGCGATGAGATGACATTCTGGTGAAATTTTTTTCAACCATATACCGTAAAATCGCACTGGGATATGAAACACCGTTGAGTAAATTTCATTTCCGTTTTCATACCGGATGTCGCAGCTACTACTCTGCAACGGTGTGTACATGCGGTTATTTTACACAGCCCGAGGATATGTATTCGGTTGAAGCAAACGTTTCACGACGGATTTTTGAGGTAAACCGAGAGAAATTTTCATTTCCAATTACCGCTCAGTCCTTGACTATTTTCATTTTTTACCACAATCGACAAAATACAGTCCTAGGTAGAAAATGAAAATTAGTTTTCTAGCCGTTACCGGAAACTCTGGTATCCGTTACTTTTCCATCTTATTACGATGACTGTCGTTATTCCCCCCCCCCCCCGTTCCGGTAGGTTTTTCGCAATTTCTTATAAGGTATGCGAATCGAGATAGGCGAGATGCGTAATACGGTAGGGTCCTTAAAAAGTCATTTATATTCCGAATTGGACGGTTCGACTTGCATTTGGGCCTTAATTCCGAATCCTTACCGGCCCCCGAAGTAAGTTGACACGCCGTGTGAAATACAGGCCTGCGAATCGATAGGGTCGACCCTCAGCGGAGGACCTCGGCTACCTACTCTTGGCTGTCTCAACCTCTCCGTATAACGTTTCCACCCCCTGTCGGTTTAACGGCGATCGAAGCCGCGGGTCCTGTGCCTTATCCGGGACTATTCTGCGTCGGGCAAAGGTGGGAGACCACGGGTGAAATCACACGTCCAAATAATAACCCCACCCTCCCAAATACGATCGAAGGATCCGATTTATTGCGAACGATTTCAAACGAAATATTTACACAGTTGTATTCGTGGTTTTTGTCGGCTAAGGGTTTGACGCGATGAAATATACAATGATATGTAGAAATATTTTTAATAATATGTAATTTTTATAATTTTTAATTATATTTTGAAAGGTGAAAACGATGTATATTGATATTTCATTGCTTCAAGGATATTCACTTCGGTTAGTTGAAAGTTATTAAATTGTACATTGATATTTTTCTAGTGTTGGGATGAACTTATATTCGTACGAATTACTCTGACTTTAAATCATGCCAAGTTGTATTCCAAAGATGGTTGAAATTTACTTTTCAATTTTATTACCTACTCCAAGTTTTTGGAAATTTTATCTTGAGTCGTAACTGTTGAAAATGATTCTTAATTTACTGGACATTTGTTGTAAAGAAAAATTGTCAAATCACGATATCAGGTTGCAAATTTACAAATTCAATGGTACACTGAAATATACACTTAAATATAGAAATATTTCTAATTATACTCGAGGGAGAAAAATTTTGAATAATATTTTGAAAGGTGAAATTGATGTATTGTAATTTCATTGCTTCGAGGAATTCACTTCGGTTAAATGAAATTAATTAAATTGTACTTTGATTTGTTTCTATAGTGTTCAGATAAACTTATATTGTCTAGACATTTACTACAAAGATGAATTGTCGACTTAAATTGACGATAAGAATTTTTCATTTTACTAAAATTTATCAGACAAATCCGTAATGAAATTTGAACTTTCTAAAGTGTTTAGTAAATTTATAATATTTCTAAATTTAATAAACAGTGAACATATGACGAATTCACTGTTTTTTTGTTCACCGTAACCGAATAAAATTTCCAATACAGTGAAGGAAGTTCCCAACAGAAATATTTAACAGTTCAGTAATGAAATTTATCAATTAATCAACCAACTGAGTAACCTATCAAATCACTCGAATCAATTCTCTCTTACTTCAAGTCGTACTTGAAATCTTTTCAACCCTCTTCATCTTAATCGTTTCAAATCACTGTAACTTTTGTTCAATCCGTTCAAATTCTTCGAACCGATTCCGTGCCGTTCGAGTGAAACTCCTTGAAATTGTTTCGAATTTTTGCAAACGAAACCTTGAATCTTGCGTTTTAACGACAACGTTTCAAATCTCGCGCTCTTTTTTCGTGAGCGTTGCAGAGAGTAGAAAAAAAAAAAAAAACCGTCATCCCTTATTTTCTTTCCCACGTTAATAAAAATTTGAGTCTCTTTCCGCGGTGTTAAGAAAATATCGCATCGTACGTCTGGATATCTGGTGTTGTTTACGCGTAGGAAATTTTTTTTTTTCTTTCTTTCTTTCTTTCTTAGATTCGGTGGTAAAATGGTGCAAAAAATTGTCCCCCATAAATCTGTTTATCCCGCAGGGCTGAATTTCCTCTCCTCGTTATTATTGAACCGTACCGTTGCGAGGAAAAAGGGAACGATCAAAGATAGCGAGAGATTTATTCTTGTGAATTTGAAACGCTCTGTCCCCAGCCACCACGAAAATGTCAGACTTCTGGTTCCCCCATTCGTCTCAACCCCGCAGAATCCGTCCTATGTCTTGGAGACGATTTTTCGCTAGTGTCCAAAAGACCAAGGCGTCGATGATTCCCGGAGAGAAGGAAGCCTCTCTCCGCTGTGAAAATTCTCGGGAGACATTTCATCCGGCATCCCTTAAAGGTACATACATACCTCGCAGCCATTGTCAGAGGGGAGATCTCATCGTATTTGAATCGCGAGCGATTTCATTACGACTCGGATTCCTTTTTCCTCTCGGCTTTTCTACGCTTCGCTGAAGAGACACTGGATTTAGATTCTTCCGAAGAATTATCAAAGTATCCTCTTGTGCTCGGTTGAAGGAAAAAGAAAAAGATAAAAAAATAAAAAAACATTAAAAAAAAAAAAAAAAAAAAAACATCGCTCGGACAGAGGTAATCGAATATTTGGAAAAACCGAGATGAATGGTCGAATTTTTCCACCACTCGGTGATCGCGTATTGTAGAGATACGTGGAAAACAAAAATCCTGGCAAATATTTGATCAAAGAAATGTAACACAACTTAGCCTCCGTCGTACAAGTGCGCATTTTATATATGGGAAATTCCACGCTAATTCAAACAACGTTTGAACCTAACCATTTTTCATTTTGATGAAAAATTTTCTCCGAAATTGTGCCGAATTTGAAGCAGTACACCCTGAATTTTTCTGACATTATTGACAGAATTTTAGAGACGATTGTTTTCAAAATCACTTCCAATATCTGTAAATAATTAACCGGTCGAATGAAAAATGTGGAAAAAAATTTCGGTTACTCTTTCAGAGTTGAAATAATTGGATGAAAAATTTTTCAACAAAATCAAAATTGTCGATGGTCGGACGATAGTTGAATCCATACGGAATTACCCATACATATCCGTGAATAAATAAAACAAGGGAAAAAAAAAGAAAAAAACCGGGAACAAAATACAGGTAAAATATATCTCTAGTCTCAAATGTAAAATAATTTGTAGATCGTTAACGAGAAGCCTCTGCAGATTAAAAAAAAAAAAAAAAAGGAGAAACCGTTCAGCGACGTTTCAATTTTCCTTGTTCCCCAACGATACGCGAAAGCGATTGCGAAACGTTTCGGAAAAGAAAAAAAAAAAAAGAAATTCTTTTTTTTTTGTTCCTCCGACATTCTCCGTCGCGAATTTCTTTGACGAAGAAAATGGAAAACGGCGACTGGCAGGCTTGGTTGCTTATTTTTTTTTTTTTTCTATTTTTTTTTTAAATTTTTTTTATCCATCGTCGACGAGTCGAGAACGCCTTTTCTAGCAAAATTACGACCCCGTGACAAAGTTCGATGATATTGGACCCGGGGGTTCGCAACGCCCCTGCGAACGACCGTCTCCGCAACGTTCATGAATCAAAATCCCACGGGAGTATTAACCTGCACGCCTCGATATCGGGGAGAACGCGTGCCAAAGCCGTGCATCACGACCTCTCAAACGCCGAAGTCACGTCGCAATAACTCGGTCGTCACGATTGAGAGGTAACGGAACGGTCAATTAATATCAGAATGAACCGTGGAATCGATTTTTAACCACGAATATTGATCGGTATTTTTTCTATTTTTGTTTTTTTTTTTTCTCTCAAAATTTCGTCGCCGAATTCGTCGCGGCATCATTTATTTGTTTTTTTTTTTTTTTTTTTTTCAGACGTTTCGCTACTTCAAGTTCGATAATAAGTTTGGAGATAAGTCGAGGATTGAAAAAAGAGTGTCTCAACTTTCAGGTATTGGTTTACCAATTTACAAAACTTTGACTGTACGAAGGGAAAAAAAAAAAAAAAACTAGCGACAAAAGTTGAGCTTTAAAAACTTGGGTCTCAATGCAGGTATTTTTTTTCAGACTTGCGAATGGTTACTTGTGAATTTATATACATATATGTGTGTGTGTGTGTGTGTGTGTGTGTGTGTGTATGCATAATACACCCGGTAAACTCCCAGAGAACAAAGTTTCTTCGGACGCAAGAAAAAAAAAAAAAAAAACTTTTCCCAAGTTTACACAAGTTCCGAAGATTTTGATCCGGCATGAATTCAACCGCAGTTTTGCTACCGTAGATATATATATATGTGTATAAATGTATATATGTGTGTATAATTCACTTAAGTAGTATTATAAAGACTTTGAGAGAAGTTGCGATCAGACACCAACTGATGAAAGATACCCGCTGACGACTATAATCAGCTCGGATGGAATTATACCCACCCCCGCAGTTTCTCCTAATGTTTGGTTCGACTAATTACCTGGGGATTTTAGCGTGGGGGCCAAAAAAAAAAAAAAATAAAAAAAAGAAGTAATCTAACCGTAGAGAGACGTTCCAGACTTCTATATCTTAGTGATTTATATACTCCAATTATAAAGCAAACTCGTTAACTCAATTTTAAAAATTGTTTCTACCCAACCTGTCGCCGTTACGACCCTTCGTTATTAATTAAATACACGTGCACACCTGAAACCAGGAGATACTAATTTTCCCTTATGTGAACAAAGCATCGAAGCGCGGAACGCGTCCATCAATTAAAACAACGAACCCCTTGAAAATTATACGGGAACAACCCGCTTGGTTAATCAGGCCGTGAAGTTTTCCAGGCTCGATGCGGTCTCGGTAAAAAATAAATCCTACATTCTGTATGAAATACGAAAAGGAATAGATCACGAATAAAAAGAGAGAGACTAAAAATGTTTTTATTAAAAAAAAAAAAAAAAAAACATAAAAACATATAAATAAACGAAATACCAACGAGATAAATAATTTCGTCAACTTCTGATGACGGGGGAAATGGATTAAAATATAGTTTAAACAATCTTTAATAATATTCGGACAAAAAGCATCAGAACTTTGTCATTTCCAGTATTAATTGATTGAAAATGGAACGTTTTTTAAAAATTTTTTTACATCTTGATATTTTGTGTCATTCGAAGAGAGAGAGAGAGAGAGAGAGAGAGAGACATAAATAGATAGTTATCGTTTTTTATCATACCTTAGCCCAATCGGGCCTTGAGGCAAACAAAGAGTACTATAGGTAGGTAACACAGGATAACCAAAGAGAACACGAAAAAATAAATAAACAAGATATGAATACCATCATGTAAAATAGAAAAGAAAGTAAAAAATTTTAATATAACATCGAAAAAGAATAAGTTACTAACTAAAAAGTGAAGAGAGTTGAGGAGTTTCGCAGAGAAATTTACCGAGAGCATACAGGTAATAAAATTTAGAAGACACCGATGAAGGATAAAGGATGGCGATGGTCCAAGGTTTAGATTAAGAAAAAAAAAAAAAAACACATGAATAAATGAAAATAGATAAATTGCCAAGTACCATAAATGAACAGCTAAACAATAAAGACAGAGAGAGAGAGAGAGAGAGAGAGAGAGAGAGAAAGAGAGATAATTTTATTGGTAAGAGTATTGACTCAAGGTCCTTGATAATCCTGGCAATTACAAAAAAGTCTGTGCGAGAGAATAGAGAGAGAGATACAACGGATGCAACGCAGCAGTCCAGCGATTATCGGCAGTTTGTCGTTAACCGGGAATTATAGGCACCACGGCAGGATGGAACAATTGGCGAAACAGCGACGCAATTCACTCTCTCTTCATCTCTCTCTCTCTCTCTCTCTCTCTCTCTCTCTCTCTCTCTGCGTACAGCGCCTACAACAGGCGGTACGTGCCAGCCATTTCCACTCACTGCACTAGGCGCAGTGAATGAAGCTTCCGTTGGGGGCACTTAACCGGACTACTACTACTACTACTACTATTTAAGCTCGTGGAACGGCTACGCGAGACTTGATCGTCCGAAGGGTCTTGCCGCTTTGGCGAAATTCTGGTGCCAGCGGTGGGATCGCAACGATCTCAATTTCGAGTCCCCGTGTCACGTTTACTTGCCTCGGAACTCTTGTCCCGTCATACCCCTTAAACCTTTGCTTATTACGGCGTGTATGTTGTAGTGAAAAAAAAAAAGAAAAAAAAAAAAAAACAAACTCAACAGTTTGCATTCACAACTTTTACCAACGATAAGTATAAATTTATAGTATTTGCGAATAGCTAAGTTCTCAGCATCACAATTTATCGTCTTGTTCAATTTTGTTTATTTATTTTTATTAATTTTTTTACTCTTTCATTTAACAATACCTCGTCGAATCATTGTCTCACATTATTTAATATGATGAAAATTATTATTACTGATTGTTTCTCCCTCTCTCTCTCTCTCTCTCTCTAGTTCTGCTTATTTGACATTAGTCACACTTTCACTCTGTGCTTTACTCGGTAATTTTGTACAACTCAAGTTCATTCTGCCTTGTCTTCGAATTTACACTGTGAATTTTGTTATGTCTCGTTAATCATTTGCCCCAAAGTTTAACTAGAGTATTAAAATAAAAATCAAACAATTAATCAATCCCTCTCTCTTGCTTTACTCCAACTTTTTGCTCATAAATTGTACTCGTAACTAGTCGTTGTCAAGAAAAAATGATACCGGAAAAGCAAAGTCGAGCTTGATGAAAAAGTAAAAAAATTTATATACGTGCATGAGTTTGCGTATATATATATAACACGGAACACAGTCAGCGGCGCGGGATTTCAATCCGGAAAAGAAATCCGACCGCAGAAGATGAAAAAAAAAGAAGAAAAGGACAAGATAAGAAAAGGAATAAGATGTAAGGAGAAAAGAAAATTAAACTACGCCGTGTTTCATTTCACGCTGTCTCGGATATAACGCTCGTACATTATTCTACCCCATGTATCGTGAGAGCGACCAATTTATTTGGTGAGAGGTGTTAATTATTTCAATCCCCTTTGTATGTTCCTTCATGTTTTTTTTTTTCTTTTAGTTACTTCTTTTTCCTTGAAAAACGTACATGGAATACAATTTTTTCATTTTCTATGCAACTATCGTTAATCGCTGTGATCGACGAGTTGACACGATTTTTTCTCATTGTGAATTATTGCATTTTTTATCTCGAATTTAATATGCATTTTATCGTGAAATCATTAAAACTTGGCTCGATTTGCAATTTATTTATTTTTGTTAACGTTACCTGCTTGAATCGTTTTGTTTTCCTTGAGTCAAACTTGATGAAAATTTTCGTATAAAATTCAATGAAAATTTCTAACCGAAGTAACTCGATCCATTGATTATACAATTTAGAATTTTGTAAAGTGTAAATTGGTCGTCGAAAAATTTTTTGGCAAACAAGCATAACTCGGTGTTAAACTCGTTAAACGTTTTTCATTTCTCTCGAATATGTCAAAGAAAATCAAAAATGTTATTCAAAATAATTTAAACATTGCGTAACTCGAGGAAAAAAAAAAAAAATCTTCTAAACACTGAAAAATTCAAAATCTCTATTATAAATCGTGAGAAAGTTTTGGTTTCGGTATTAGAAATTTCGTTGACAGATAAGTGAAACGCGAATAATTTATCGTGAAAATTTTCGTCGACAAGTTTCACCTACGAATTCGAATCAAGGACGTCGTTTTGAGGATGATGGATAAAAATCGATTCCCTTGATCGTCTCTCGCGGATATCGTCGGGAATGTATAATACATCGGGGTAGGTCCTCGTGGTCCTTCTCTCTACGTCCCGTAGGATATCCCGTGGGATAGGACACGATGGTATAATACCCGCTTGTTATTCAGGACGTGCAAGGACCTCGCGGTATTTGAAAATTACGCGGGCAGCGCGGTTGCCGATGGGAAGGAGATGGAAGCGCGAGGATGGAGGCAAAGAACTTTTGGCGACGAAGAACTTTCCCGATATAATCGAGATATCCCCGAACTTCTTAAGAAACTGTGCCCCAAATATCGGTTGAACACTCCCTGTATATATCCGGCGATAAACCGCGAAGAAGGTAAGGAAGCGTTGCGAAACTCCCTTTTTGCTGGATGAATATATATATATATATATATATATGCGAAATGATTGTATAATTATTTTTGGCAATTTTTCTTGAAGAAAGTTGCTTTCTTTTTTTTTTTATTTTTATTTCGATTTTTATGCGGTTCTTTGAAATTTCGTTTTTTGTCTCACGATACTTGAAAATAAGAAATGTATATGTATATATTTTATTGAACGCCAAGATCCAGGCGAAGCCGCTTAAAGTGGTTCCGCTTTATACGGGCTTGTTTTCCAAACAGTGTTTTTTTTTTTTTTTTTTAACACACACGTGACGGTGCAGAATGAATGTACTCCGGGATGACGATAAAATTGAGAAAGTACCGATTGCGTAAACCGGCGCCGTCGTCGCAATCTTTCGCCTTGTGTACACCAGCCAGACGGGAAACTCATTAATTTCTTGCCAAGAAACTCCCGAGACTCCAGATATTTCCGCAGGGTAAATAATCGTGGACAAACCCTAAAACTACTTTTCGCGAAAACGAATGTGGTGAATAAATGCTTACTGAAAGTCACGACGAAGACTTTTTGAACTATGTTTCCTTTCACGTTTGTTTTATCAATCTGTTTTCAACAGAAAGACATTGAGAGATAATTATGTCCGGTTTATTGTATGCCGAATTAAAGAATGTTTATCGTTTCGTACTCGTGTTCGAAAATCATTCGCTCGAATTTTATTTATGTTCGTTCGTTGCTGTAAGAATTATGTGTGGAAATTTCAGATACCGGGTAAAATGGAAATAGAAATTTTCTAAGCTCTGTGCGCAAAGCTTAATTTTACGCATCGGATGTGAGTACGCAAAATATCCCATTCCTGTACTCACACGCGTCCGTGAAATCGAACTTTACGCACTGAGTATGGAAAGATAGTATTCGCAACACATGCGAGAATAACGTACTTTGCGCACTTGTTGCGTAATGTACTATTTTCAATAAAACAAGTCTAATTTAAGAAGAAAAGTAAGTGCTATACGAATTATGTATAGAAATCTCTGGAAAGAGCAGTTTTCTAAACTCTGTGCGGAAAGTTTAATTTAACGCACCGTATGTGAGTACGCAAAATATCCCATTCCCGCACTCACATCTTTACGCAAAATCGAGCCTTACGCATTGAGTATGGAAAAAATAGTATTCGCAACACGTGGTAGAATAACCTACTTTGCGCACTCGTTGTTTAATATGCTATTTTTAAAAATGCAAGACCAACTTGAGGAGACCAGTAATTTCGCGAAACCTGATTACGGTAGAATACAAATACGAACTTTTTTCTAGAGTAGTATATATTCCTCACGGCTTGTATAATTTCTCGATTCGTTGGTAAATTACGGTATATCTTGGTGGGAAAATGTTCCCAAGATGGCTCTTTCGAAAAATTACGCGTAGGTACGAAAAGAGAAAGATGAATCCGTGGATCGAGTTTCGCGTGTTTTCTTTAAACGTAACGTGGGCAGAATTGTCTGGAACAGCAGCCCGCTGGGTATTCTTTCTTTGGATACCGTATGGATTTCTCCCCCTGGTGTAAGATATCCATTCACCCTCGGAAGCGAAATACACCGAAGGGAGACTCCCACTCGCTCAAAGCTCGAAACAATTTTCGAAAGTTATTTGCTACGACAGCCGATACGCGTACTTTCACCGCATAGATTTCCTGATTCGCGTGCACCTCGATGATTCCAAGGGGCCTTTGTCGAGTTCAATTTGCTCTTGGCGGTAATCGAACCGTGATACAAATAACGAAGTATTTCGTCGAGAATTCTTCATTGTCCTTTATACTTTCGGCGAAATATCGCATCGCCGTCTCCTTTCAATCGTCAAAGTGAATTCGAATTGTTTTGACGTTGGTATGCGATTCGGGCACCGGAACAACAATGGAAACAAACAATCGGGTACAAAAACAAAGCGTTGTTTCAAAAACATTAAGAAAGTGTGACGATCGCGTAAGGTTGAAATTTGATTTATATTGAACGAAAATTTTTTAATTTAATTTTTATAACGGTTTGTTCTTTTTTTCTTCCGTACATCCAATGTTAAGTCGATCGTCTACTCACGACGTAAAGAACGATTCTTCATCCCTTTTAGAAGGGGCGGAAGAGAAACTTGAATTTTATTTTCGACCCAGTCAATTTCACGGATTTTCCACTAAATAAAAAGAAAAACATAGAATCAATTTTTATTCTACACGACCCTATAACGCATCGCGTATTTCGATTCGCACAATATTTCGTTGAATCTTTTTTTTTTTTTTTTTACTTCTTCTCATCCCTTATATTCGCGACACCGTTATTTCACCCTTAAATCGACCGTGTCAATTTCAAAATTGACCACAGCGGGTGGTTAACGGTTCAGTAAGTACAAACAACCCGCTGGCAAAGAAAAGAAAAGAAATTAGAGAGAAAAAAAAACGACAAGAAACAAAAAATTTAATGTTTGTCTGTTGTACAGGTTGATTCAAAAGAGGATTCGAAACGACGAAAAGTTGAAACGAGTAAAACATTACACAAGTATACGATATTCAATGGAACAATTTTTCCATTTATTTCCAGTAGGATGTAACAGAGAAACATTTGTAATATACAAAATACATTACGTGTAAACAAATTCAAAATATATTTATGTGTATGCATCAGGGTGATCCTTATTTAGGGTATTGACGAATTTGTTCAGACCGAATCCATCAATTCAACTTCAAGTAATTCAAAAACAATTGTTCGATTTCTTTTCAGATATTTACCTCAACTCTAAGATAGTCCGGTTCCGGAAAAAGCTTTGAAACTGTAATAAGGGAAAATCGCCCCACTCCGGGTCCAAGCTTAAAAAATTTTGATATTTGACGCAGAATTTTTCAGAATATTTTCAAATTTTTAATTTTGGTCGGTGGATAAAATCGTTTCTAAAAATTGTAGAAAATTCTGATTGAGTCGAAAAAAAAACAAAACAAAAAAAAAAAAAAAAAACAGAGTACCTTTCAAAGTGAGAGCAATCGTAGAAAAAATCGCGAGCCAAATCTGAGAGATCGAGGGTAAAACCCAGGTCGAATCGGCGTGGAATGCCCCGTATATGTACACGTGTCATTTGTTTGGTTTTGTGCATTGATCAATTATTGTTATTGTTATTAAAATTCAGGAAAAAAAAAAACATGACGACAAAACAAAAAAAGTACAAACTGCGATGTAATTAAGGTTCGTCCAATTAGCTAATCGATTTGAGTGACTGAGAAATTCCGATCCATTCTCGCTGGCCACGTTTCGAAATTACTTCGGGTAATAGGGGCGACATAGTGGTTTGGTTAGGTACGGCGTTTAGGGGCGAGTCTTGAGCGTCTGTCGGAGAGAAACTGGTTTCTCCGAATTCAATACATATGTAATACCTACCCCTGGTTATATTTTGTGACAGAATTCTAGGAACGAGTGTCACGGTATTAATCAGCTAAAAACGTTCGTTTTCATTACAATATAATATCGCATGGTATAATTAAGTTCACCGAGTCTGTATAAACGTTGAAATTAACTTTTGCACATAACTCGACGGGTCTGTGTACATAGGTACAATTATACAAATACAATGTTATTCCCTCACGCGATCGGTTAAAAACTTTTGCAAACTTTTACCGTTGCGCGTAAGTCGCAGGTTCGAACGCGAATTCGTTTCGCCATATTTCTTCAACCACTGAATTAAATTTGATTATAATTCTCCTTTCGTTAATATTTTCAACCACCGATTTAATTGGGTTATATTTTCCTTTCGTTGATGTATATATATTGTGTCCACATTGATTTCGCATTCAATTTCGCTAACGTGACTGAAACACATTTCATTGTCGCATAGTTGGTGAATTTAACGTATTTTTGGGTGGAGAAGATATTTTATTTTATTTGTTTTTTTTTTTTTTCAAATTTTTATAAGCATATTTGCCGAAAATTAATATAACAATAATAACAACGACAGTCTTTATCTATGATTTGTCAAAATTTAGGATAAAACGAAACAACAGATACGAGAGGAGAAAACGAACGAAAACGTGCGATGTAAAAGATGTAAGAACGGGGTGAAAGAAAATTTCAATATCAAAGTTTGACAAAGAATCCTTTATCTCGTCGTATTTACGATTTCTCGTAACTTGTTGCGAATATGAAAAAAAAAAAGAAAAAATTTTTTCGAGCATCTTTTCGGCCGAACAAAAAATAACAATTACGGTACGTTTTTATTTTTTATTTTTACATTTATATTTTTATTCTTTGTCATAATTTTTCAAACGTAATCTGTGCAGCGATAAGCTGCCCGACGGTGAGATGAAAACGAAAAAAGATAAAAAAATCGAAAGTAAAAGGATGGCGATTTAAATTTAACCGACTGAAATAAAGCGTGTATGTTGTATTTTGAATTGCCCGGATCTCGGCTTTGGATCCATCTCGCAGCTTCTAATGTTTATCCCGGTAATTGAGACCACCTTAGAAACTTTTCTTGGACTCGCAGAGTTCGAGGGAAGTAAAGTACTCGAAGTTGAATTTGCGAGATGTATACGTATATACATACACATACACAAGGGGTATCAATTCAGCGATAGAAACGAGCGGCAAACGGCGTCGTAATCTAGGTTTGAATGTAACTCGAAATGCGCTATTAATTTGGCATCACCCGCGCCATCGTCGGCTGGAAGTTACCGTGCACGGAATGAAATATGAACAGCGTGGCGCGTTGACGGGCAGCAGCAAGCTGGCGAAAACGGTTTGCTGCTTGAAACACTCCGGAGGTTATTGTTTTTCCAACCCCCTCGACCTTTTTAACGCGGCAAACTGCCTGCTCTTGAAATATTGTTTTGAAACTTGAAACTCGTTTATTTATTTATTTGTTGTTTGTTTTGTATTTTCTTTTTCTTTTTTTTTTTTATTTTCTATTTCTATTTATTATTATTATTCATTAACGCGCAAGCTCCCGCAATCATCAACGTTTATAAGCCTAGTCACTGACGTGGGGTCCGATTGACTCCAGAAACGACTTTAACATCGAAAACGAAAGGAAAATCTTTAACGTAAAGATTCGTTTGAATTGGAAAAATTGAATTTAAACCGAAGTCAATGTAAATCTTCTCCGTATCGCCAAAGGTGACGAAAAGTAATAAAAAAGAAACAGAGATAAGTAAATCTTCGAATCGCAATGCCGAGTCCAAGGATTTCACTGAGAAGCAAAAAAAAAAAAGGGAAAATATGTAAGACCTCCCTGACGTTTGACAAGTCTCTCAGGAATAGCGGATCACACGAGAAAAATCAGTAGTAAAAGCAAACGGTCGGATCAGACGCGGCGCAGAGTGATATTAAAATTTCTCAATACCGATCTACGAGCGAATTTGTTACGTACTCCCTCGAACGAGGATTGAATCAGTCTAGAACATCGCGAGCCGTCCAGTTGACCCCGTCACCGACTTTGACGTACAATTTTGAAGTCGGCGTGCGTTGAATCGGGATTGCTTGCGCGAGTAAAACGAACGATGATTGAAAGAACTTGGGGGTCTCAGAGACCCCGCGCACGTGTTGCCTATTGTTTTGCTTTTTATATGCTTCGACAATTTCTCCCACGTCCTCCGTAATTTTTTGCTAAAACTGAGATTGGAGTTTATTTCTGAATTGTTAAATTTCGTCACAGAATTTTCTTCAAGTCGTAACTGTGCACGACGTAACGTTGCGTAGAGTAATAACGTTCCAAAGTTTATTTGGGTTTAAGTAACCCCGTGCAAGTAATGTCGAAGTTTCCACGTAGGTGTAAGTGATTAGGGTTAAAATCGTTGTATTAAACGTACTTGAAATTGGTAATTCGTCTGAGAAGTTTGACTCGAATTCATGACTAGTCGTAAGAAAATAAAAGTGTATCACGTAAAGTTCGATGAATAAAATTCTCTGAACTCGATCGAATTTGAAATTTTTATCTTTCATATTATAAATTTTTGAAATAAGATTTCAGATACGTAATCAACGACCCCAAAAATTGCAGAATACTATCTTGTTATCAAAGTTTACTCGGCACAATAACGTGCGATTCAAAAAGCTAAACGCCTATCTAGCAACCCTCGTGCCTACCTCCACCCCCTGCAGCTAGGTATAATAAATCCGAGGTTCTCTCTCTCTCTCTCTCTCTCTTTCTTTGTTTCATATTTTATCGTCCCTACTTCCGACTCGCAGCTAGAGAGCTGGTAGGAACAATAAAGTTTTGTATAAGGTGCAGCGGGTACGATGGAAGAAAATCGCACAGACAAAACGAGAGAAAAATAACCGCGGGGAGTAGTAAATTTTATATTTTCTCTCTCGGACCTTTAGGTACGTGTAGGTATAATATAAATTACGTATTTCGGTTTTTTTCATCTCTCTCTCTCTCTCTGTCTCTCTCTCTGCTTCATTTCATGCTCTATTTTTTTCTTAATTCTCCTTTCCTTCTCATATATTACGTATAAAATAATCTCTGAATTATAACTTGAGAAAAACATCACGTCGTTGGCTTGTATGTATAATTTAAGCACATTTCTCTTGCATACCGCATGTCTTAGACATTTTCCTTTGCTTTTCACTTGGAGCAGTCATTCGAAACAAAATAACGAGGATTTGCACGCGGAATATGTGTAGAACATGTACGCGTAATAAATTTCTTGACAGTTTACACGAATAGGAAAAAAAAAATAAATAAATAAATAAAACAACTACATATTCGCCTTTCTTCCCTTCTGATATTAGCTTAAATAAAATCGCTTCAATGATGTAGATGAATTATATATAGAGATCAATTGATTGTTCGAATTCCAAGTTTTTTTCAAACCGTTCACTCGATTTTTCGCATTTTAATAATTCGCGATGATTGAAAAAAAAAAAAAAATTAGCCCCCGCCTGACTGTGGAAAAAAAAAAAGAAGAAAACACGTTCCTAGACGAAAAATACCGAGACTCGCTCGAAGAAGCGACGAAACAAATGAGCAAATAAAAATTCCGCGGTTCAAATGGGCGCGAGTCAAATGATCCGAGGGGTGAAATTCACAGGGGTTAAAAAAACTAAAAGAAAGAAGTAAAAAAAAAGGGAGAAGGCAAGAGGTGGAAAAAAAAACGAATAAAAACGGAAATAAACGGCACGCGTATACATAAAAAATATCCGCAGCTTTCCGGCATTCCGCGTCTCTTTTACACTTTCAGGTACGTGGTAAACACACAAACATGCAAGTCTCAAGGATGGAAAGGAAAGAGGGAAACGACGAACCCTTTTCGCGGACACCCCGAATGCTGGAATTTTTCCCCGGCGTATGAAAACCGCACGCGCGAAAACCGCAAACACAAATTAAACGTACCCAAACGTTTCGCGGTGAATGTTTAGGTACGTTTAATTTGTGTTTATATATATTTTATATATATATATATATATATATATATACGTTAAGAATACACGCTCTGTGATCACGCGGGTTTTCGTTGGGCGAGGTTGAAATTTCCGAATTCCACATTTTTTTCGTGACGAAACTTGAAGTAAAGAAGTCTAACTTTGACGAAATATTAAATTTTCATACGGCGCTCAAAGTTCCAAAAGGACAAAATTCGACAAGTCAAAGTTCCGAAAGTACAAGAATGAGAAAATTTAATAATCAGAAACATCGAAATTTCGAATGATCCAAGATTTTCAGATCTGTTAATTCCAAGCTTGGCGAAATTTCACCAATTTGATCTTTCTTTGTTTTGGATTTTCGATATTTTTACGTTCCGAATCCGGGTCGTTTTGATTTTCGGTTTTTCTCATTTCTCACACCCACTCGTCGAGTAAACTACTCCGTGCGAATATATTTCAATTTGTCGAAATATTACCGTATCCAAGCTTTATTTTTCAGAATTTTTCTCTTTCGGAACTTTGCTCAATGGTAACTTGAATTTTCGAAATCTTCCATTACGGAACATTGAGCCATCGAGTTTCCGACCATTCGAAACTTTGTTGTTTCTCAAAAGTTTTATTACTCGACTTCAACTCCACCCCTTTCCGTTTTCTTCGTATAAGCACCCGTGATCCGAAATTTCTCCTTCTCAATTTCGCCAATTTTTTGATCCACCTAAAAATTCGCTGTTTATCTTCAATAAAAGTATAAACATTTTTTTTCTTTTACTCGATCCAAGCTTCTTTCGACTAGGTAATAATCATACCTAATATATTCTTCGGGCTGTGACCAAAAAATCTTCAAATTCACAAAATTTGACGAGTAACGTAAAAGTATCTTCGTAATATGAGAAAAAAAAACAACAACATGCTTTCCATTATTTTATAACAGATCGACGATATTTTTCCGATTGAGTTTTGATTAAATTTTACAAATCTCTTTTACCAATAATGATAACAACAATATTAATAAAAAATAATAATAATAATAATAATGATCGAATGACTTTGAAATCCTTCTCAAATATCAAGTGCATAATATAATACAAACATTTGTGTTTACTTTGGGCACGGGTGTTTTTTATTTCTATTATGTACCCGAGGATCGCAATCTTCAAATCGCAGCACATAATTAGTGAGAATTAGTTATTTATTTATTTATTTTTTCCCAATTGAATTTCATTACAAATTTTTTTTTATTCCTCCTCGTCTTTCATCCATTTCCATCTTTCTTTTCATTTTGCCAACTTATTATTCAACCAGCGAATCCCAGAGAGAAGTGTTTCTACTAATGACTTCTGCAGCACCAGCAGGAGCGACCGAATTATAAGTAAGCTGCAGTTCTCTCGCTATACTATATATATATATACGTATATATCAAACTTAACTACGTATATTTATGTATGTGTGTGTGTGTATGCATATAAAATTCTTTGAATTCAATCCAATTTCAAAACTGAAGAATTTTATAATGAGAATATAGTATGGTATGTATATACGTAAATATAAAACGTATGTGTGAAGAATATAAAAGATGTGTACATAGGATTAATGAAAAAACGTAAAAAGAAACTCGGGAAAAGGGAGCGCCGAGCGAATATCCATGAATACGTTTTACATTTACCTATTATTAGTATATGAACACATTAAAGCTACGCGCGTAATGCCTTCAACACTAATAGACTATATCATTTAACCCTAATCACTTACACTTATGGAAACTTCGACATTACTTGCACGGGGTTACTTAAACCCAAGTAAACTTTGGAACGTTATTACTCTACGCAACGTTACGTCGTGCACAGTTACGACTTGAAGAAAATTCTGTGACGAAATTTAACAATTCAGAAATAAACTCCAATGTCAGTTTTAGCAAAAAATTACGGAGGACGTGGGAGAAATTGTCGAAGCATATAAAAAGCAAAACAATAGGCAACACGTGCGCGGGGTCTCTGAGACCCCCAAGTTTTTTCAATCATCGTTCGTTTTACTCGCGCAAGCAATCCCGATTCAACGCACGCCGACTTCAAAATTGTACGTCAAAGTCGGTGACGGGGTCAACTGGACGGCTCGCGATGTTCTAGACTGATTCAATCCTCGTTCGAGGGAGTACGTAACAAATTCGCTCGTAGATCGGTATTGAGAAATTTTAATATCACTCTGCACCGCGTCTGATCCGACCGTTTCCTTTTACTACTGATTTTTCTCGTGTGATCCGCTATTCCTGAGAGACTTGTCAAACGTGAGGGAGGTCTTACATATTTTCCCTTTTTTTTTTGCTTCTCAGTGAAATCCTTGGACTCGGCCTTGCGATTTGAAGATTTACTTATCTCTGTTTCTTTTTTATTACGTCACATTTGGCGATACGGAGAAGATTTACATTGACTTCGGTTTAAATTGAATTTTTCTAATTTAAACGAATCTTTACGTTTTCGAAACTTTGGAAACAGAAGAACTGATTTTTTTGTTTTGAATGTCGACCTGTCTGTCTGTTCGAAAAACTTCCACGCCGATCTTGGAAACGGACCGATGAAAAAATCTGAAGCTTACAGAATTTTACAACGAAATAACGGGCATGAAAAATTGCCATGTCCCGTTTATTTTCAACGTCCGTTTCTATCGTTAATAAATCGATATTCAATGTTTTACGTTTTTCTAAATGTTTATTTATTTTTGAAGAAAATTGATGAATTTCTTTACTCCGATTTATCTTTCAAAAGATTTTCATCTGACTGCCAAGTTCTGTGCGTTTCAGATTTTTCACCCGGCCACTTTCGAGTTCATCGCGGAAGCTTGTCTGACAGACCGACCGACGTTTCCGTTTTTAATTGCGTTGAAAATTATCGCAAAAAGAATAAACTGCCTTTCCTACTTGCTTATTCTTTTTTTCTTCATTTCCTCACCGACGTGATTCAACGCGTTGAAATTTTATTAACGAGCCTCGCTCGCTGAATCTTAAGCACACGCGTAAATGGAATTCCAATTAGGAATCCCTCCATAATTAATTAATGACCCGGCTGAACAGGGCGTTGCATTTCTCTTGGCACCTACGATCCGCACCCTCCTGCTTCACGATTCCAGGAAAAAGCTTTCAACGTTATGACGTGCGTCACGATTGTGTCACGTTATTCCCCGATGTATGTCATCCTTGTATTTCGCACCTTGCGAAAAGCTCGAGGCTACTCCAAGAACAGATACGATAATAAAGAATATGTTGTCTCTTTTTCGCATAAGAATAGGCATATAATACGCAGAAAAAAAGGAACAGTCTTAAAAACAAACCGATAAGAAATTGAAAAAAAAAAAAAAAAACAAGATAAAAAAAGCTTCTTCCGTCTCCTGGGGAGTTCGGGACAGTCGTTTGTTTTTTTGTTTTTTATTTTTCAAGAATTGATGAATGTTTTACACGTGAAACAGTATGTATATATACCGACGATTTGCATACGTAGGCGAATGGTAATTCACCGCGATTCTTCCGAACCGCTACATCAAACTACGAACCACTTTATTGAACGATTCACCCGAGCTTGCAATCCCCCGATGGAAGCCCGGCTGTAGTTTAGAGCTTTTCAACGGGGTGCATTTTAAATTATGTACCATATCCATTTTTCTCATTCCTTTTTTTTTTTTCATTCTTTCTTTCTTTCTTTATTTTTTATCATCCTGTTTTTTACGAAGGAACTGAAAAAGCTACGCAAATATTTGTCTCTTCTTTTTTTCTTTTTCTTTTTTTTTTCATCCCTTCGCCGGGATCAATATCGCTCCGATGTTGTCACATGCGAAACTCGGTGAGTTGTTCGAAATTGGTTGTAAAAATGAGAAGATGAAACCGAAAAATTTTATGTTACGAGAATGAAATTTATATCCTTCGTTTCGTAATTATTTTAGTTGAGAATTCTGTAATGCAAGTTTCAAAGGTTTCTTGACTGATGATTGAGATTTTTTGTTGTATTTGTTTTTTACAATTATACAGTGTTACAGGCATTTTGCGCGATTTCACGTGGCTAAATATTTTCACTCATTAACAGCGCGGGTGTTTAATTCAGGAATAGAATTTCAGGGGTGGTGTCGAGAGTTTGGAATTCAAAAAGTTCTCGAAGCGACTGATTACGAATTACTTGGTGGCGAAACTTGAGGTAAAGAGAACAAACTTTGAAGAAATAACAATGTTCCGAAATGCAAGATTCCGAAAATTCAAGTTACGATAGAGCAAAGTTTCGTAAATTAAAGTTCCGATAGGGCGAAATTCTGATGAAAAAGTTTCGATATATCAAAATTCCGACAAATTAAAATATACTCACAGAGGGTAGTTCAATCAACGAGTGGGTGTAAAAGATGGGAAGAACCGAAAATCAGAAAAAATTAGAATCAGTGAAAATATCGTAAATCCAAAACAAACAAGAACGATATTTGATCATTCGGAATTTCGATGTTTCAGATTTTTACATTCTCTCATATTTGTACTTTCGGAACTTTGATGTCTCGTCAAAGTTGGATTTCTTCACTTCAAGTTTCGCCACGGAAAAATTCGGAATTCGGCGCTTTCGAGATTTTTCAAATTCGGAATTTCGGAATAAATTTTGTGGTAACGAATTTCTCAGTCCTGCTGGGTCCGGCTTTTCCTTTGAGATTTCATCGAATCAATCCGCCTTTGAAGAAGACCGACGATGTCGGCTTTGCAGGCATTTACTGCCTTGTACCTTCATACGTAAGCTTCGAGAGTCCGGTTTGCGGATTACAATGCGTGTGATCTTTGGAGCGATAGCCGGACGACGACTCGAAGCCCTTAATTTGGGATTAATTGTCCACCCTAACGAGCCCACGACTTGACCTTCGTTCTACCGAAATCCACGTCAAATCAAACCCAGTGGGAAAGCGAATTTTGCTCCGTCAAGTCACCGAACCGAATTACTTAATTTTATTACGACCGAGTTCGTTGTCGTAATTTTTATTTCTATTCTACGAAAATTTACTCTACTTGCGCAAAAAATCATTATTGCATTTCATTTGAAATCGACAAAAAAAATTTGCTTAGTAGAATGTAATTTTATTCATTGTTTTGCCGAAAGAATTTGTTACTTCCGAAACAAGCTTTTTGGATTTAAATTTTTTTTTTCTCTCTCTTTTCGTCAAAAATCTGTCCGAAAATTTTAACAACTTTGATTTTTGGTTCAATATAATTTCGTATAAGATGTTGAGGTTTATTTGAATCAATTTTTTTTTTTTTTTTGTGTCTCTTCTTATTTTCGCAATAAAATTGTGCCAATAAAAAAATTAAGCAATCGCAATTTTACGGATCAAGTTGACGAGAAATATCAATTTCAGTTTTGTAGAACGTTGGATCTGTACGCGGCCGGTTGATTGTCTGTATTATAAGGGGTCGAGTAATAATTTCGGAAACAGGATGAAACGGGATGTTGTACCAATTTAATAGTTAATTACCCAAAGAGGTCAAGGTATCAAATTTGGAGAAGGGTGCGGTGGAATTCCCACGTGGTTAAAAATCCTTTTAGGGAGTATTTCCGGTTCGTAAAACCGGCCTAATAGGTAAATACATGCATGTACTATGCATGTAATACATAGATACAGGGGAAAAGGACCAGGTCCAACATAACGGTTGACATCTTTTTATTCGAATGTAATTTTTAATTCAAATATTTGCTCCGCAATTTGCAAGGAGGAAAAAAAAAATAAATAAATAAAAATAAAAATACTAAACGTACATTTTAATTCTATTATTATTTTTATTTTTATTTTTATTACACACACGCGTACACTTACCGTGCGAAAAAATATCTTTACGGATGCAATTTGTTGTATAATTACGCGTCCAATTTCACGGTACGTATAGCGAATTTTTATTCACCCTTACTTTTAATAATCAGGCTAATTTCTTACCAGCCTAATGTTTGCTCCAATTTCATGGCAAAAGATCGAGGGGAGGGGAAATTTTTTGAAAATTGTGAAATAACAATGATAACAAAACATGTGTAGATGGGAATACCGATGTAATTTTTTACATTTGTTAGTACTCGTAATCTGAGTAAAGGGTAAAATTTGATTATAAATACGGCTAAATTGAGGTTTGAACAACACAAACTTTTTTTTTTGTTTGTTTTCTTCACGGTGGGGACGGATCGGCAAAAGCGGGAATAGTCAGGGAATTTCCTATATATTTACCTTGTTTAGTTTATATAGAATTTATAACCCACCATACTCATTATTGAATACAGTGCACTCTCTCAATAGGGCCGCAACGAGGAAAGAGGGGAAAAGATTTTCCACAAATCGGAGGCCTCCCACCAATCACTGTTGAAGATTCAAAACATTGCATTTGCTGCGTGGCCTTATTGACAGATTTGCTTCTAAGAATGTAGAGAGTGGGGGATGTAAGCCGCGTGATTATCGAAGGGCGTGACCCAAAGACAAGACGAGTTGTTGAAGTGTAAACAGACTGCGAATACCAAAGCTGATTGTGAGTTTCGTGTCTTCATTGCTTGGTGTAACTTCAACGAGTGATATCGACTCTCCTCTTCCTGGGTCGGTCGGTGTTGTTTTTAGTTTCGGTTCGCTGGTTTTCGATGAATGCGTAGTTGCACTGTTGGCACGTTTTCGATATTCAACTGATCAGGTAGCTAGCTAAAGCACAGAAAGGCGGAGTGAGTGTAGAATCAAGTGTTATTACGGTGCGGATTATTAGATTATAGCTTTATAAAGTTTTCAGTGTGAAATGTGCGGTGTTCCACTGTTCAACCTGAGATGCTGCCAGAACTACAACATGTAAAGTGTGGAGCAGCCCAGAGGAGGTAACAATACTTCTTTTATTTATTGTGTGATAATCCAAGGTGGTATGTATGCACATCGAAGCCGAAATTTTGCCCTTGCGTAACATGCAGTCGATAAATAATTAAGCTGAAGCTATAGCAGCCAATGTTAGCAGCCAAATGTGTTACATTTTTTGGGAATAGAAAAATGGGGTACTGTTTTATCCTAATAATTATATAAAAGTATCGGGGATTCGAGGTATTTCACAAAACTTTGATTTTCGGATTTCACTACCTTATGCGAATAAACACGAGAACGTTTGGCTGTTAATTCTGGCTGACGGCTTCAGTCTTGTCAATAAATATGGTTGTAGACACCAGTAATAATTGATTTGACAACTGAAAAGCCAACTCGCTAAATTAATTCGAGTTTTCTTTTTTGTTTATTCCAGATTTAAGCAGAGACATCCGAGTAACTTCTCCATTGCTCGGCAACGTTGGTGAGTTTGCATGTGTCAGGTTACGGGTATTTCCCTGGGATTCCTCTGTCACGTGGCGTGGCGGTAACAATTGTTACACAAATCTACGATTTTTTAGCTGCATGGATAGGCTCATTCACGATCGCAACGTGCTTGACTTTCAGTCGAATAATTTTTTTTCCGCAATTTAATTTACGGTGGCTTGATTGAAGTTAGAAATTTTGCACGTTGCTAAAAGTGGAATGAGCATCGCGACAGGTAACCATCGCTTACTCGGCACTCGCGAGATCGAATTGTGTTTCGCAACTGATGTAATAATCTACGTTTGAATTTACCGATGATGTCGTTTAAGCGGTGGATCCACCTGAGGCTTCAATATATTCCAGTTATTGATTAATCGTACTCATATGATTGTTTGATTGATAAAATTCCAAAGTCTGGCATAATGTAACTTAATCAAACTGCCTGTTATGTCTCGAATCATTTGTAACTTTTTTACGGCCAGCAAGTATTGATCAATTGCAGGTTTAGCTCGCTTAGAAAAATACGAATTAACGTACAGGATGTTTCTAATCCATCTTACAAAAGGTTGATGTACCGATAGTCTGCCAAAATTTACTAAGATAATACATACAATTTTACGGTTGGCGGGATACAACCGCGATACTTCATTCTGACAATGAGTAGGCAGACTACGATACAAAAACATTTTGCTCCCAACAGGTAACCAACGAAAATGTAAGTCAGCGACCACGGCGCAAATGATGAAGAATGATGTGTGTTGGAAAAAATGGAGAATCGTTTAGATCGAATATAGGTAACCGGGTAGGTAGGTGGACGTTTTGGGATCCGTCGCGGGGTATATGCATGTGTGTGTGAGCCTCCCTTTTCCGTTGGGTGGTTCCGTTGGGAAACGGGTGAGGGTAGGAAGGTCGCGATGTACCGTGATGTTACTAACTTTTGTAATTCACAGCGTCAAACGATCACAGAGATTTTTTTCCCCAAAGACTCCGTATTCGAGTCTCTGGGCCATTTTTAAGCATGTGAATTTTAACAAGATTAAATTTACAATTTCTTGTCACTCTGTAACCATTTTTCAATCGTTATTCAATTCATTATTCCATTCAATTGATTTGTGTGATCGTCTGAATGGGCAAAACGCATCTCTGGACCATCTATCGCGTTCCGTGGTACGCTAGATGGGGAGAGATGCTGAGCTCAAAGACTTCGCGTCGAAGAGGACCGCCGACCGTCACGCCACACATTAATGCATGCCCTCCAACCTCCCTCCCAGAATTGATTCGCATCTGTAAATAACAATCCGCATCGCGACGTGTCGGATTCAAAAAGACGCAAATGCGGATTGGATCTCTACAGAAATTTGCGACAATTCCTAGATATTTAAGGATTTTTGACTAATCGATCGATCGTGCCTTTTTGCGCGTAGATTGTTCACGGAAATCCAATG
This sequence comes from Neodiprion fabricii, assembly GCF_021155785.1. NCBI lineage: Eukaryota > Metazoa > Arthropoda > Insecta > Hymenoptera > Diprionidae > Neodiprion > Neodiprion fabricii. The sequence goes on from NC_060245.1 coordinate 19,350,675, forward strand.
CGCCTTTTGCGCGTGGACTTGATACCGCGTGACTCTAAGTTTGGATCGAAGACTGTAACTAACTACTTGGACTAACTTTTGGTCATAAAGGCAGTCTGAGGTTGCTTAAATTTTGTAAAAAAACGTCAGGGAATTCTGCATTCTGTGACGGGAAAAGTCTTGAATTTTATTTCAGCAAAATTATCTTTCAAATTCGTGTGGTTTGAAATTCACGACAAAAAAATTTTCCGGACAGACCGTTCCATGTTTTCATGTTACGGTGAATTTTTATGGTTTACTCGAAAGTTTGATCGCAAGAGTTTGATAGATGGAAATATAGAACAGACTTGAAATATTCACTGACAATATTGAGAAGATATTATTATTATCCACACAAGACAAACACAGTTTCGAACTTCTTATACACCTCGCTTATATTCCCTTCTTTTTATTATCAGCAAAAGTTTCGAAAGTTTCTCTTCCTCGTTGATATTTCCATACATTTGAATTCCCCATTAATAACACCGATCCTCCGCGGCTCTTTTATTTTTCTATTCAACATTCAAACCCCCTTTTATATCCACTTTGATACTCTCGATTCTCCCTCGTCAATGATTTCGGCAAATTTCGAGTTTTCTTTATCGTTCACATTTTTTTATTCATACGAATCGATTCTTGGGGTTTACTACTTGTTTATATTATCGTACCTTCATAGGTGAATAAAACGGATGGTACGTTGTTGAATGAATTGAAAAATTTGATAAATACAAAGTTGAAAGAAACGAAGGGAGAAAAAAATATTCTACTTCGGGATTCGAACGTTTTTATGTTTCTCTCGCCTTTAGTACCCATCCATCTCTTTTTACTTCAATTTCAAACCTGTCCTTGTATATTTTCGTAAATAAGAAAATTCCATCCAAGTATTAAACCGCCGCGTGTATATATATATACATATGTATTTAATATATCTATATTGAATTTATACTCGCAATAGCGAAAGCAAAAGTGAAACTCGGGCGAAGCGTCACGTGTTTACAATAAAAATTGAAAGGGAATCTTGCAAAAGTGAAATATACAACTACTGCACGGTATCAAGATGAAAATATGTTTTTTTTTCCCTTCTTCAATTCCGCGGAGAATTTTTTTTTTTTTTTTTTTTTCACCGTTAAAAAAAATCCCGAATTTATTTGAAAGCGATCCAAACGTCAATCACGATGAAAAGTTGCCTGAAACCTAAAAAAGATTTCGATTTTCACTCCAACTATTTCAGACTCATGATAATAATTCCAAGAATATAATTTCTTCTTGCTTCTCATTGGTGTTGAGAAAAAAAGTAAAAAAAATTAAAAAAAAGTCCAGATCGACGAAAAGTTTATCATCTCACGGAAATAATATTCGGATTTAACGTAGTTAATAACGAACCGGAAGTACCGGATTTAAGCGGCACGATGGAGAAACTGAATCGAAGCAAATGAACAGACGCAGTTTGTTGTTCCATTAACTTTCCATAGTTGCTGGCCGGGGTCGAGAGGCGGACGTTCAACTTCCGGTTGGCTTTAACCGTATGTAACACCAGCTCGAAAGTCGTGTAAAACAAATTAATGGCATGCAGCAGCAGCGGCTGCAGTTAAGTCTGTGTATAACGGTCGGCGTGTGTACGAAACTCGAAAGCCGGTGCAAAACGCCAAACATGAGGAACGACCGCCAAAAGCAAAAGTAAAACAAGACTGATAACGCTGCGGACCTTTCGAAGGCTTCGGTTTTGTTTATCATGGACGCATCGAGTTTGCGGCTTGAAGCGAACTCACTGAAAGCGAATCGCCGGATGCTCGAAACAATTTTGGAACTAGTGATAAACACGGTCGAATTTGTTTTATTTTTTTTTTTGTTTCGTTTTCTTTCTTTCTTGCTTTTTCTTTTTGAGGCGATTTTTTAGTTTATTTTTTACAGTACGAAGCGTTTAATAAATTTTTTAGAAACAGAGCGTTATTTTCGAATACACAGCATTTACATTTTTGATGCGAAATCGTTTAACCCTTTGAGTCAGTGTTTTTTTTTTTTTTTTTTTTTTTTTTTTTATTGCGATATAGTGTAAATTGTTATTGTTAGAAACATATTGATTGAGAAAAAAATCGTGACAATTAAGTTCTTGAGGTCGTCGATTACGAATCGGAAGTCAGATTTGAAAATTCGAGAAGACGGATCGAAAATATGGCGGACGAAAATTTGAAATTCGATCGAGTACGGAGAAAAAATTTTGTACAATGGTTTTCGGGGTCGCTGATTACGAATCTGAAATTAGATTTTGAAAATTTATCACGGCAAATCCAATCAGCGTTCCCGAAAACTCCTGCACAGAATTTTGACCGTATTCGAACAAATTTGAAATTTTCCGCGATATTGGATCCGCAGTTTAAAATTTTCAAAATCTGATTTCGCAATACCCAGCCTAACTAGTCAAAACTCTCAGAAATACTTAGATCGAATAATTCCACGAGGTAAGCTATTCATTTTGAAAAATTCAAACTCGATCATTATATCACTTTCTTTTTCAATCTTTCGCAACGGAATTTCATTATAGAATCAGACTGTAACCGTCGAATATAACGGTTATAGATTCACCGGTTACACCTATATCGATAAAATAGATAATTGAATAGAAATTGAAACGTTGGATTATATCGAATCCTCTGCCATTCGCTTTTCGCTTCATTTCACGTTTAATTTGCGCTTCGCCCCGCTTATCTTTTCGAGTGATAACCATCATAGCCGACGCGCATTTTTCCCCTCATTTTTTCACGACCTTGCATTCCTGATCATCCCTGCTTATAGGTAGGTACGTAAGATGTTTGATTACATATATAAATATACATAAATATATATATACATGTACATATTATATATATATATATATATATATATATATATATATATATATATATATATGTCCGTACATATGTACACAAATACGCGGCACATAGAAGTGTACGTATGAAAAAAAGATCCCCCGTTAAGATCCCAACTATCGCGCGACAAGGGATAATGAGGGATTTTTTATCTCCCTTCTTTATTCTTTTTCTTCTTCTTCTTCTTCTTCTTCTTCTTCTTCTTCTTCTTGGTTTTATTCGTTTCCTGCCGTAGCGCGAATGGATTTTTCCCTTCTTTGCTGACTCCGTCTCGATCCTGCATTCCGATATACATATGTATATAACTATATCCCAACTCCAGGAAGAAAACGTTCTCGAAGCATTTTTCCGTCGTCGCGTATTGAAAAAATAGATACGTTTATTTCTCCTATGATGTTCGCTTTCTTCCGCTTCGCACATTTTTCTTTCTTTTAATTTTTATTTTTTTATTCATCTATTTTTTTTTTTTGTTTTTTTTCTTGTTTTTTTTTCTCTCTTCTTCCAATTTTGCTTCGACATACAACGTACAACCTACTCTCAAGTATCGAACAGACAAACACACGCTGCTCGAATTTCTCGGAGAAAGGTGATGAAACAAGAGAAAAATTGCGAGGAGAAAAAAAGAAGAAGAAGAAGAAGAAAACAACAACAAATAAATAAAAGAACGTCAACGACGACGACGAAAAAGGGGACGAGGGAGACTGAGAGGGAAATTTTGAGAAGGGTAGGACAAGGGGTCCTACACTTATGTTTTTGAAGGAGGGCGAGGAAGGGCGACTAGAAGGAATAGCAGTGGAAGAGAAATCGACGGTAAGGGTTGACCCGTGACTTGGAAATTGAGGACAACGAGACCGGAGGTGATAACAATGTTTCGCGAAGCAATAAACCGGCTATAAACTGTTCGGCCGAATCACTTCGGTCCTGTATATATATGGTCGCCATACTCAGTGCGGCGCTATCCATTTCTATCCGAAAACCAATTCGGAACTAGGAGAGAGCGAGAGAGAGAGAGAGAGAGAGTGTGTGAGGAAGAAGTAAGGAACAAGTAAAAGATAGTGGGGGGAAAAAAAAGCACTCGAGGGAACGACGTTCCGATTTGAAAAGATTTTAACTTTCGACTTTCACCGTTGTTTGTTCGCCTTTTTTCCTTTCTCCTTTCACCTTCTTTCTCTATCTTTGTCTCTACTTTTTTTTTTTTTTTTCTAACGATTCGTGTTTGAGAAAAATCGTTATTTTGCACTTTTGGGATTGTCTGAAATTTGGTAAACCGTGATAACGCAAAATGTGTTGGTACGTGTATTTGTGTATTTTGGAGAAAACAACTCCTTGATGGCAGTTTTGAAATTGCCTCAATAACGATCATGTTGAAATTGGTAAGAACTGTTATTCAGTTGAAATTCATTGAACCGTAATAAAAGGAAATTAATCATATTTTTCAATGTCAGTTCGTTCAAAATTTTTGTAAAAATAAGAAAGTAGTGATTTTTTTTTACAAATGTTTCGTTACGACAACGTTCATCATTTTTTACCTCGTGAGACAATAGAAAATAAGAACTCAATGCGACGAGCGAAAAAGTTTTGTTTTTTTTTTTTTTTCTTTTACTGATTATACGTGCGATTGTAATTATTACATGTAATCACATATCGATATTCGAGAGGGTTGAAAAGTATCGTGAGACGCGTAGTTAATTTGAGGATTTGGTCATGATTACGGGTGAAAATAAAAAATAGATATCTCAATTTCAAAGTGACGATTTATAATCTCAGCGTTATGAAAAATAATAGTTATTGCATGAACACGGAGAAGAATGAAAAGGGGAAAAATTTTCCGAGGTGAAGTCGAGCAGGAATATTCGTAGAGCTTGGAAGAAAAGAGATCTTCTTTAATCCGTCGGACACGAGGAAGGACGATTTTCTTCGTCTCCATTTTACTACCCTTCCTGAGCCGCTTTTCCTCGTCTCCTTTCGTCTTCTTTCGGGGCTTAAAAAGCTCCTACCGTGCTCCATTCGGAGGAACGGATACTCGCCGAGAAGATTCGCAGGCGTTTAGACTCTCAGCGTTACTGCGAAAGTTGTAGGTGTTCGTGTGTATATGGGACATTCCATGAAGTCTCGATCAAGATTCTACTTCCATGTCCCAGATTGGCTTTGTAATTTTTTGCATCAGAGTACGTGATGAAAAATGCAATCGCAATTTTTTTATGAATTTTTCGATCCAGCGTATCTGAAGTATGATTTAAAAACTTGGAACGAAAGCCCCCACTTTCTGAAATGTGAAAAGATATTCCAAAAAATGTTTGAAAATATAAAAAAAAAATTCTTACACCAATTAGAAGACGGTTATTTCATAACTTCAATAGGTGAATAGGAGAAATAAAAAATTATTATTTGTCGATTGTATTTTTAACATAAGAAGAAACACAAACTTTTTTATTCATAATAATAATAATAACGTAATTTTGATGATGATAATATTTATTTGTTTACGTTTTTCTTATTCATCGTTCGAAGTTGTGAAATCTCCGTCTTCTGAAACGTATCAAAAATTTCGTTGTATTTGGTAAGATTTTTGTGAATTTTTTCAGATATTTCGAAAGTGGTAGTTTTTGTTACAAGCTTGGTTGAAAAATTCTGAAAAAAATTGCTGTTGCGTTTTTCGACATATACTTGCATACGAAAAATTATAAAGCGAATCTGTGACATCGACGTGGAATCTCGATCGAGATGTCACGGAATGTCCCATATATGTATATATACAGAAAAAGAGAAGACGGAAAGAGAGAGAGAGAGAGAGAGAGAGAGAGAGATAACGGTGGGTGTAAGAGGCGGTTAAGAATGCTTCCCTCGGTTCCATTGTTCTTCAAAGCTGCTGACGATTCCGCGGATGAGCCATACGTCTCAGACTGAAACCTCCATAAACTCGACGACTCAATTTCAGATGCAGTCTATTGTACATTTCCAACTTTTGTTCCTCATTTCATAACGTCAAGAATTACTGAAAACTCTGACGTAAGAATAGGCGATTTTTACCGCCTGCTGAAAATGTACAAAAGACGCTATTTTTTAACTAAAGAAGTGCGCAAAAACTGTTTTTCCCCACTAGTGAAATAAGTATTTTGCCGCTGGTAGAGAAATTGTTCGCTGTTTCCAAACGCGCACCTCGTTTACATTTTTACATTTTTGTTGTAAGAAAAAAAAAAAATATCGCGGGCAATGACGAATTTTGCACACTCGTTGCGTAATATACTATTTCTGCACTCCTCGCAAAGCGATAAAATCTTTACTCCGTCACATCGCGAGTTTTAAGGTCACCCTGATGAACTCGGAAATAAAACTCTTGGGAGCAAGAATGAAGTATAGAAGAATAAAAATGAACGTCAAAGCAACTGAAGTGTTGACTGTTCATAAAAAGTGATTTGAAAAGCAGTTAATCGTCTCTGGAATGTCGTGCATTCATTAATTTCAAACAATCAATTTTGCTTCTTTTTCTAACCATGCCTTTAATCGAGTCACGAAGCATTATATGATCAATGATAAAGGATGGTCGGTAATTTCTAAAAAAGGGTAGCGAACCGACTTGTCAGCACACGAACTTGAATAGAACTTAGCACACCGCAGGACGATTTTCACTTCCTTGATATCCAGTGTTCAGTGAAGATTGTGAGATACGATTTAAAAAAGTTCCCAAGTTGTAAAATAAATGGTTGACATTCTTTCCCCAAGTAGTGCAGAAAATTTTTTTTCCACGTCCACCAGCCGAACGTTGTGAGCGATTTTCAGATTTTTAAATATTGTAGGAAATCGTTTAATCTAGACATGGAATCGTTGACCTCACAATGTGGTCCTAAATTTTCTGAAAAATCTTGACTCATTCCTGCGAACCGTTTTTCAGGTTTGATGTGTTCGATACGTGTAAATCACCTCTGACCTATTACCGATTGTTCAAAGCCGAAAGGACAATGGTGGCACCAGAGCTTAACACCTAATAGACAAGATTCGAGCTTGCGAAGCGACGCTTCGCGGCGTCGGAATGCCGGGAAGACCGAAACGTGACACTTTGGGTACAACACGCAAGGTAAAGAGCAAAGGCACTGAACTCACCGCTTCCGGTTTTCATGGTGGCAATTTCCTCGCGTCCTTGAAGAAGGATATTCATTCGCGGTTTCCCTTGGACAGGTTTAATCACGGACGAGAGACGAGGGTATCACAAAATCACAACACAATTCCTCCTACCCCCCCACCCACCCACCCAGCCCTTCACAGGCGAAGAGAGTTTCTTCAAGTATGACCTTAAACACGAGGCTGACCTCAAGTCGGTCTTCTTCCGGTTGAACTCCACGAACCACTGGAGCCGGGTCGACGGGTCGTAATTCCTGGTCTCTCTCTCTCGCTCTCTCTCTCTCTCTCTCTCTCTCTCTCTCTCTCTCTCTCTTAACGCGGCATTAACCTCGAGCGGCCAAAAACCGTTTACCAAGTTAGATTGCGCCGGCTGCTGATCTCGGAGAAGACCCTCGACAGTTTCGAGGACCAGGGCTTCCGACCGTCACCACTGGGAGCTTTCCTACCGAGCTTTCTTGCTCGATTTTGTCCAGGGGATGTTCACCCTGTCGTCGGACTCGGGGACGAATGATTCGTTGACGCTGCTCCCGAATCCACGCTTTTAGCTAGTCAACGTCGACCCAGTATCACAGAATTGAGGGAGCTTTTTCTTCTTCTTCTTCTTCTCAATGGCTCGAAAGCTCAACGCGATCTTTAACCGGTTGCAGGCCTCGCGATTCGCAGGTTAGAATTTTAGGCACCGATGAAACACCTGCCGCATTGTCTGTCACCTTCGCACGACAAGCTTCGTCTACGAACGGAGAGTAACTGGTCCAGCTAACGGCGCCGCGAAGCTCGGAGGCTGTGTCCGCCCCCGCATCATCCCTACGAAGCGGGTTGCCAGCGCCTCGTTCAACCCTCCCAACATCCCCACCATAATATCGATCCCCTCCACTCACCATGACGACGGCGTCCTTTCGTTATAACCCGCGGCTTTTCGAAATAGCTGAACGTTCTTTTTCTTGCAACGATTCACGTGAAGCAGGTACGGAACTTCTATGTTCTTTCAAGTTCACCATCATTGGGAGGAAAATTGAAGAAACTCTAAGTACGGAGCGGAGATTGACGCGCGAATTCGACGAATTCTATTCGTAACTTCGTCGCTATTCGAATTTTCGGGATTTTTTGGTGACAGCGGTGGGATACTTGGCAAAAATGGGGAAGTGCGACCGCTGTGAAAAAGTTTCTCGATCTTCCAAAAGATGATTGATCGGGACGAATAAGCGAACTTTTTGCAAACTGTTTGCTTGTTTTTGTTTTTCATTTTTTTTTTTTTTTTTTTTTTTTAATTTCTTTTTTATCGCCGCTTCGCGACCTTTGAAATCCGAGGTGTCAGGAAACTGATGGGAGTTCATTGAATTCTGCCTGTACTTCACATTACGGAATTAATGTTTTCATTTACTCTGTTGGTGACAGTGACGGAATGCTTGGGTGAAATCAGTGTGTCTATCGGTGTGAAAAATACCTTCTCGCAATCGCGAGATATTCAAAGAGATTATTTCACGATGATTAATTGTGGAGAGTTGACGAACTTGTTGCGAAAATTTACTGTTCGCAAACTGTCGACACACACCTTGAGTGTATGAAAAATTAGAAATACGGTCTCGAGCATTTATCGGTAAAAAAAATGTTCCTCAAGAAATATAGAATTTCTTATTTTTGTGTGGGAATTATCACATTTCCAAACATGCTCTGAAAATTGTACATACTTATTACGATCGAACTTTGGAGAACCTTTGTCCCACTTTGAGTATAAAAATTGTCAGTAGATGATTCTTTGGTTTCTAAGATGCACGGTTTTTCACATTTATAAAAAATTTCTATACAGACGGGAATCCCTGAGACATTTTGATAATACCGAAATTTTTTATACTTAAATGACTAAAAAAGATGTGATCGAAAATTTCTATTAACAAGATTTAGATTAAAGTATGATACATGTGACTTGAAAAACAAAAATTCAATCTTTTTCTTTTTCGATCATTTCAATAACTAAAAACTCGGTGTTATATATCGAAATTTCACGCCCGACTTTTTTTTATTTTCCACAGGTGTTGTAAGAATATAACCTGCGTCATATTTCATTCCCAAAGTCACGTGACCACGAATCTTTCGAGTTTCTAGAGCAATACTTTCAATGTCAATAATACAGCTGTTGAAAAACTTAACGTTTCACGCCACTCTCGAAGTTATTTATTTTTTTTTTTCTGACCCGATGCGACGCCGCGTACCGTTCTAATTTAACAATTGACCAGATTGTCCCTTCGGAATGAATAAACACTTTCATATAAACTCCGGAAGCTCTGCTCCCCGCCATGTTGTCAGAGTACACGATGAGCCTGTAACCCCACTCGTAAGCTGTCAGCGTTAATTGACCCACTTTTCAAATACGAAATGCGAGAAGCTTCGCACTAGCAAAACTATAAACGATATAACCAAATTACAGCGCTCGTCAAAATTCGATACTTTGAAGCTGGGCTGTATCTGATTAACGAAAAGCAAGAATTTTTTTTCCACGGTTTCACGATAATTAAGCTTCATCGAATTTCGTATACCAAAGCAAACGATCACCGTCAGAGGAAAAGAAGCTGTTAGCGGTCGTTCGAATACAGCTTTCACACAAATCAATCAATTAGTCATTCGAAATTTCGCGAAATTTTCGTAACATTTTTGCGCCGCGTCGCGAAACTTTTTCAAATCACGTCATTCTCTTGATATTATTATGAATTTTTTCAACGTGTGAAAGATTTTTTCAAATCTATATGCTTGTAAGACTTTTTGAAATTTTCTCACATGTTTCGAAAATCTCAGAAACAGATTCACAGAAATTTGAATTGTTCTTCTTTTTGTCGTTTTTTTTTTTTGTCTTCAGTTCACTTTTTTTTACACAATGACAGGATATCGTTGCCGATTTTATCCTCTTCGCGCGTTTCATCGATCCGCCGTCTCATTTTTACTTTTCGACCTTTCGACTGTTGGTTCATCTTTTTTTCGAACTCTTTCAGGACGTTACCGATATGGAAAATTGTATCGTCAGGCGATGCGTATATGCGAGTGGTAAATAGAAAGTGGAGTATTTACGAAAGGCAGAGTGATAGAAATGAAGCGTTATTTGCGCGTGTAGATGGGATTTAATTTCGCCCATATAAAGTGTACAACGAGGATCATTTACAGGGTAAAAAGGTCGATATGCAATAGCGGGAAGCTTCCGGGTCTCGTTCTCGTTTCGAAAAACTGGAAAAGCCGATCGAGGCAGTGATTAATTTTTGGCTTGGTTTCATTTCTTTTTTTTTTTTTTTTATCTTCCATTCTTCTGGGTACACTTTTGCACGCGGTGCTGGGCTGCTGGACGATCTATCGATCAATTATCGATCTTCGATTTTTACTTTCTCCGATGTCTGAACCGTGTTACACTACGAGATTCGCACCGCAATCAATCGCTGACGAAATAATTAATCGATTAACTCAACTGAGCTAAGCTCAAATTTATGCGGCGTGAGATGTTGATAAAAAATTTACAAATGTTTACTTGGACTTGAAACATTTTCAAGGATTTCAAGCAATTTCAAATCACTGCGGCAAATAATTAGCAATACAGTTCCAAGGATTTGAGGAGGTTTGGTCGAGATTTAAAAACATCTCATCTTCACTTCGGATCGTGGGAATTTGAAATATAATTCTATAAGATTTCGTTTGATTCAAAAAGAAATAACGTGGCTTTAGCGATTTCGATGATTTACAATTGCAATTTCAGGGATTTCATACGGTCGTTATACCTACAATAAAAATATTTCAGAAACGTTTCAGAATGTACATGTAACATTATACTTTGAAATGATGTCGTGTGCGGTTTTAGAAGATTTAATAGGATCTCAAGAGATCTCAGAAGCTTTTGAGGAATTTTTTTGCCCTCTGTTTGCCGAAAAAATAATATGATCGTATTTGCGTGCCTGGAGAAGGTGAAATAAAACTAGTTGCTCACAAGCCTCTTCCGATATTTTGAACGAATGATCGAAATCGAGGCAAGAGAAAATGACTTCGTAATTTTGAAAATAAAAAAGGCACGGAATGATCGAATGGATGTAATAGGCGAACTGATAGGATTCGTTACGTCAGACTGAATTATCGTGAGGTGAAATTTCATGGCGACTGCTTGCGACGACGCCCTTGTACGAAGTGTCAATTCTACTCGTTGGAAACTGTCAAAGTTACGCCCGGGCAACGCGTTTCGTAAGGGATTTAGAGCTGTCCTCAAATCGGTGGTCTACCACTCGCCGCGTGTTTGATGCACCCGTGTTTCCCACAGTCGAATATATTTATCGCTGGAATATAGTTGAAAAGTTTAAAAAACTAACCTATCGAATCTATGGTCTTAAAGGAATCTGTTTACTGAGAAAAAAAAATCCTACCGTTTGGAAAAAAAAATTTTTTTTTCATTAAAAATGCTATAACTTTCGAACTGTTTGAGATGGCAAAATTTTCAAGGCATATTCTTGTAGAGCATTAAATTCTCTAAAAAAAAAGACTCCCGAGCTGATTTTCTGGACTCAAAAATTCGCATACTCACGGGCTGTGAAAGTCGAAGAAATGCAGAAATATGCAGTTTTAAGGCTCTACGATTGAAAATATCCATACTAAGTGAAAAAACTTAAACTAAAGTGAAACGAGGTGTGTGAAAGATGTTGTTTATAAACTAGATTCGTCAAAGGAGTAGAGTTTTAATTCATTTATTCATTTTTTATCGCATTTTCAAACATTGATATTCTTTTTAATTGTTGATAAAACTTTGTTTGTTACAATTAGGATATTGCTGGCGATGTAATTGCGCTACTTGGAAAATAAACTGTTCCTGGTCTTCATTTTTCGTCAAAGTTCGATTATAATTTTCTATTAACGCTATACTGCATATTTTCGCGTTTCTTAGATTTTCACGGCCCGTAAGTATACGAATTTGGAATCTAAAAAATCAACTCCAGGGTCTTTTTTTTTTTTAGAGAATTTAATGCCGTGCAAGAATATGCTTGGAGAAATTTTCTTAATTCAAACGGTTCAGATGTTACAACAGTTTTAATGAAAAAACTTTTTGTGTGAAGCTACTGTTCGTTGATCGCAATTTTTTACTGTTTTAAATTCCCTTTTCTCGGTTTTTTAGAGACAAAAGGGAGTTATTGTTGATCACTCCGAAAATGAGAAGTCGAGTTTTCACTAAATCTCAATGTTTCGAAGTTTGGAAAATCACCTCCATTCATTTTCAGATAGACGCTGTCTGTATGCATGTATGTGATAAAATTTTTTGAAAACTAAAAACATTTGGATTTTGATGAAAATTGACATTCGACGGTTTGTCGGGTGGCTGATCACGAATCTGAATACAAATTTCGAAATACAAAATGACGATCCAATATGGTGGAAAAAAACATCTAAGAATATTCTGATTTTAGTAGAAATTGGTTGGCGGTGAGTTTTTGGGTCAACGATAACGAATCCAAGTTCAGAATTCCAAAATTTCTAACCGTAGATTCATCATAGTGGTTCAAAATAAAAAAAAAAAATCTAAATAATTTCATATCATATGATATCCGAGGGGATTAAAATCATTGATCACTAATCTGAATTAGCAGTTCAAAATTCGAATTGGGTATTATTCTTTTTCTTTTTTCTCTACTTGAACTTGAAACCGGCGGTTGGTTTTTTTTTTCCTTGTTCTTTTTTTTTTTTTTTTTTTTTCTCCCTACCCGGGAATATTTGACGGTGAGCAGAAATTTTTCAACGAGCAGAGAGAAAAAGAAGAAGAAAGTTTGCCGGTGAAATTGCGAAATTGAATTTCATCGTGCAGATTTTCCGCGGCTCTTTTACGGCGGCATAAACTTGTAAGATTTTCCGCATTCCTTGTAGCTTGCAGTATATGCAAAACGTTGCATAGTCTGTTTGATCGAATCGCAAAGCTCAGGCGACAAGACGGCTGCACTTTTACTTGAGAAATCTTAGAATCCATCGAATAATCTGGAATTCTATCTTTGCCAATCGGGACCGACGAAAATGTTTATACAATTCCAGTGCGTTTACAGTGGCCGGGCTTATTTTTTTAAATTTCTGCAACTTCGCATCCCGTCTCGCAAAATTTCACGAACGGAATTCACTCAGACTTTTAGAAATCCCGAAATCTTTCGCAAACTTATTTTTATCATCCCACTTTTTGTGACTCGGCCAATTTGCGAATGCACGGTTTTCTTTTTCGAAACGGGTTTTTTCACTGCTCAAATTGCAGTTTCAGGTCACACTATGAATTTTTTTTTTTTTTTTTTTTATTCTTTTTACTTTTTTTTCGTCATCCATATCAAATTTATGTTTGAATTCGCAATGAAAGATTGTTGAAACAGACCGACGAGTGAATATATTCACTTGATATATACGTAAACATTGCTCGGTATATGCAAATATACGAGCCGTTCGGTTTCGACCGACATTCGCTTCCATGTAATATTCAAAGAATGTATTATAAACTTAATTATATTTACTCTTCAAATTTGAATACAAGGGGTGATTTTTTTTCGACATATAAGCAGATTCGCTAAAAAAAAAAAATGAAACATCTTTGGTACGAAGGATTAAGAATGATTTTTAGTGGATTTGAAAGATTTCAGACGAATAATACAAAATGTGCCGATATACGTAATTCACACATCATTTCAAATTGTAATTTTTCGAACTACCAGAGAGAAACAAAATATTTGACTCGGATTTCACTGATTGGCGATTAATTCTTGACCATGAATCCTAAAAAAGGTTTTCAAAAACAATTAGGACCTGATTGAGTTTTCCAAAATTTTCAGAAAAACTTTTGCAGAAGCCATCTTTTTTTCTTGAAATAAAAAATCCAAAACTATCAAAAATCGACCTATAGCGAAGCCGAAGCTTGCGACTCGGTTTTAAAATCTCACCGGAAACAAGAGTGAAATTTTTTCATCTGCGATCAACACCTTACAATAAATATCATAAAAATTTTTTCGTAAATGGTGAAATTGAAAAATGAGTATAAAATTACTGGATGTGTCTCTTTTTCCTCGATTTGCTTCGGAACCTGACAAACAATGATGAATATCCTGGAAGTTCTGTCGACAAAGTATAAAAGCATGTAAATAAATACGCGCCTCTTGCGGTGGAAGAATAAATAAAATATTTTCTCCCTCGGAACCGGCTGCATCTTTTTTTTTTTTTTTTTTTACTCCTCCGATTCTTGTACGTACAGCTTATCGTCAACTCTCTTTGCCCCTAGACGATACAAATCCCATAAATCACGTGCCCGAATTTGTATCAACTCACTTTCTTCCATTTACTTTTATTTTATTTTTTTCAAATAATTAAATCCAGTATTTTTTGAGGCGGGAAGACAACGAACCTGATCTTCTGATTTATCGTCAAACTTGCTGGGGGTAAGAAAAAATGAATAAAATAGAAAGTCTGTCGTCCGGTAGCTAACAACAGTGATCGATGTCGTTGTCCATGAACAATGGGCTCGAACCCTCAAACCCCACGACATTGTTAATTCTTTTAACGTTGTCTTAAGGTGTTCCCGAAACTCTGTCTATAAACAAGATGTTTTTCGACTCGGTACGGTGCGTTCGATACGTCTGAATATTGCGTGTGCGCAATTTATGGGGTAGTCGAAAACGAAAATTGAAAAAGTTCTGTTCCGATATCGTGATTTTTTTATTTATTTGTTTATTATTGTTGTTTTTTTCTTTTTTTTTTTCTACTCAGTTTTTCCTACATTTCCTCCATTTATAATAAGCGCGTTAGGGTCGGAAAATTGAATGAGCACAAGATGGGGGTGTTACAATTGAAAACGAATTTTTGAAAACTCAAAAATCTGATTCCTGAAATGTGACGAGCCAAAAAAAAAAAAAAAAAAGAAATGAAATGGAAAAAAACGAGGGGTAATATTATTATAATTTTGATAATTTTCGATTAGTTTTTATATTTATTCTGACTATTCTGTGTTATGGTGTTCTACATATATTTTTTTCACTTTCAGCGTTTCGAAACTTCAGTAATCATTTCAAAACGTGAAATGTGAACGTCACAATTTTCTACATTTTAGTTGATTTCGATATTTCTTTTGACTTTACTATATTTTATTTATTTATTTTTTTTTTTTTTTTTTTTACCTTTCCAAGATTTGAAGTTTCTGCAACAAAATTTTTCATTCTCGTTTCAACAAGTCTGACTATGACTCTTCTTTGGCGGTCAAGACTTAATAGTTTCGAAGAAAAAAAACCAAAGCTTCAAATTGTTTTTTTTCCCCCGAAAAATATTGAAAAAATGATTCTGTCGTTGCACGCAGAAAAAAATGTGAAAAAAAAATCGTTGACGGTAATTTCATGGAATCAGAAACAAAGGTAAAAGAATTCAAGCTGCGGGCAGAATTTTATTCGCTTTCTTTCGGACAACCCCGTGTGCATTGGTGCAGGTTTACACGTCGCACAGTGCGGCAGATTTTCCCGTGAAAAAGGATCTCGGTTTTTCGAGAGGGCTCCCGAGCCTTACGTTATCCTGGCTTCCTCCATTCCTCCTTGTTCTTTTCATTTCTCTGATCCTTCTGCGGCTGCAGTTTCGGCCCTCGATTCTCTTTCGCCATTATGTTATATATTTCTACCGGGCAGTTAAACCAACCGTGCAAATCATTGTTCCGGAAAAGCAGGGTCCTGTAATCATGACATTTTTATTTACCAAATATTTCTCCTTATTTTCTTTTCCGTATTTCTTACGTCTATACTTGCGTCTGATTCTTGTACGCTTTTCCGAGAGAATGGACACGGACTTTCTTGACACGCGTGTGAGAATATGTCCTCCTTCTAAATATATCACAAGGAATGTAAAGGGCTTAATCGTTGTTGTAAACCTGGTCTACATACGTCATTTAATCTCATCTAATCTATTGTAATACTTTGTAATCGTTTTTAATACCTAGATTCTCGTTGTACCGGTCATGTTATTTTTAGAATACTTGTGATCACTATGATAATCAATTGTCGTTGCTTTTAATCTCATTTCAATCCATGTCATACTCGCGTCATCTTTGCAGTCTTTTTTGTAATCTTTGTAATCATTTCTGTACTCTGAAATCTTTGTGATCCTTGTAATCTCTTTCTAGTCATTTTTAATCTCTTTGCAATCCGTGTAATCTTCGTGTAATCTCTGCAGTTTTTTCGCAATCTTTGTAATTTTCGCGCTTTCTGGAATCTTAGTGATTCTTGTAATATTTTTGTAATCTTTGTATTATCTTTGAAATTCATATAATTTTCATATTATCCCTGCAGCCTTTTGGTAATCTTTGCAACCTTTCTCTGGAGTCTGAGTGATTCTTGTAATCCCTTTGTAATCATTGCAATCACTTTACAATTCATCTACCTTCGTGCAATGTTTACAATTTTTTGGAAAACTTTGTAATCTTTTTCTGTCTCTCGAATCTTCGTTATTCTTTCAATCCCTTTGTAATCCTTGTAATATCTTTGCAACCCGTGCGATCTTCGTGTAATATTTGCTGTCTCTGGAATCTTTGCGATTCTTATGATCTCTTTGTGATCATTATAAAATCTCTGCAATCCGTGTAATTTTCGTATAATCTTTGCCGTCTTTTGATAATCTTTGTAATCTTGGCGTTATCTCGAGTCTCAGTGATTCTTGTCATTCCTTTGTAATCATTCCAATCTCTTTACATTTCGTGTCACTTCGTGTAATCTTTGCATTTTTTTTTTTTTTTTTGGTAAACTTTGCAATCTTTGCTGTGTCTGGAATTTTCGTGATTCTTTCAATCTCTTTGTAATCATTGTAATCTCTTTAAGATTCGTGTAATCTTTGTAATCGTAGTCGGTGTGTGCCCTTGAAAAAAATCACCGTCACATCATACAATAAATAATTATTTTCACCAGAGTCACAAAAGTTTGGACGGTTTGGATAAATTTGAACAAAAATTAAAAACCGGGTTTCGTCGAACCAATTCCGTGAAAATATTCGGACCTTTCGTGAAATCTTCGAAATAGAAACTTGAAAGGGAAGCTGCCCTACGACCACACGGGAAACGTGGCAAGTTATAGTATTCCCGGCGAACCGCGCATGCAATTCTCTGAAGCTGGATTATTCGAGATGCCGATTCCCGCCCAACTTTAATCGTTTTACGTTACAGAAATCTGTGGGAGGAAATAACCCGCTCGATTAATGTTCCACGCCTGTAATTTATCTGAGGTATTAAACTTTGGCACACAGGTGCACAATTTCCTGTTTCAAACGTTTTAACGCCGAATTTGATTTTATGGATATACACGTGTGTATATATATGTATATATATATATATGTGTGTGTGTATGCGTGTACGTATGTATGTGTGTATGCTAATTTACAGACGAAATTTCGCCCCTCCACCCTATTTGTACTCAACTACGTCTACCGTAACTGTTAATTAATTTTCCATATTTATCGACGCTACCAAGCAGCTTATATTATCCATTAACTCATGGGGACGAATGGAAAGGGAAGCGAGACGAGAAACGCTGGCTCCAAGAGACGAACGAGAAAAACGAGATATCGACGTCGTATCGGTAATTCGAAAAATTTATCTGATGAATATTTCGCCGTTCCATGTAATTATAAAAACTTTCGAATGAATGGTGAAAAAAAAAAAAAAGTAAGCGTAACCAATGTGCACGGAATATATTTTATTCGAACGAGTGTCAGGTGACTAACAGTTCCATAAAATATTCTTCTCTTTTTATCCACCATTTATTTTACTCCCTTCTTAATACTAGTTTTTTTTTTTTTTTTTTTGCCACTTTCTTAGTATTCTTTCTTTTTTTTTTCTTTCTCATCTCGTTAGTAACGAAGACCTTTTATCTAAAGTACATGTATGTCAAGTGGCACGGCACCTCTTTCGCCTATGTATTAACTAACCTCAGAGTTTCTCGTTCAGGAATTTACGCAATCTGCCACCGCCAGCAGCGATTGAAGTGCCATTCTCGAAACTCCTTTGAGTATAAAAGTGAAGAAATTGATAGGGGGAGAAAAAAACATTGAAACGGAGAATTGGGGGAGAGAGAGATAGATGTGATTCAGGAAAAGGAGAATGAGAAAAATTATCAGAGAGGGAGAAATAAAATGGCGGAAAACCAAAGTGGAATAAAAAGAAAAATTATCCACCGATAAGAATTACAGGATATTTTTTTTTTTTTATTTTTATTCCTAATCGTTATTTCGATATGTAACTTGAAACAAA
Source organism: Neodiprion fabricii (assembly GCF_021155785.1). Taxonomy (NCBI): domain Eukaryota; kingdom Metazoa; phylum Arthropoda; class Insecta; order Hymenoptera; family Diprionidae; genus Neodiprion; species Neodiprion fabricii. Next base: position 19,368,927 of record NC_060245.1, read on the forward strand.
ATTGTGATTTACATTTTAACGTTTCTCTTTCCCATTAACCGTTGAAAATCGATGTGGAAAAATACGTTGTGCTTCGATAAAATAACGGGAAATTTTTTCGAAACAGTGGCGCAGATAACGTAATTTTTTACGTTTCAAAATTTTTCGCGCATGAAATATGAAAAATTGATAAATTTTCGTCGCTTTCATTTTATAATACTTTATCGAACGAGTTTCAATGAAGCAAAAATCTTTCACGTATAACGCGCAGCGTAATAAACGAGTTACTTACAACGATCCAGGTTTGAATTAATTATTATCCGTCGTTATAATTGTAACTCGTTATAATTGTAACTCGTTATACATTTATGTATCTTTTCAAAGGCGTGAAAAGATACGCGCCCCTCTCAACCCGCGCAAAAGGGCGAAGAATTTGAGCAAACGCGACGAGGACGCTAATTATATCAAATATTTGAACACACCTTCTCAGCTTTTAGTTGAGCAAACACATTGCAACGCATTCGGTGAAAATATTTTCATCAACGTGATGAAACTGGGCAAAAAAAAAAAAGGAACAACAATTACACACGAGAAAAAAAAATGATACAACAACCTGCTCCTAAAGAACACTGGACAATCTTTTTTCCCCGCTCTCATTTTTGTTTTTTTGTTTTTTTTAAGTTTTTTATTTTTTGTTTATTTATTTATGTTTCGTGAATACAGATTTTAAAAATTTTCGAAAACGGAAATTTCGAAATAACGAGAGAGGTGTTTATAAAATTCACGCGTATGCCAGGAAAAAACAACGAATTCGTTACACGTAAAAACAAAAAACATTCCCTAAAAGCTTTCTTTTAAACAATTTATTGATAACTTTTGTGAATTATTATTATTATTGAAATCTCAATCTTCTTATCATCTTTACTTCGATTGATGCTTGTACGATTTTTATCTTTTGGTTGAGAATGTAGAGCGAGTAAATCCTTAAATGTAATAATTTTACGAATAATCGACCGGATGAATAACAAAATTTACACTCTTGGCAATCGAAGTCGCGTGAAAATTTTCAAGTGTAAGATATTGTATTAAAATTGATTGAATATTAGAAACGAGGAGGTTACCATATATATAATATATATATATATGTATAACATGGGCAGTTATTTAAGAGGCGTTATAAATAACATGCCAGCCGCAAATTAACAACCACGCAGCGGATAATAGAAACTCAGCTCTCTCTCTCATCCCCCTGAAACCAAGGGCGCGTCGAGTATCTCGCGTTAATGATGGATCGTGCTAACAAGATTTTCACCCTCCGGTCTCGGCGCATCACTTTACACTTTGCCAGCTGTCTTCCTACTTTCCCTCCAACCGTCACGCGGATCTTACGCCCCACCGATCCTTCGTTATTTCTCACCTTCCCGATGTTTGCGTCATTGGAAACCCCGTGGTGTCTCAGTTTCCCGATAAGGGATGACGATGATAATCGTAAAAAAAAATAAAAAAAAATGAAAAAAAAAATCACGAAAACAGCTACTGTGTTTGGATTGTCTCCCGCTCCCCCCCCCCCCCTCCCCTTTTTTTTTACTTTACATCGAATCACTTTTTCTCACCTTATCCAACCGCGAAACGTGATGTAATTTTAATCCCTGCAATTTTTAACATTATTCTAGCTTCTTGTGGAGAAAAAGATCGTTTTTTTTTTTTTTTTTTTTTTTTTTTCCTCGTCTCTGCAGAACTATACTTTGGATGATAAGTTTGTAAAAATGAGTTAATAAAATAACTTACAAAAGCTTTTTTATCAACGCAGTGAAACACGTATAATTTTATAATAGAAGAAATTTTTGCTCAATATTAAAAGGTGTCGGTGGCCATTTGAAATTTCCCATCTGAATAAAACGCAAAAAATTTTTTTACATCAAAAATACCGTAACTATTGAACTGTTTGAGGTGAAAATTTTTTCCAGGCATATTCTTGCAGGGCATTGAATTATATAAAAAGAGACCCCAGAGTTTATTTTTTAGATTAAAAAATTCGTATACTTACGGGCCGTGAATGTCGAAAGAAAAGCGGAAATATGCAGTATAGCGTTAATATAAAATCGTAATCGAACTTTAACGAAAAATGTGGAACATAAACAATTTATTTTGCACGTTAGTGCAATTACATCGCCAGCAATATCCCAATTGTAACAATATCTCAAACGGTAAAAAGTTATAGTATTTTTTGATGAAAAAAAAAAATTTATTTTATATATATATATATATATGAAAAATACGGTGAAAATTTCATGCAAGATTCACCGTATTGCGTCCCAAGAGTTTTTCCATCCTCAGGAAACTAGCAAATTTTTCACGCTATGAAAAAAATTCCCAATATTCCATGAAATTTCAATTTACCACGCGGAGTAAATAAAATTCCCGTAGAATTATACGTAAGATAGACGTGTCGTTTTGAAATTTGTTCTAACCTTTCGATCGCGTGGTCTATACTTTATACATTGGGATCGGTAAAAAGTTTGGCGGCATCCCTCCGGGTGACACGTTATCTTCGTTGACTTATCCGCTGGGATTCAGCCGTCTCTTGTGAGCGATTCGTAAATAATTAATCAAGCTGGCTATGTACGCTCAGAGACGCGGGCGTGACGTTTTTTATTATTATTATTATTTTTTTGTTACATCTTCTTCTTTTTCGACTCGTGTCATTCTTTATTTTGGCATCATAGATGGTTGAAGGTCAAAAAGTAGAATTCTCACAGGATAGAAATGTCACAATGTCGAATTTACAGAAGCAGGGTAATCTAGTTCGTAGAATATCAGAATGCTTAAAGACGAAATACAGGAAAGGGAAACAGAGTAGAAATGTTCTTTAATCACGAAAAACTAAACTATAGTATCTTCAAAATATTATTAAAATTATACATAAATACAGAAGTTCAGACAAGAATTTGATTTATTTTTTATTAAATTTAGAAGTGTAGAGAAATTTAGAAGTTCAGGTAGAAATACAGAAACCAAAATATAGATTTATCACCATAGATATAGAATCGTAGAATTTTGACTTTCAATATTCAACCTAATTTCGAAATTTTGATATTTCAATTCATTGATATTCCATATTTTGTAATTGTACAATTTAAAATTTTTTGAATTTCCGGCACGTGGTTTTGTATGAATTTTCTGGAACTTCGTATCGATTTTATGCAATTATTTTCACCCGGTATATCCACCGAATTCAAGATGGCGACAAAGATACAGCCGATCGTTTCTCTTTGACACAACGAATACGTGAGAGTAAAGAAAATCTCTTGTAAAATTCTTCAATACTTAATTTGCCTCTGTGAATTTTGTCGCGAGTTCATAGGCAGGATGAAAAACGAGTATCGGAGTTTAAAATACGACCGTTCGAAAGCGGCGCGCGTCTTTTTCTCCGCCAGATGGCGTCCCGAATTGCGTGCAACGAGACGTAAGGCGGGAAATACAAATCACAGTTGTATCGAAAATTTGAAACAACTTACGAACGGGCAATCCGCAGCTCGAACTCAGGCCACCCTTGGCTATATTCTGAGGGAGAGAGAAACGCCCCAACGCAAGATGTGTCAAACCGTTAGAAATAAATCGGTGGTACCCACTTACGGGGATATGGGGGACAGGGCACCGCGTATATAAAGATGAGAAACTGCGGGGGAAGAAGAACGGCTGAAGAAGAATCGGACTTGGATAAGGCGAGACCGGGTTGTTGACTGTTCCACCCCGTTAGCTGAACATGGCAGCGATTTATTACATCCAATATCGAAGATGCCGTTTCTTTTATAATAACGTTATGTGCCGGCGACGCGTGCGGCCGGGAAAAACGCGAGTGAGGATCGCTGCGGAAAAGTGAATGAAAAAGATACAGGGAATGAAAAATACCGATCAAATGACGTGAAATAGGAATTGAAAAATCGAAGACTCAATCCACGCGCTCTGCTACCCTCGGGACTCCTCTTTCCTCTCTCCCTCTTCTTTTCACCCTTATTCCGCACATTTGCCGTCGCCCGGCTTGCCTTGCGTTATTTCATCCCCCTCCCCCGGCTACTCCATTTACCCCGGGGCTGCCCTCATCAATCAGTTTCGCAAAATATTATTATTTTCCACTCTGTAGAAACTAGTTAGGAAAGTACTTTTATCACGCTACGTAAAGGAGTGGAAAATAATTCAACGACGAAACGCGGGAACGGAACGATTACTGTTGTACTCGGATTTTTCTCGCGCTAGAAGAATTCGTAAAATCTTTTTGTTCTTTTTCCAGGTAATATTCTTGCTAAAGTATAGATTTCGCGTATTTTCAACCGAAAGATTCAAATACAATAACCGGAAGATTGAAAATTTTAAAAGAATGGAAAAAAAAAACAGCTGTGAAATTGAAACCCTGGAAATAATTTTGACTGAGTAAATGTTTGTGAATAAAAAATAAAAAAAAAAACAGGGAATTCGTGGTTTGAAAAAATTGAAGAATCCCATATAAACATTTTTTCAAACCCTTTGAGTACACAAAAATTGGGCTTTCAGTGCGTGTAAAATTCCTTTTGATATTGAAATCGACAGCCGTTCGAGCGAAGTGAAATCGAAAATTTAAAATGAGCAATATGAAAAACGGGTAATAATTGTTGTCATATCGATGTTTGTAATTAACGTTTGAAAACCGAATACGATTCGTTTCCTCTGCTGATAAATTTACGAGGCAACGAAAGCAAATCGGGGTGGTGAAAATCTCGGAAAAATAGAACGTACCCTCGTTCTTCTTTCCCGTTCATCGGGTCCTCGACGTGCGACAAGATAGCCGAGACTATATGACCAAGTTTGGTTTCCGGAGTTGAGTTTTTGCGGGAAAAAAAATACGAGGGAGCGGGAAAGTTGCAGCAACCCTCAGATAGATGGATAGACGTGAATTACGGGAATGTAGGAAAATGTCGTTTGATTGCCAGTGATATTTTACCAACTCGCCGATTTTACGATCGCGAAAATTTTCAATATTATCGACGAGTCGGTGAGGAAAGAAGGAAGTTTTTATATATTTTGTTTTTTAACACAGCGAAATTCACTCGTTTCGGGTGTCATTATAAATTCAGGTCAGAATTATTTCAGAACGAAAGAAGGATGAGAGGATCGATCTTTATTTTCTCTCTGCTTTATCACCCGTCTTCTCGTATTTCGGTTTATTGGTGACAGCGGTGGGATATCCGAGCACCCAGATTATACGGGTGTGTTGTGAATGAAATCTCTCGTGGTTTAGAGAGAAACTGAAATTGCAAGGTAATTTATCATCGGTAAATGGCGGAGTCAGTGCCACAAGCTGTGTTGTTTCAAAATTGGTCGAGCTTGACGTAAAAGAAACACGTGTGTGTAACATTATTTTACCGGTGAAAAGATATCATGCGAAAATACGTTTTTGAAAGAAGTAAAGGCATCGGTCTGCTTCAGAATCATAAGTAATGCATTTCCATTTTCATTTATCGTTGATTTCAATTTTATAATGAGAAAAATTTCCGTTAATCATTGAATTAGTTATTTTAGTGGAATAAATATTACATAAGAAAATTAAATTATCAATTTGATTAAAAATTTTACAACCCTGATCTATTCGCATCATAGTACGAGAATTGGTTCTTTCAAAAACATCAATTCGTATTTCAATTTGTCAAAAAACGTTCGCGACTCTTACGGCAATTGGCAGCATTTTTTTTTTTTTTATTTTATTGCACACGGCCTTCAGTTGTTTTACGAAGAAACTTTTGATGTTGAAATTCTTCCTTTTACCTCCAAATTGATTCTACTTTTTCCGTTCTTTTTTTTTTTTTTTTTTTTTTTATCCTACTCTCCGTCCTCGACTTACTTTCGTTCCACTCTGTCTAGATTTTCGTTTCTCGCTTTTCGAACAGGAACGTGACAAAAGCACGCCTGTGTGATGTAAGTTTCTTTATTGAATTTTCCGTTATGTCGCAATATCGATACACTTCAAAAGATATTTTATTGAGTAACCACGAGGCTCCGTCTCTCCGCAGAATCACGATTAAAATTTGTATTTCGATTTAGAAGAGCTGGAAGGGTTCGCAGTCTTGATATAATTGTGACGTGAAATGATTTTCAGATTTTTAAGAGTATGTACAGATATTTCGCACCAAGTCTTGAGCTAGTTTTCCGATCGTAATTAAATTACTCATCACTCGACGCTGACCCCCTTAACGGCAGTTGGTTCATAACTCAATTTGGAATGTATCGGGTGTACAGTCAAGTTAGAAAATTAAGGAGTTTTAATTAAATAGCAGACAACATTTTCAGCCTTAAATTTTTCGCATTTGTACACAGTCAATCAATAATTTGATTTGATCGAGGTTTGTTTTATTTAAAAAAATATACATATGGTGTTAAATTTGAATCAATTGATGAAGAGTATTGTTATTGATGATAACGTCAACCATTTCGTGCCGTAATATATTTTTTTGATCCGTATGACATTTCAAAAATAGTTCCAACAAATTCATTTTATTCTTTTCAGACAGCTTGAATAGTTTATCCTCTTTGTCACAATCCGAAATTCTTCCTGCAACAAAATGCCAATTGTTTTGAGTTGAAATACGATATTTAACCGTGGCATTGACGACCATTAAAAAAAAACGAGGTAATAAAAATGAGAATAAAATATCCAGGAATACAGGTCTTTAAATTTGAAGTGAATTGTTCGATTGTGAGCCGTTTTTGAAATATCGCGGAGAACGTCAAACATGCCGCTTAGAAAAATGGTTGACATTATTTTCAATAACAATTCTTTGTATAAATTATTTCTAACGAGAAAAAAAAAATAAAAAATTTCAAATAAAGTTAGATCGTCATAGTTTCGAATAAAATAAACTAACGTTGGTATTGAATAGTCGGACGTCGAGACATGAGTTCCCAATACTTAGCCATTTGAAACACATTGACGGTGAAATCGCGACTTCAAAATCTGAACAACCATAAGTCTGGAATACGAATTTCAGCGAATAATTCTCTCCTCGTAAATATATCCAAGTAGATGAAGTTCGATTTTTATTAAATTTAAAATGAATTTTGGTTGGTCGTCAAATTTTCAATTCAATACCCCGGGTGTCTTGAATTCTGTTTCTTTCGGTAGAAGATATTTTCCAAAATACTTTATTCGAGCATTGTATTTATTTCGAAGCTTTTCTATCGGACTGTACAAACCGACGCGAGAATACGAAAGGTCGGACATCGATTGAGGCTAATCGATCTTTGATTACTCACGCTTGAACTGCAGGCGGTCAAAAAAAAAAAAAAAACGACGAGTGACAGGAGAAATTCGGAAGGCTAAAAAGCGTCTTGATAAAATAATTTTAAAAAAGAAGAAGAAATAATAATAATAATAATAATAATAATGATGATGATGATGATGATGATAAAAAATTTACCCTTTCAAATTTCCTACCCCTCATCGCTAAGTTTTGTTCGGCAGTTGAGGTTTTGATTTCCGTTTCATTAGCGAAGGGGAGGAGAAGGGGGAGGAGGAGAGCTTTTTGCCCGGATCAGGGAGGCGGCTCGAGCTTAATTGCCGTTGCACGCCGGGCCCCGTTAACCGTAACAGGAGAGAGCTTAGTCGAAGATGAGTTGTAAATTATTTCTATCTCATTATCAAGTCCGCTTCAGGGTAAAGCTCGTCGCTACAAAGGATGCGAACTAACGTCGTTAACGGAAAACATCCCCTAATCGTTTTCGATGCGTCCAAAAACCGCGTAAAAAGCTTTCCTCGCCGTTGCCGAGGCGATGGAGAAACGAACGGGGAAAGGGTGGCGATAAAAAATTTGAACAACAACAACAACAACAACGACAACGACAAGCGTTATATTATCACCTACGTGCGTGTACCACGCCGATAAATGATTTTACGAGGTGAAAAACGAAGCGTGTAATTTGTAAATTACAAGTATTTTTTATAGCACGGATGTGATTATCGCGAATGAATTTAAACTACAAACCGGATACCTTAGTGTGAAACAATTTTCCGAGTCACGAATTATCTGCAGTCCTTTTCTATTTTTTTTTTTTTTTTTTTTAATCATCGCTGATATTCATCAAAACTGCGAAAAAATGCAAACATGTAATAATAATATAGTGTCATGGAACAGTAATTGCTGCAATTATAACAACTCGCCAGAAAATTTCTGTGGCATGATAAGAAAAAAAAAAAGAAAGAAGATACTTGTTTCGATCGGCTACGAGGAATTATACACCAAGTTGGAAAAGTTCGCAAAACATTTTCAGGATTCGTTTACTTTTTCTTCTTCTTACTCTTCTTTCTGCTCTTACAACTGAAAAGTTTTTCGAATCGTCAATTTTTCCCGTGTATAATGAGAAAAATTGATTCATCTTCTTTTTTTCCGTACATTTTCTTCCCTCCGCCTTCTCGTTAGATTAATTTTTTTGAACACAGTTCCGGGAATCAGTTGAGAACGACAAACTTTTGCGCTCATGATTGTTGGAAAAAAAATTTCCCCCGCCGGTTTCTATTTTTCATTTTTATTTTAATTTATTTCTTTTTTTTTTTTTTTTTTTTCATCTCCTCTCCGCTCCGCTATTCGGGGAGGGAAATTTTTACACACCCTTTTTATATATTGGACGCGTCGCTTTTAACCACGGTAAATCAAATCACCGTCCATATCAAGCTTTCAAGTACAATTATACGCGTCAAAATTTTTGAAAACCCGCCATCTTCCGCCATTTCGTTTATTTTATTTTATTTTTTTTTATTTTTTTTCTCGTCTCTCGTTACATTTTATTTTTTACGGCGTTTCGTTTGATTTTTTTCTTTTTTAAATTTAACCAAAGGAAAGATTTTTTTTTTTTTTTTGTTTTTTCACCGTCCTCTTACCCCGAGAACGGATACCGTTTTACACGCAAATCCCACTTCCGCGAAATATATTCAGACTTCCGCCGAGGTTGTTTCGATTAACGAGTCTGATGCGAGAGAAAAAAAAAAAAAAAAATATTTAAAAAAAAAAAAAAACGCATCACTGCACAAGTATTTTCGAATCAACGGTACGTGTGATAACAATTTTTCTCATCGTTGCGCACAAAAGAAAAAAGAAAAAAAGAAGAAGAAAGTCACTAACTTTTTCACGTACGTTTAAATATATACACTGTAACGTGCTATAGTGTGGAATAAAAATTTCAGCAACAGTCAGCTTCTCCGTTGTTGTTGTTGTTGTTATTTTTTTTCCTCTCTCTCTCTCTCTCTCTCTCTCTCTCTCTTACCTCAGTTCTTCAACTTACTCTCTCGCTAATTAATTAAACACAAACTATGCAGGTATAAAGCTGGACGCGATGTTATTTACTCGTAATTATGAAAGTAGGTATATAAATATAAGTTTATACGCAACGAGGAAAAGTGAGTGGAGGAAAATTTTGAAAAACAAAGAAAACAGCGGAGAGAGAAAAACTGAGTGATGCAAAAGTCGAAAAGTTTGCCACTACTCCCGAGTCTCGACGTAGTTGCGTCGTCATATTTACATTCGAATCGACGTTGAAGAATTTTTTTTTTTTACTTTTTATTTTTTCTTTTTTTTTTTTTTTTTATTTTCTTTCTCGTGTCTCAGTTTTCTACAATTTTTTCATCCACTTTCCGAGTACGTGAAACGTAATTATTACTTCGGCAAGATGTGTGTATAATCAGCTTTTCATTTTCTATTCGCTTCCATTTTTTTTTTATTTATTTATTTTTTTATCTGTTCCTCTTCGTGTCCGTAAATTATTCACTTAGCTCCGTATCGCAGCCGTTATTTACACCGAAATTGCAAGGTGGATGCAGGTCACGTTATCCCCGCATACTTTGCTATCTATAACCCTCGAATCAACGCGGTGTGATTAAATTTTAATGGAATAATTTAGTCATCAGAATTTGAAATCGACGAACCGCTCATCCGGCTTCGGAAATCTGCAATTCGCTGGCTTTGGTAAAATTCAATTTTCCGAAAAGCGGACGATTATCTCGGCTAGAAAATTAGCAGGCGTTTTTCATTCGTGTTTAAACGTATGATTTTTACATCACCGTATATATAATTGCGTATTATACGTATAGTTGGAAAATAATTTGCTCGTATTGAACGAAATTTTCATTTTCTACCTAGAACTATATTTTGTCGATTGTGGTGAAAAATGAAAATAATAGTTAAGGATCGAGCGGTAACCGGAAATAAAAATTTCTCTCGGTATGGTTTTCTTCTGCTTTGCTATTTTCGTTTATTTTTTTTTTTTCTCGAAAATTGCATCATTTTTCCGTGATTCTGTGTCAATCTGACCGTCGTCGATCATTCCGATGGAAATGAAAAATCCTTTTGTGATCTCTTGAACGTTTTGTTTTTGTTTTTTTTTTTTCTTCTTCCTATCACATCGAACAGTTTTCAACCATTGTTATAATTTATCAGCTACGCGTGCAGATTGTTTTGCTGATTTTCATGATCGCTCAAAATTCCGTCTTGCGCTTTTGAAAACGATACTTTGACGATTTTCAGGCGATTTCAGCACGTTATTTACAACTGAGACTTTTCAATAGTTTACAATAATTTATTTCACCCCTAGTCGACTTCGACTCACCGATAACTTTTGACCATTCCTCTAATTCGACTAACATCGCGTTTTGGATAGTTTTTTAGATTTCGTTACTAATTTTCATCATGTCCCTTTCGTATAAATATCAAATTTTATACATATATATATACATATAAATATATCGATAGTTTCGAAAGTTTGACGTATTGCTAGAGCGCGCGTCTTTTTTTCCCACAATGCACTCGATCTCTAATTATCGGAAGGCCTGTATTCAAACTAACGTATATATGTATATATAATACGCGCTTGACTAACGATATTTCAAACTTTGCCTGGACGGCTCGAGGCGAAAGTTTCGAAAGCTCGGATCAGTTGAAACCCTTTTAATACCCTGCAGGGTTTAAAAAACGAAAAGAACATTTTTGATTCGCCGCTTTCCCCGTTCTTCCTATGCAGATTTATGTGATGGTTTTTTATTATTTACATATTTGTTTTATTCTTTATTTTTATTTTTTTTTTTTTTCATTTATTCCATTCTTTGTCTCGCCACATCGTATATATTTACAATATTTTACTTTTGCTAATCCTTCGCAGTTTCGAGATACAGAATCCAGCAAGCTTGCAGAGAATTACGGAAATTCATGTAAGCTTGATCGATGACGATACAGCTGCGGAGACGTATATTCATTATACATTCGTATAAAAATTGATCCTGTATTAATGAGGAAACGGAAAAATCTGTGATAAAAATTTATTTCACGCATATTGCGAAATTGCTTAGAATATTAAAATTTTCAGTCTCTAGGGAATTTTCGTTGGTGACGAATAATCAGATTGAATACACGTATTTTGGATATGACGGGGGGGGGGGGGGGGGGGGATTATTTTTTGCATTCTTGTATTTTTTTTTTTTTTTCAATCTGAATTTAAGCATTCAAAAATCTCCGTCAAGTATAAATTATTAGTACCTAATCAATTATGAAAATTCGCGTCATGTAAAAGAAAATAAAAAACAAAATGAAAATAAAATAAAAACAATCGACAATTTCTTTCTAAGAGAAAGCACGACGTATAATTATAATTATATAAGATAATTTTAAAGTAGAGATAATTAACGGAGGGTTTCACCTTCGATCCTCCGCCTTCGCGAACACGAATCGCAATTACAAATCAAATTTTCACGCTGTTTATGCATTGCGTTTCATGCATACAACGCATCGTGCACGAGCCCAAGGCTAATTATTAAACAAACAGATTATTAATGGGATGAACAATTCGTGCGCAGGTGAATCCGATAATCGATTTCCGATAATGCACATTTATACCTCTGTAAAGGAGTTTCAAAATGCGTAGAAAATGGCGTTACAGATAAATATACGAGTTCTTTTAATCTCAAAGAATTTGTATTTTTGGTACAGATTTTTGAATTTTTATTCTTTTTTTTTTTTTAGAATATCTACCGCGTACTTGTTGGAAAAATGTTCCAATAATGCCAGACGAATATATATATATATATATATGGGGAATTCCATGCGATTCCAACGAACGTCTGATCCTCATCATTTCTGATTTGATTTAATATTTTTTGTTGCGATAGTACCAACTTTCGAAACGGCACCCTGAATTTTTTCAGATTTTTCATTAATCCGCTCAATTATTTATAAACAGTTGAAGTGTTTTTGAAAACTGGCCGTTATTAAGATTCCGAAAAAATTCTCAGGCACTCTAGTTTCAATTCCAAACATGCCAACCGAAGAAATTACCCGAAAATTGCATCAGGCGCAAAAAACCAAATAACAATAATCAAAAAATGCCAATTGTCGTACAGAAATTCGTACGCAAATTTTCCTCACATTCAATTGAGATTAGACGAGTGAAAAATCTACCGTTCCATTCTATTCTCTTTTTGTTTTTTTTTTTTTTGTTTCTTTTTCTATTGATTTGAAAAAATTCACAGATTCCCAAAGATTTTGTTACTTCGTATCGCGTAGGAAGAATTTAAAAACGAAACAAACTCCGGAAAACGACCCTAAAATTGCGTCAAGCAAAAACAACAAAAAAAAAAAAAAACCGGTGACAACAATCGTTAAAAAAAAAAAATGTCAATTTTCACGCAAAAATTCGTACGAAAATTTTCCAGATCCACGCCGTGATCGTTTTTTTGAAAAATAGAGCCAATAAATTTGAATCTCTCGTTATTATATCACATTACACGGCAATTCGCATGTCGCATACAGTTTCACGATTCGTCTGAAATCCAACGAGAGTCTCTGGTTTTTTTTTTTTTTTTGTTTTTTATCGTTGAAATAACATTATTATCCATAGAATATATGAAACGTATACATACATACACGCAAGTTCCAACATACCGTGAATATCTGATGCGATTCTTGTCCCAAAGTAGGTATGGCATTGTTGTTATTGCTTGAGGAAACACGCGTTATTCAGGGATTCCTTTACCGCTATAATACAGCTGGAGGATTTTATTTTATTTTATTTCATTTTTGTTTATTCTTCTTCTTCTTCGTCGTTTTTTTTTTTTTTTTTTTTTTTTTCTTTCACCCTCTCTATTCCCTCTCTTCGTCCGGTATTTCGTTTTATTTTCAAAAATGGAAGCAAGAAGAAAACGTTCCAGCGCGATACTACGGTGGATAACGTTTTTCTTTTTACCGGGCATAAAAATTTTCTTCCACTTCTCTTCGTTTCTTCGCGTCGCAATTTCATATCTCACGAATCGGACGTTTCGCGTAAAATCTACAACTTCACCAACATTCTCGACACGTGTTCATAGATTCTGTCGGTATATTTTTTTTTCGCCACTTTGATACTGGCCCGAAACACTTTGTTAATATGAATAAATTTTTTTACTTTTTTTTAGAAATCTTCGGTTTAGTCGAAGCGTAAAACCGCGACTTTCAAAGATTTATAATGTTTTTGACAATCTTCGATTATTTTGGTCGAAATACCATTGAAATTTTTTTTCTTTCATTCAACGGTTGAAGAAGAAACTACAATTTATTAGTGAACTTGAATTTAAAAATTTCATTACAATACAGCGTTCGTGAAGAAAATAAAATTCATATCCGGGGGAGATTTTTCAAATCTTCGTAAGAGATTCAGGTAATCATAATGATTGCTTGTTCAAGGTTTCATCCTTGAGACAAAAAAAAAACTGTCAATCTCAACTCAAAGTTTAAGCCTGTACTATTTTACTGCTGATTAACCTCTGGCGATTCAATTATTTATTTATTTAATTGTTTTCGAGTTTAGAATTTGTGTTATTTGATTAAAAATTTATATTTTCATTTTACATGATGTACGTTTGAAATAAAAATCGAACGAGTCGAGGTTAAAAAATTCGCAATTTAATACGTGATCACGATTTTCTTTCCACAATTAAAAACTTTGTTTCCACTTTGAAATTTTATAAGTCGTTAACGAATATACGAACGATAATGAAAAATTATCATTCTGTCGATTATAGCTACGAAATAAACACACATGTTATAAAGCGTATTCCACATTTCTCGTAGGTTAAAAAATTTAGGACAGAGCAATTACATTATTCAAAAACCTCATTATATAATAAAGGAAAATTAAAAATTGTTTTCTACTGGTATTGATCGATGCAACTGTAAAAAAAATTTGAAAGACTTTAGTCGATACAAAAATAGATATATTTTCAATTTTTCTTTTTTTTTTTTTTGTTTTTTTTTCACTCAAATTGAAAGCATTTAAGCCCTTGGGAGTATAAAAATTCAAAAACAACCGTAGTAAGAACCATTCCAATGTCAGTATAACAGAGTAGACGGAATTTCATCCCTTCTTTGTGATAAAGTTTAAAAGATCCGATTATGAAAAGAAATATTCTTTGATTAACAAAAAAAAAAAAAATTCATACACGTACATAGATGTTGCCAAGATAGGTGAAATTGCATAGCAAAAAGTGAAGAGCGAAATTGGTTTTGCGCGTCTGCGTTGCTGGAATACCGCGCCCATCCCTCGGATTCGAATCGCTGCCTATTTCGCTTATATTACAGGCATTATACGCGTGGGTATATATGGAGCATTCCACGCCAATTAGACCTGGGTTTTACCCTTGAATTCTTAGATTTGGCGCGTGATTTTTTCTATGATTGTTCTCACTTCGAAGGGTACTCTGTTTTTTTTTTTTTTTTCCTTGTTTTTCGACTCAATTTTTTATTTTCTACAATTTTTAGAAACGATTTTATCGAGCGACCGAAATTAAAAATTTGAAAAAATTCTGAAAAATCCTGCGTCAGATATAAAAATTCAGGACCCGGAGTGGGCCGATTTTCCCTTCTTACTGTTTTACAAACTTTTACCCGCAAAAACATGTCATAAATTTGAAGCGAGAGTTACTTTACTATCAGTGGCTGCTGAAATATTTTCTTATATCACACCGGATTTAAAAATAAAAATTCACGTGTTTCGCAGGGGACACTTTCTCTTCTTTATTTTGCTGATAAAAAAAAAAATTGCAAATGGTAAAGTGATTCCGAAAAGTCTGAAAAAATTTTCAAAAATTCAATGTGACGTGTAAAAATGTATCAGCGACCATCCGTATTAAAATGACTTTCGCTTTTAATTTTTTTAACGTTTCTTAAAAAATTGTTAAAAATTCAAATTGAGTCGCAAAATGATGGGGGAAAAAAAAAAAAAAATCAGAGCACATTTCAAAGTGAGAACCATCGTAGGAAAAATGGCGTGCCGAATCTGAGAGGTCAAGGGTAAAAACTCGGGTCGAATTGGCGTGGAATGCCCTGTATATATACATACGCATATACATATATGTATATATGTGTAGACAAACTCGGAAAGTTTCTTGCAGGCCATCTATTATAACGAACGAGCCTGAAGCAAAGTTTGAACAATTGTTATAAGCAACTGAATATACTTGTATTATATAAACGATTGGCTTGAAAACTGTTTTAATCGGCGTAAAACAACGCGTATGAATATTATACGGCCATATTATACCCCGAATATTCTATATATACATGTGTATGTATAAACATATATATATAAATACATGTATATCTATACATTTCTGCAAAGTCGCAAGCTTAATGAGCCGCGAAGAATTATTTTACCGAGGGTGTATTTAACCCGACTTAATCGTTGCGAACCACGGATAAAAAAAATTGTCGGATGTATACTTAATTACTCGGCAAATTTTTCATCGTAATAAAACTGAGAGGAAATTTCAGAAAGATAAGAAAAAAAAACAAAAACAATCATTCGCTAAAAATCTTGACTGTAAGAATTTGCGAGGAGATTTTGTATTGTAATTATGGTAAAACTTAAATTTTCAATATAAATACAAGGCAAATAATACTTTGCTAAAATTTTTACGGAAATTTGAAACTTATTTTAATTCTGAGAACAACTCAGGAAAGATGAATTTTCATTCGAAAATATATTAAAATTGTTTAAGCTGTGGTAATTTTTTTTATTTTTTCCGAAATCATTATTCCGAGATTTTATCTTCTTTTGAGTTTTGTTTTCGACGAATTTTATTGTTTTTTTTTTTCGTTTTTGGATTCTGTTCAATAATTGGATAGTTTCATAACGTCAAATTAGACGAGTGCAGATTAAATTTTCAAAGCTTTCGCATGTTGTTTGAATTGTGTTTTTTTAGAAGCCAGTAGGATATTTCCGATTTTAGGAAAAAATTAACGTATTTTCTCAAACGTTTGTTGTAAATAAAAACTAAACAAACTTCGGTTCTGCGTTTAAATCACTTTTATTTAAATATTAATCAACGCAAAAAAAAAAAAACAAGAGAAAACTTTACAAGTAACAAGTGAAGATTTTGTTTATCATTCGATGTATGTTATCAAAATTTGATTTATTTGAATACGAGAAACTCGAAACAAAAATTTTCTTTTCTTCACCTTTGTCATCCATTTCATCCTTATTTAAATATGTACGGTAACTCGAATAGTTATTAAATCATCGCCTCTTATTGTTTACCCGAAAATGTTGCAACGCCAGGAATTAATAGTTCCGGTCAAATTTTCCAGTACTTCCTGCATACGTATTCAAGATTCTACGCCTCTCTCCGTCCGTCTCGCCTCTTCGCAGATTTCAGAGTATTCAGGCTGTCGCGTACCAAATTTAGATCAGTCCGGTTCGAAGCTCGGATAGCGACGCTCAGCGTCGCCTAAAACCAAAATAAATACCCTCGTTTCATCCGCGGGTATAATCGAGACGTTTATACCGAATAATTCCATGCCGTTTTATACGTTCGCCTAAATAATCGTTAATCGCCTTTATCCGTAGTTTGAATTTCCTCTCGATTCTAAATGACAGTGATAGTTTTATACACTCGTCGTACTTCCGGTTTTCAGCACTTAAGGGAATTCTACAACGAGGTGAGAACTTTTATCCCACAGTGTAGTTCTTGCACATTTCATTTTTACTTTTTTTTTTTTTTATTTCTGATTATAAATGTTCTCTAGGATTTCTTTTTTCTTCAATTTTTTTTTTTTTTTTTTTTCTACTTTTAATACAAAGCTATTTCTATGTACGTGAGGAATTCCGTTTCTGATTTCGTTTAAAAAATTCTCCGCAATTTTCCCAACTCTGAGACAGTGGGTTGAATTTTTTCAGATTTTTTTTATCAACCGCTCAGTTATTTATAAACACTTGAAGTGATACTGAGAAGGACGTTTTTTTATAAGACTGTACTTTTTTACTTCAAACATTTTTAAAACCAGGCCCACGACGGGCAGATATTTTCCCAATTTCATTTATTTTCAGCACTTTCAATTTTTTTTAATCACCTAAAACATTGTTCCAACTGTTTAAAAATTTCCGAAAGATTGTCAAAACTTATATTTTTCACTGCGAACAATTCTAGAACGGTTTCATTATCGGACGATATTTGTTTATTTCTTTGGCGCAATCAACTTTTTCTTCACCAAATTTACAACGAAACCGGCCTAGAAATTTTCAGAGTGGTAAAATAGGAATTTTCAGACCGTTTGAAGAATGTTATATCTAATCAATAGAATTAAAAGTGCTACAAAAAATACATACAATGAATGTTTGAAATGTTTGAAAAAGAAAATGCAGTTTTTAAAAATTTTTGAAAGAATTTTGAAAAATGTACTTTTCAAAATCACTCGGGCAGTAGAATTTCGTCGCTTTCGCCAGAGCTTTTTCAACAGCTATATATAATCTATACTTTATCTTTTCGATCTTGTGTTTTTTCTTTTTCTTTTTTGTTTTTATCGTTTTTTTTTTTTTTTTTTTTACTTTGGCCGACTCGCACAGCGTTCGTAGGTTTCACCCTCGTTGTCATCATCATCATCACTGTGGTAATTTAGCGTGCTCTCGTCGCGTAATTTCGCCCCCTTTCCTTAACCGCGGCATTTTTTTTTTTTTTTTTATCCCTCCATCAAGGATCGCTGATGAGATAGGCAGGCGAAGTATCGAAGAAAAAGTTGGCGAAATGCGGTTCAGACTGAGCGTCGAAAGCCGAGTTTTTCTCATTCGTTTCCTTTCTTTTAAACGCGTCCCAGGAATTTTTCCAGACCCAATAAACTAACCGCGAGCTTTCCCGAAATTCGAGCTTTCGCCGTGCGTATAATTAAAAATTGTATATTTATTTGTTCACTTATTTCGGAGCGAAACTGAGAAAAGGAAACGAACAAGAAACTTGTTCGAAGAAAATATTTAATTATTTCAGTAGTAAGTTTCATCGCTGAGAAGTAATTGATTCGTCACGTTTGAATGAAAAATTGTGTTCTTCAAATTGCGGCCCGTTAACTCTGTTATTTTTCTTCTTATTTCATACTTTTCTTACTCATTTTATACGCAATTAAATTTCTTTCTTACCGCGAAACGCGACGCGACTTTCCAGAGTTTCCAGATTATAATCACTCGACAATAGCCGCGACATTTTATTGTATAGCTTCAATATAATATACATTCAGTCACCTCGAGTGGCGATGATTATTTTTTCACATTTACAACACAGCTGAAACCTGTGAGAATGTAAAGATTTACTAAGTAGGTTACGTGATTGAAAATTACAAGCATGCGATAGATTTTCAGAATGAAAATAATTTTGCATCGCGTTATGCCGAATAACGGAGGCAAAGAAAATTACAACCATTTTTTTTTTTTTATTTCTGACAAATTTAAGACCAACTATCCGAACTGCAAATTGGAAAAAGTTTTTCGTAACCTAAGTATCAACCCAATAATTATTCAGTGAAATTAATCAACTACTGTTACGAAATTTGAACAAAAAGAATTAAACTTTTAAGAATCTTAATTTTTCCTCTTCTTTTCTCTCTCTCTCTTTTTTTTTGGTTAAGAATTAAAAATCACAAGAAGATCGGACGTCCTTGGCAAAAGTTTATCACAGTTCTTTGAATAAATCGACTGTGCAGTAAAAACTTGTAGATGAAAATTTGCCGACCCCGGACGAGAGCTAAAATTATAAAATTTGATTTTGGGAATTTATTGATCATTTGATGATTATATTTTATTGCTCCCCGACATTTGCGCAATTTTTGACCACCATCGTCGTATTTTTTCTTCGATTCAAAATCGAAAGTATCAATTATTACCATCATCTTACTAAACCAAGTATCTATTTAATACAACAAGTAAGAAAATGGGTGAATATTTTTATCCGAAATTGAATAAAAATTATTTTAACCAAACTATAAATTATGAAAAAGCTTTTCCGCCATCAAGACTGCGTACTGAAATTCACGAAACTTTAGCTTCGTATGCACAGTTTTAACAAAAATATAAATAAATAAAAACGAAACAGTCGATTAGTGTTCGATTATTTTTTTCGACACTATTAATCGACGAATCGATTATCTTAAGCTCATTAGCCATCGATCATTAATTATGATCGATATGGTTTTCCTTTCTCATTCAACCCGCAACTTCATTCCTCTTCGACATACCGAATGGGGAGAAAATGCGAAGTTGGCTCGCCCAAGGCTCGGTGGAAATTGTGTACGTGCTAAATTGAGGTTGACTCAACTTTACCTACTTCGCGTGGGATCTTGTACATTATACTTACGTAGGGTACGTCGCTGTACGGCTTCCTTCCATGTCATTGCTTCCGTGATGTATTATAGTTATAATAAACCCGCTTACGTACCCATACAGTATACACATATGATACATGTAACGTATAACATGCCCGCATATATTTTATAATAATGGGAAATTCCACAAACCGTGAGCGATCGGGTGACGAAATTATAATTTTTTTTTTTTTTTTTTTTATCACACAATAACCAAAAAAGGATCGACGATGGCGCAAAATGTTTAGGCGTACCTCGTTTTTCGTAATTCCAACAATATTCGAACAATTTATTGTAACGATACCTGTTTTACTCAATTTTCTGTAGTTACTGTAACGAATGAAAGTTTTTCTCAACGAACGAATTGAATCATCAGTTGCGTTGTCTCAAATTCGGAGTTGTTACAAAACAGATTCTAAACTTGACCGACTTGTCTCTTTTTTTTTTTTACCGTTAGAAATGGACCGAAAAACGAGCCATAAATTTCGAAAAATTTGACACGTTTAACACAAAGAAAAAAGAAAAACAGCTTAGTAAATCATATCTTTGCGTATGTGGAAAATTTGTCGTTTTCTGTTGCGGGAACGTTTAAGCGTTATAAATTTCCATGTTTTTCATTTGCCTGTGAAAAGTTTTTCACACACTTCCGCACGACTGCGAATGGATTATTTACATAACGTTAGACTTTGACCAGAAACGAGCGGTGCGGCATGAATATTGGATTCGTTGCATTTCGTCGGGCATTACGAAGTTTTATCAACACCTTTCTACGCGCAGGTTTGCAGTGAAACATGAAATAAGTAGGCAGGTATTTAACAGATACGAAAAGAGGCTGCAGGTTGGTTCGTAACGCGACCGTAACCATCTCTGGTAATCATTTGACGGTAGATCATAGAAAAAGCGCTAGTGGTGGTGGTGCTTGAAGAAAAGGGGGGGGGGTAAATAAAATAAGAACTCGGCAGCTGCGGTTTAATTAGACGTTATATATCGCTGGGACCTAATTAACTCTCTCATGGTTTGACGTGTATAAATAATAAATATTATAATATGCATGTATCAAGTACGCACCGCGTGATACTTTGTTTATTTATACAACAAAAGAGAGACGGGGAAACGAAGGGCGAAATATTTTCACCAAAAGAAAGAAAAGATGCGGAGGTGATAAAAATAAAAAAACTAAAAATTGGATTTTTTAATGATATTTTCTTTTTTTTTTTTTTTTTTTTTATTCTACGAAATCTCGTCAAGCTTTAATGTTATCCGACAATCGTGATTTTTATAATTTAAACTTTTGCGTCACTCGTTGTTGCGCTGAATCAATTTTTATAGCAAGATTTTGTTTTATGGTTTTTTTTTTTTTTTGACACGGTGATTACAAATCTGAAATTAGATTTGGAAAATTCAAGACGATGGATACAATACGGTGGAAGGATGTTTGAAATTTGATCGAATACGGTGAAAAAAAAAAAAAAAAAACTCTGCGTACGGGGATTTTGGGATCGCTTATTGAATTCGTCGTATTGGATTTTCAAAATCTATTTTCGGGAGAATTTTATTTTTAAAAAACACTCACCACCGTTACCTTGTAACAAAATTTTGTCATTATCTTCGAGGAAAATTCGATTTTTATTCAATCTTGTTTGTATTTTGTTGATTATTTTCGTTTCGTTGCTGCAACGAACAATTCTAATTACAAGCTTTTCCTGCCATCGCTGCAGAGAATCCAGACAAGACGCATAACCGTCTTAACAGATTGCTGGCCAGCGGCTATATTTATCTTTCATTCACTCTATCGGCGCAAATCTATACAGCTGTAGTATATAATAATACGTTAAAGCTCTGCGAGTGTTTTTTTTTTGGATATTTTCGACACTTACTCATTCGAAGATCCTACAGACTGCCGGTAAATCCGACCATTCGACGCGTCACTTTAAAAGTCACCGATTTTCTGCTCGATTCCTTGCACTTGGTTGAAAAATTTTCCACCGGTGTCTCTTCTTTTTTCACTCATTATCTTTTTTTCATTTGTTTTTCCCGCTTTTTAAAAATAACTACGTCATTTTCACAACGAGGTTTGTCATTTTACGCATTGAAAAATCACGACGGCGTTTTATTTTGACTAAAGATCGCGTTTATATTGAACGTTAATTTTTTCTTTTTTTTTCTTTTTTTTTTTTATTCCTTGTGTTTGGTAAACTTTTTACTATCAACGAATTTGACGAAATTAAAGTCGTATTACAGTCACGACGGTTTTATCATAATTTTTATAAACGAATCAATTATTCAACCGTTGTAACTAACCATTACACTAATTAATTAACAGTTCATCGCTATCTTTGCAACTAATCGAACTAATGGTTTTAACACCAAGAAAAAACTATATTCCTACGACTGTTTTAACTTCAGGAATTCACAACGTTATTCAAAACTATAATTTAACGGTCGATAATCTGTATTTTCTCACTTCACGTTCAAGGGAATAGTAACGAAAAATGGTGGGAGAGGAAAAGAAAGAATAGTTGGCAAAAAAGGGAATGATGGAAAATGAAAGGAAAAGGGGTGTAAAAAAAAGGGGGGGGAGGGGTAAATAAAATAAAAAGGAAAAGAAAAGGTACGATTAGAAGGCGGATCGTCCGGCCTGTTCGCCCTCCGATATTCTAGTACCTGTGTGCCCGTCGGAACGACGTCAAGTCGACGTTTTTCACCGTCACGCGTTATAGACGAAGAGATATAGTAGCTATAGTTGTCCGACCTCTCGACGTCGAGAAGTTATACGGATTTAATTAAAACCGATAAAGCTTCTCCAATTCTTACCGTACACTCGATCGTGCTTACGTGTGGCACGAATTACGAGTTCGCAATTGGATGAGAATATTTTTAACAAAACATCCTTTTGAAAATTGGCTCGGATCGTCGCTGGATTCGTTATTCCTATGGGGCAAATTCGAAATTCCGAATTTGAAAGGTTCCGAAAGCACTGGAGTGAAGATTTTTTGGTGGCGAAACTTGATGCAAAGAAATTAAAGCTTTCGAGAAACAACGAAAGGACAAAATTCGACTGGTCAAAGTTCCGATAGTGCTAAAGTGACAAAATTTAAATATCCGAAATATCAAAATTCCGGATGATCGGAAGATTTTACGTTCTGCGAATTTTTCGCCGTGTGAAATTTCATCGGTTTGACGATTTTTTTTTTGTTTTGGATTTTTGATATTATTACGTTGAAAATCCTGGTCATTCTGATTTTCGGTTTTTCGGATTTTTTTACAACCACTCGTCGAGTAAACTAAGCTGTGCGAGTATAGTTTAATTTTCGGAATATTACTCTGTCGAAAATTTATTTTACGGAATTTTGCTCTACCCTGAGAAAAATTTCATTTGTTACAGTAGCTAGAAAAATTGAGTAAAACAGGTATCGTTAAAAAACACTGTTTGAATATTGCTGGAATTACGAAAAACGAGGCACGCGTAAACATTTTGCGCTATTGTCAATCCTTTTTTGGTAATTGCAACGCTAAATCAGTTTCTGAGGTTTACTCTACTTTTTTTAGTTACACAAGGCGTTAACGTCAAATTTTCGCAACAGTTGCAAGAAAATCTAGCAACAGCGATAGTAATGAGAAAGAATAGTAACGGATACTAGACTTTCCGGTAACGGCTAGAAAACTGATTTTCATTTTCTACCTAGAACTATATTCCGTCGATTGTGGTAAAGAAAGCAAAAAGCAAAAGTTTCATTTTTTTGTTTCAACTTCCGCGACGAAAAAAAATCGGAACCTAGCACTTTCGACACCTTTCAAATTCCCAATTTCAATCCCGCCCGAAATTTCAATCGAAAAATTCGTCCGCCAGTGAATATAATTCGTCTAAAAAAAAAAGAAAAAAAATAACCGATTTCGAAATTAACGAGCCTCGACGACACGACGAATTTGCGTATCTCACTTTATGCCGGATAATGATTCAACAACCGCGACTATATTTCTCCACCGCGCTTGCGGCGTGATTGCGACCATGGTAAATTGAGAGCTTAAAAGTCGCATCGTCCTTCGAAGGTTGTGCCGTGCAATACAGCGTTAGAAGGCTGCGGACTTGCGACTCGGCCGAGAAAGCGAAGCGTTTGTAGCTGGATAAGACACTTGCAGGCAGTCCAGTCCAATCCGTGTACCGTGGAAAGTGGCCCATTTTCTACCAGGCTAAATATGAGGGTGGAATCGGGGGAGGAGGGTAAAAGCTTGGCAAAAAAAAAAAAAAAAAAAAAAAAAGAAATAAGAAAGAATGAAACAAAAAAAAAAAAAAAAGAAACAAAGTGGGAAGACGTAATAGAAGGGAGAAAAATTAAGGGGTGGAACCAATTAGCGGTAATGGCTGGAAGAGTGACGGAATTATCTCGCTGTTACGCTTCGCTCTGATTGATCTTAGCCCTTCGAAGGGGTTGCGGGATACACGAAAATCGATGCTTAGCAGCAATTTTGCCAACCCATCGGCAAATTTTTATCGCGTTCGATCCTGATTCATACGAAATGAAAAAGCTCATTCAAAATACATTAACAGATGTCGGGTGTTGAAATTATGAAAGAAAGTTTAGCTGAGGAAACTTTGTTTCAAATCGGGTCAATTTTTATTAAATAACGTTAAAATAAAATGAACGATTTAAATTTGGACAAATTTTAAAACTGTGAGGCGGAAAATTTTGATACTTTTTAATTTTTTGTACATGGGATGAAATTTCTAACACAGGGAATTTGAAACGAGCCTAAAAAAAAAAAAATAATTAATACCTACATATAGCCAGTCGAATTTTGTCACACATAAGTAATATATATATATATGATTGCATTTACGGAAAAAGGATTTGCCGAATCAATCCCACGGATTTAATCGGGAATAATTATTTGCTCAACAGATTGATCTCCATGCTATTATTGATTTAGGCAAATTACGTTTTACTCGAGAACCTGAATAATTACTATCGTCGACTTGACAATTGGGATTGAAGGACAACGATCGGGAAATTCAACCGAATAATTCACAGCCGAGGAGTTTTCAGAGTAAAAAGTTTATAAAAATTTTATCAGATTAATTTGTGTACTTTATGTTATCTTTTTTTTTCTCTATCGTTTACGTGTTTATCGATAATGTTTAATCTGTGATACATTCGACTATGATTTATTTCATCCGTTTTAACCGTTGATAATAAAATTCATCCTAGTTTTTTCACTGGTTTCCATGTGCATAAAAATAATGGTGATTATTTATCTTTATAATTTGCATTTTTCAAAGATAAAAACACCGTGTAAGTACAAATTGGATTTCTGATTGTAATTTGAATATGCAGTAATTGATTTGGGGCGAGGTAAAAGTTCAAAAAACCGCCTGATTCCGAATTGTTTGGTGGCGAAACTTGAAGTAAAGAAATCAAACTTTGGAGAAACAAGAAAGTTTCGAATGGTCGGAAACCTGATGGTTCAAAATTCTGTTATGCAAGATTTTGAAAATTCAAGTTACGATTGAGCCAAGTTCCGAAAAATAAAGTTTCGACGGAGTAAAATATGAGAAAAACCGAAAATCAGAAAAAGTTGTGAAATTTCACCAAGCTAGAAATTCACAGAAGTGAAAATTGGATCATTCGGAATTTCGATGTTTCAGATTGCGAAATTTTCTCATTTTTGCAATTTTCGAAACTTTGACGTTTCGTCAAAAGTCTGATTTCTCTACTTCAAATTTCACCTAAAAAAAAAAAAAACAAATCGGGATTCAGCGTGTTTTCGAGACTTGTTAAAAATCGGAATTTCAATCCTGACTCGCTTCATTTTTCTCCCAAGCGGAAAAGAAGAACGAGAAGAAAAATCAACTTTTAAGGTATCTCCTTGAATACAGACTTGCGCTTATCAAACATCGTTACACGTGTAAGTAAGTAGATAAAACAAAGTGTAACACGATCTTATTACACAACGTATACGACGCTTTAATAATCTATCAATCAATATAAAACCCTGTTATAATGAATATCCGACGTGTACCACAAATTGGTGCTTTTTCACGCGATTGAATGTCGATTTTTATCAAAAGAACGCGTCGGGCGTGAAATTTGAAGAAAAATTACAAAGAAAGAGATGAAAAATAATCAAAAAATATTCGTCAACTTTTCCGTGAGTCAATTTACATCGTCGATTGGATTTAAAAATTCAACTTCACCTTTCAAACACTGAATATCATCGTTTCATTCTTTCGATGCACACTTTTTTCCTCCTGCGACTTGATTTTCAATTTTCAACATTTCATCCAATAATTCAAACACGAACAATTTCCATTAAGATTCCTATCAATCATCCGACTAAATAGCATCGTCTCAATATTTATCTCACGAACATGTATTCAAATTATTGCACAGTCTAATCTCGCCTTACGGCAAGCACGACGTGTAATATATTGTTTAAAATATTGTATCCGTTGCTGCTGCAGCGGGAGTAATCTATAACCGTGAAAGTAATCCTCCCGTTTATCAAAGGTTCTATTCGTACGGCGAGGATGAATTTGAAAAATTGAAATAACAAAGAAATTAATAAATCCAAACTACGTGTAAGAAAATAATTAGATCGAGACGAATAATTGAAGAAACGTAAGTAGCTGAGAAGAAAAGAGTGAAATAAAAAAAAAAAAATATAATGAAGAATCGCGTGACAATTTTTCGCCTCGGGATACGTAAATAATTATTAAACGAGACGAGAAGCTTTATTCTAAATTACGCCTTGATCTTCTTACACGCTTTTTTGTACCTTGCGTTGTCTTCTCCTTTTTTTTTTTTTTTGTTTTTTTTTCGCTGTAATAACTCTCGCTTCTAGATGTCTCTTTATTCTCGTTTTCCCTGATCCGCGATTCTTTTCTTTTTCTTCTTGTTATCCTGTTTCGTAATATTTTTTTCTTTTTTTTTTCCTTGGTATTTTGTTACTCTTTCCGGAATGGTTTTTCACCGTATTCGATAAAAAAAACCATCCCGCATTGCGTGATCGGGCTAACGGACAACGTTTCCTCGGATCGAGATTCATCGTCTGACTTGTTCGAGCCTTGGAATTGCCTGATATAACACCCGAACGATCTGTACCGGTAACAACGGCTGTTACGACGTTTCAACGAATCCACAAACTGTAAAAAGATCTGAAAATAATCGAAGGATAAAGCTTTCGTGAAGATGAGATGAAAAAAAACAAAAAATCAAAAAGAATGTAGCTTGTAGAAAACATTACACCTAACCTAAACTAACCTAACCTACAATGAGAAAAATTTCATTTGTTGCAGTAACTAGAAAAATTCAGTAAAACAGGCATCGTTAAAAAAAAAAAACTGTTTGAATATCGTTGGAATTACGAAAAACGAGGTACGCGTAAACATTTTGCGCCTTCGTCGATCATTTTTTGGTTATTGCGACGCAAAATCAGTTTGTGAGGCTTACTCTACTTTTTTATTTAAACGAGGCTTTAACTTCAATTTATCGTTGCACGAGCGTTAAATTTTCGCAACAGTAGCAAGAAAATCTAGCAACAGTGATCGTGATGAGAAAGAATAGTAACGGATACTAGACTTTCCGGTAACGGCTAGAAAACTAATTTTCATTTTCTACCTAGAACTATATTTTGTCGATTGCGGTAAAAAATGAAAATAGTGAAGAACTGAACGGTAACCGGAAATAAAAATTTCTCTTACAATCAGTGCAAGCACGAAAGCTGGGATTTGGAAAATTCAAATCCTTGCAAACGAAAGTTTTATTTACAACTGACGAATAAAACTTTTATTTATCGAATACTCGGGCGAGCTTTTACGTCCCATCAAGCTTCGCGCGCATTCCCACCGTATGTGTTTTATATCACGCACGTAAGGTATGTTTAACATACCCAGCACAGCTGCGTTTAATCGCTCTCTGCACGAACAGCTTTCAGTTTTGAACCTAGCCCGGAATCTGAAATTTTATATGGCTCCGCTTTTATACTCGCAGAATATTATAGATGGCAAATTTTGAAAAGTCAGTTTCGCGGGTAAGAGTGAAAAAAAAAATTAGGCGCCTTAAATTAGAATTAAAATTTCCTACCTACCGAAACTCTGAAGTAAAATTCGAGCCGATTTCTTCCAGTTTGCGAAATCAGATATTCGTTTTCCTTCCGATACGAATCAATAGTGATAAACGAGGCATTCATTTTTGGATCACTCTTTGAGAAAACGTGATTTTTTTTTTTTTTTTTATTCCAAATTACAAAACGGAGCAGATTTTTTGGACAAAACGATTCTCAGGGAAATTGAATGATCGTCAGATATGATCGTCCAGTATCGATCAGTTAAGATTCAACATTTTAATAAAGAATGAAGAAAGAATTCAAATTCAAATTTACCCGAATTGGTAAATCGGTTGAAAACAATTTTATGCTTGATTACTGTTTTATAAAAATTACGTTACATTCACGATGGCAAACATATTTGTTAATTCGTTTTATTACCGTATCGAAAACGTTACATTGTGCGAACATTATTTCAGAAGGCGCAACGTTGAGAATGAACGAATCCAGAAATGCAGCCGTCATCGCCATTATTTTGGCGTTGACATCTCACTGTCATGGAGCAATGAACACCATAAAAATTGGTGAGTATTCAGCGCGGCGTTTTGTCTTGAAAAAACAAATAAAAAAAAAAAAAATGAAACGCAAATCCATATCCAAGAAATCAAATTGCATATTGAAAACAATTGTGCAGTCCGATATGTCATCGTAATCGTCGGATAATCCTCAGAATTGTACAGGCCGATGTTTTGCTAATTTGTTTAGAAGGCCACGAGTCGTGAATTATTCAACTTACAGATTTCAGCTTCCGCGCGAATTATTTGTCAGTGGTAAAGAATGGTTAAACGTGACGCTAAAACGTTGCAAGTAATAAATACTCACTTTATTATTATGTGTTTAAAACGAGGTATTCAGTCGTTTTTTGCCGACAACTTTTGATCCGATCAATATTTCTCAACTCGCGAGATTCAGTTTCGTAGACATTTCAAAGAGGAAAAATAAAGTATCGAAACCTTTTTTTTTTCCCGTACAAACCGAAAGGAAAAAAAAACGACGTACGCGAGAAACGTTAAAATCGTAGTTTTCATCAATTTTTAAACAATGTTTATCCACAACGTTTTTACTAACCGCAAAAAAAAATAATCAACAGCACAAGAGATACGTTCTTAATATTATCAGACCAGCGATGTAAATTATACGCAAAGTATCATCAGTCCTAAGAATAACTTATAAATTAATAGCAGAACTGGCTGTCATTTAAATAAGCCATTGATTGAATTTCAAACTTGTCGAAGGCGCATCCCCTCGGAACTTCATAATTAACAATCAATTCGCGGCGTGTTTGCATCGTAATGTAAATGGATTTCTCATCAGGAATATTAGGGTAATCGGTTAATTACAAAAGTTTAAGATAATTCCTATTTTTCAAGGCCGGTTTCGTGCCGATCACTCGTCCTGAACTCGGGGGCGAAAAAAAAAAAAGAAACGACAATGCGTTTAAATTCAAATTCAGGCACATCGTAATCCGGTTTTTTTTTTCATTTATTTTTATTTGTTTTTTTTTTATTTATCAAAAAAAATTGATCAGACGTAACTGAAGTCTGACAGAAAATTTCTTTCCTTCCTGTTTCTTCGTTAAAAATAACGAGAAATGGGCATTTCTTTTTCTTTCCTTTGAGTCTAACGTTTAAAATTTATTTCGTCGTTTCGTTTTTTCCGGAAAAAAAAAAACTGTATCAGCGAAATTTGTGAGCTTCAAAACTTCAGAGAAATCTTGACGCGAGGATTTAAGAGATGTCGCAATTTATCAACTATTTCTGTTGATCTCTTCGTGCGATTTGTATGAATTAGTTGATGATTCTTAGTGAAAGTAAGAATGAAAGGAAAAAAAGAAAGAAGGAACGGAAAGAGTGAAAATTGTCCTTGGAAAACATTCCTAATCCTTTGAGTCTAAAAAAAAAAATAGATGGTAAGTATTCTCCGCATAATTCTTTGCGGTTTCTTTTTTTCGTTATTTTTGGTGGTATACTAATCGGATTTCAATACTCGAGGGTAATGATTGCGATACAATGTAAATTATTATTGTTAGAAGCAAATTTATTGAAAATAATCGTGAAAATTTGAGGAATAATTTAATACCGAGAAAGTTGATCAAATCTGAAAATGGAATTAAAAAATTCATGACGGCGAATATCCAATATGGCGGACGAAAATTTCAAATTCGATCGAATCCGGAAAAAAAAAAAAAAATAACTCCGTCCAGGGGTATTTTGGGTCGCTGATTACGAATCTGAGATTAGATTTTGAAAACTCAGTACAGCGAATCTAAAATCAGCGACCCTGAAAAACCCCGCGTAGAGTTTTTTTTCACCACACGTATTCGATAAAAATCATGAATTTAAAATATTTGATTCTAAATTCATAATTAGCTACAGCAAAACTCACGGAATCTGACAGAACAACGTATGACTCGATGGATAAAAGTGACTGATACGATTGTAATGAAAAAAAAAAAAAAAAAATGCACAATCGTGAGAATACAAATTGTTATTAGTAATAATTTTTCGCAATATTTGCATCCTCGGTATTCGCATGTAAGACCCTTCGACTATCCGCATTATGGACCTGGGTAGGTAAGAAGTAAGGGAAAACCGACGGAGTTTGTTCCTCTGAGCACAAGCCGTTAGAGCCCGTAGGGCGAGAGTGAATCCCTCGAGAAAGTATAATAAACTGTCGAAAGATAGGCTGTATATCGACAAATGGAAAACGCGTGTAGATTTGAACTCTCCGCAGCGGGAAGAAGAGTAGCGAAAACTGGGGGGGGGGGGGGGGGGGGGGGGGGGGGGTGGAAAGGGGAGGAAAGGGAGGAAAGAGGGTCGCGAAATTATTCCCGGAGCGAAATCCCCGGCTGAAAATCACCCGCTATACGTATTCCCACCTTTCTTCTCTCTCTCTCTCTCACTCTCTCTCTTCTTTCTCTTTGCCTCGCTCTCCGCGATTCGACAAACTCTCTCGCCCTCCCCCCCCCCCCCCCCCCCCCCCCCCCTCAAACCCTCGGCGACTCGGCACGTCGTCCATTAAAAATAAAGGCCGGAATGATTTAGACCGCGAAACGTGGTCGTGAATACAGACTTCAAAATTTTCCCCACCGCGTACATACATATATATATATATATATGTAATGTAGTTTCGATACGTGTGGATCGGTCCTCAACCCCCTCCGTGTTTTGAGAGACAAAAAAATATTGTTACAGGCGAATCTTCGCTTGTTCCGAGACTTTTTTTTTTTTTTAAGAAATAATTTTTCGAAACGTCGTTTTTAATCGGATAGATTCGTTCTTGTGGAAAATCTTGTGGCAAATTTTTACGACAACGCGACAATTATCCTTCTCCGTAGAAATTGACGAATGAGTTTTGAAACTTTTTTTTTTTTTTTTTTTTCTCGACGCAAAATGCGACGGGTTAAATTTTGTAACTTCACTTTCCTACCACCTTTCCTATCCCGGTTTACTCTATTTTACTTTTCACTTTTCAACATACTGCCAAAAATATTCACACGATTGTATGAAATTATCTGTGTCATTTGAAGTTTCAAAGAGTAACATAAATTACAGCTGTGCGATTATTGGTGTGTGGAAAGAAAAACAAAAAAAAAAAACTAGAAAAAAAAAGAATACACATTTTGGCGAGACGAAAAATGATACGCTGCGTATAAATGATGACATGATTACAAAAATGATGTGTCTCGACACATTTATTGAAAAAGTTCAATGGCGGGCAGGCGAAATGTTGCCTCAAGTTTCGTCCCGAGTTTCACGGCTATACAGACGTTGCAGTTTATGGATACAAATGATTCTCACGTAAGAACTGCTCACGGAAAGAAAAACCCATCAATCTTGACGAAATCGTTTATTTGTAATGCAGATATAGAATAAACGGGAATCACGATTGAAGCTTCGATACTCACGACTGTCCAAGATGATAGAAGGCAGAGTAATTAGCTTTATATTTAACTTCGTGGATTTTTCCAAAAATGATTCTGTATCCGTGTAAATTTTTTACATCGAAAATAACACGAGTTTAAAAGGCTCGAAAAACGATTTCGCGCAATTTGCGATTTTCTATAATTTTTCTACCTCGTTTCGTTGAAATAAAAATTGTTTCCAATGAAAGATCCAGACAGAATCTCCGGGATTAAATTTTATATATCCCTGGCTCGAATATCATAAACGAGTTTTTAATTTGTCCGAAGCCATAGAAATTCTACTTGTAGCAAAGCTATGAATTTCTTCTACTGTGGGAAAAGTAATAACTGTAGCAAAATAAGTCGCCAAATGAAATTGGGGATGCATGGCATCGGGGGTTTTTTTACATGTGAGTGGATCCGTTTTCGAAAACAAGCGATCAACGGTGCGGACCTGTCGTCAAATCAGCACAAATAAATTCACCCGTCTAACAGACACTGTATAAGGAAACAGTGAGGCGCGAAGCTCCTAGTTGAAACAAAAAAATATTCGTAACGAAGACACGGTAATGACTGTGTTACGTAAAAAAAAAAATAATTCCAGTCGGAATAAATTTACGAGCAAAGTACATCGGTTTTTTCACTCCCTTATCTGTACGTTAATTATCATTCGTAATTGTATTTTCTTTTTTTTTTTTTTTTTTTCTTATTTGTCGAATAATTCTGGTTACATAACAGATAATACGCGTTATTCGTATCAATGTCGTAACTAGTTTCGACTTTGGAATTAGCGTATAAGATATATGCAAGAATCGGCTCAATTTTCGAAATAATAACAAGTTATGCGATTAATTTTTATACCGTTATTAAACGTTCTTTATTTGACGATAACTTTTTGTTTTTTTTTTTTTTTTTTTTTATCTTTCCGAACCCTGCGAAGGAGATGAAAATAATTCCTTTTACGACTGAAAATTGAGGAGACGACGGATGATGGGATTGAAATTTGCGTTCGAGCAATATTGGCTCTTTGACGCGGTAAATACGTGCACGAATAACTGCTAATAGTGAATCGAACCGCGCGGCGAAGGGGGTGAAGGGATGGTTAAAATTTGGGGAATTCACTCCGGGCGAATTTAATAATGCTAAACAAGTCTGCCGAACTTCCGGTTCAATTGCAATGTCGATGATATGGTTGGTACAAGTTTAATTAAATTCATGCCTCTAGCCGTTGGGTTGACTGAGAAACAATTATATCAAGGATTAACGAATATATCGGGATTTTTTTTAGCCGACAAAAATTACACAAAGATACGTATTTTCAATATTGTACCCGTTGTAATTTCTCACCACGTCTCCGTAACTTTTTTAATCTACAAAGTTGCCGCCTTCGGATATTTAGCACTTTTGTCAAATCAGGATCGGAAAATTAGGGCGCGCGTATCGATCATCCGAAAATCATTCATCTTTCCCGAAAAGACTTTTTCAAATTAAACCGTGATTCTCTGTAGAATATTTTAAATGAAAAAGAAACCTGACACCCTACAAGAAATAATAATTCTTTTTTGTCGACGATGCGCGGAATTTCAACCTTCCAGATAAAATTGCAGGTGATATGCTGATTTTCTTTCATTCACAGATTTTTGTATTGAAACGAAACAAGTAACGAATGCTTTCGGGAAAATAAGAATGTCGAAACGTTGTTTTTTTTTTTTTTTTTTTTTTTTTTTTACCTCAGAATCAATTACACAGGCCTGCTAAATATTAATTTCAATTTCCGCATAAAATAATAATGCCTTTTTTTTAGGTATTTAGCTAGATTGAATCGAAACGTAACGCTAATTTTTTGAATGGCAGATCGAGATTTACTTTTATGCAAGATACGTGCATGTTTAAAGATTATTGAACAATTTTTATGAAAAAATAAAACATAACGAATACAAAACTGAATGTTTGGTTTATGAAATGAACAGCGTTAGTTTTAAAAACAAGACTTGAGAGACTTGATAAATCGAAACGAATTGCGATATCTTTTTCTACTTTCTTTAAAACTCGTGTTCAATATCTTTTTCTCTCGTACTTACGTAGCTCTAAATTATATGCTCAAAATCATCGTAAACAACAACTAACGAAGGTGGATGGAATATTCAAACATCAATACTACCGTTAATTTGTATAATTAGCGCACAAATTGTAAGTCAACTCTAGTGTTACAAAGAAAAGAGAAAAAAAAAACTCTCAGAAAATTTACTAGATAGAATTTTGTAAATATGTTTTTTTTTTTTTTTCATCGATTCTTATTTAATAATCAGCGAAATTAATACTCAGTTTTGTCAGGTGAAAATCATCGCAGTCCTGTTATTATTGATCTGCATCGTTTGATCCGAACGCGATGTAGGAAAAAAAAAAAATGTTAACAAATAATTAACCAAAAAACCACTATCAATTATTTATCACGTGAAGTTATTCACACGTTATTAGAGACACCGTTGAGGCGTCCTTATCAGCGGATGAAATAATCGTAGCAGCTTGTGCTTCGAGTTACGATAAGGACGTGAGTGTAATTAGAATTTAGCAAAGACACGCGAGCCGTTTGCAAAATAATTGTTAATATTTAACGCGATAAGAAGCTACGCGTATATTATTGACCAACGCTTATTTCTATAAAATGGCAAGTCTCCGCGTCAACTTTCGCAGAAGTTAATAATTCTTTGTAAAAGAATTCTAAGGCCCCAGCTTTGTGTAACGCAGAATAGAACATCATGTTCCGATTAATATTTGCCTTCGCTATTATCACCTTCGCCGCAGCAGCTCCGCAACTTTTAACGATTGCTCTCCAGGGCAGACCGTTGTTGGATCTCGATTGTAAGTTGAGAATTTTTTTATCGCGTCATTTTAATGAAAGGGAATCACGATCGTATTTTTTTTTTTTTTTTGCCCAGTAAAAACAAAATAACACGATTTTTGTACATGAGTTGAGAAAAAAAAAAAAAGAATCGCAATTTTTTATTTTCTGTTTTTTTTTTTCTACAGATTTCATCCTGAACTGGATAAGTTTCGGTAATATTCGAAGCGAAATAAAAATGATTGAAAAATTTAACCCCGTCATTTTTCCATTCTCTTGCATTTTTTGTTTAATTTTTAATGTTCTCAGAAATTTTTTTGACTTTTCGATAGATTGAGTTGAGTATTTTTAAACAGGCGATTTGGAGTGCATTGTGTAACGTTTTTTATTCCTTGATTTTTTTCAGTGGCAAACTTAGGCCGTTGAATGATGGAAACTTGATCGAAGCATCTGCGTCGTCCCGTATTCGTAACGCGAATATGAAAAGATTTAACGAGAATTTTGGTGAGGGGGAGATAATAAAATGATTCGAAGTATCGCGTAAATGTTTTTTTTGTTTTCAAATCAAAGGATCTTGTATTATAACAATAAGAAATGTAAATTCTATTAATAAACTGCAGTGTGCTACGGAATTTTGAAAACCAATTATTTAAAAAAAAAAAATTATAACTGTATGGTACAGAAGCGAAAAAATTGATTACTTCAGTTTCTACATTTTTCTTCGGAAATGTAAAAAAGCAAGAAAATCCTGCGAAAACTTTTGGTTAAGAAAATTTTGCAAAATGGGTTATAATATTGATGTTGCAAAATTTGGAGTAACGATGTGTTGTGAAAGAGAAAACAGCGCAGCAACAATTTACGCTTTACAAATAAAAAAAGAAGATTGAAATTAATATTTAAGTTAGGCATCGATATTTTGTCAAAATAGTTCAATCGTCGTGTGAAATTATTATTATTGTTTTTTTTTTTACAAACTTTAATCCCGAATTCATCAATTCCAAATGAGAATGTTGACAAATTTTCGAGACTTCTCGAACAGGAAAACTGATTTTGCGCTGCAGTTACCAAAAAAGGATCGACGATAGCGCAAAATGTTTACGCGTTCCTCGTTTTCCGTAATTCCAACAATATTCGAACCGTTTTTTTTTTTTTTTAACGATACCAGTTTTACTGAATTTTTCCAGTTACCGTAACAAATGAAATTTTTCTCAGTGTATAAAAAAAACAAAAAAAATATCCGATAACGACGTTACGTCAAAATAACGTTTTCCATTTCTCCGTATGAAATTTTCACGCGAGCTGCGTTTAATCGCGCATGTAGAAACATATCCAACTTTGCGAATTCAATTACAGCGATTTTGCAAAGGTCGAATTTCACGTTCGAGGGGGCGGGAGGTGAAGGGAGGAAGGGAAGGGAAGAGGCTCCGTGGGGGGTGAGTTTGACTCCTCGGGGACACGAAGAACATTGATAACGACATTTAACTCCGGTTAATCGAACCGTGAACGGTTTGAGTCGAGCTTAAGGGCGAAGCTCGGTGAGTTTCAAGGGGGGGCAGGGAGGGGAGTCCGAGAGGCCGAAGGGCGAAGGATGAATAATTAAGGGAATAAAGGGCGAGTATCGGATGGAGGACGGGAACCAGAGCCGAGCTTTTTCTTTCGATCGAATTTTCGCCCCCTGCAGGGATTACGATTTCTTTTTGTTTGTTTTTTTTTTTCCTTTTTTTCCCATCATATTTTGTTCCTCAACCCCCCCCCCTCCCCATATCGCCAAAAATTACCTCACCGCGAATATTTTCACGGATAATAAAATTCATTTTCCTTCACGCCTCTGTGCCTTTTTTTCCGCGCATCAACGAATCACGTTGAACCACCACCCCTTTCTCGAATCCATTAAGGTTAATCAACGAATTCGATAAAAACTCGAATATGTTATTATTATTAGGAAATTATTTATTATTTTTCTTATTATTCTATTCTTATTCTTATTCTTTTTACGAAAACAATTTTTCTTGATGCTACTTGGCGAAAATTTTACCTACTTCTCGAGTAGATTCATGTTTGTTTCATTTTTAGTATACATGATGTAAAGGCTCATGTACAAAAACTAATCTCTATTGTATACAAGACTGTTTGTGTTTGTATTACGCTCTTATATGACCATAGCGATAGGTATGAATGAATAACCGATTATCGTTCAGCGCCTAAGTTCGTCAGTTTTGTCGAATATTTCACGGAAGACGGACGTATTTTAACAGCGATGAATTAAATTTGAAATTAATGACTCATTTTCTATAATTCAGTGTTTTTTTTTTTTTGTTAATTTATTAATCGCTTAAAAGTTAATTTATTATCGCGGAAATTGATTGAAAATTTCATCCATTTGAAACAAACTACTTCAAATTAATTGGATATTTTCACTGTTCAATTTCACGTTTGATTGATATTTTATTCAATTTTTCGTAGCAAAAGAAATATTCTTTTATTTATTCAAGCATTTATTTATAGTTGCGTCGCGTTGCTTTCAATCCAGTCAAGTGTCCTCGATTTTGGGCATTGAATTCGTTGCCGATTGATTTATCATACTTTTTCATTCGATATCGATGATCGAAACATTCGGCGAGATATATTTTTCCTCAATCCATTTCCACTCATCAGATAACATGTCGATTCTCGAATCACTCGCAACGATTATTTCTTCATATCCAACGATGAAACTTGCACATCCTGCTATAAATAATTTAGGGTGGCCCTTAGTATTGGTAAGAAAAATTCTATTTTTCTCTCACCCCTTAAATTGACTCGGAGTACTAAAAAATTATTTTTAAACGTGGAACCCGCTAGTAATTTTAATATATATATACATATATAATATATATATATGTATATTATTTAATGCTGCAAGAAAATCGGAATAATAAAACAGAGTACCTATTATAAATAAGTAGAAAATGAAGATTTGCCTCAATGAATAAAATTATTAATTAAATCTGCATACCTAAGGTGACGCGAATGAGCGTATTAACGATGATAAAAAAAAAAAAAAAAAAAAAAAACTGGAACCAGTGAAGGAGGGAAAAATTCCGATTGTGTACAGTGCACATTTACATCCGAAGTTGAAAGGGATCCTCTTGGAAAAAAAGAGCCTCGTTTGGACGGTGCTCGTTTTCTAAGGATGAGAGTGGCTCGCGTGGTGGGTATAATTTCATTTCAGGCCATTATCTCTACTCTCTCTACTCTCTCTCTCCCTCTCTCTCTCTCTCTCTCTCTCTCTCTCTTCTCCTCTTTTTTATGCAAATTTTTGCCCCTCGGTTATTCCGCCTTTCGGCTATTCGGTCGTCTTAAAAAATGATACGACGTTAAACCCCAAGTTGAAAGTTTTCCACCATTCTCCTACTCCGCTCTCTATTAAGAATAGCTGACGGTTATGAGACACGTATAAATAAACGCTACGGAAATAGTTTATTGCATAACAATTCCGCTGAGTGAGATTAATTTTTTGTCCGTTTATTGAAGGATAATCGAAAAAAAATGGTTTCAAAGTTGCTGTTAGTTTATTTTAAAAGCGAACACAATCCGACTTTGGAATTGAAATTATTGAAAAACAAGTGTAATAAGTTTGACAAATTTCAATTTTTTATTACGACTTGACAAAAATATTCCTTCGGTAATTTTTCGATCCAATCAATTTGAGTTTTACACTTTTTTGCCAACTTTTACATCCACTTTCTCACTTTCTTGGTACACTTGTTAATACGCGTATATCCGAGAAGTATGTTTGTTAGAAGTTTATAGTTTAGTCGGTTATCAACAATTAGACGCTAGTGTTTCCGTAAAACAATACAATTTTCTCAATTATACCGTGAAACGATAATTTTAAGTATGTTTGTTCGCATTACCGTTTCTCTGTTCACGTTCAAGGGTTCGATAAAATTTCGCACAACGTTCAGTTGGAGATAAGGCTAATTAATGAACGTAATTATTATTCAATTTACGCACCGCAATCGCAAACGCGTATTTTCCGAGTTAAATTCGAACCGAGCAGCGTGTATGACTCACCGGAAAATTCACCGACTAATTTGAAAATTATACGGTGAGAATTATACATTATCTTAAAATCACTACATTCAAGTAGTCAAATATTATTTCAAACTCATACTTGAGATTTTTAATTACTTAAAACGATGATAATTGAATACGTTTCGTCATTAATTTTTTTTTAATTATTTTACTCGTTTTAAAAAGCATGATAATTTATTTTATTTTTCACCTAAAATATCCTCGCTTGTAATTAAAAATAATTTCTCATACATCGGATAAAACTATAAATATTTTCCACCTCACCATCTTCTTTTCATTCGCAATGATTTTTGCTAGTTTTTTTTTTTTTGTTTTAATTTCAAATTGCCCAAAAACTCCGTAGCAAATTGCTCTTTCGACGCGTAAATTTGTTTTCTCTCGTTCACTTTTTTTACCGTTCATTTTTAATTTCCACCGCCTTTCTTCCAACTCCGTTTCGCATTCAACCTTTTTCAATTAAACCTCGCTCAATTTTGAATCAGCATACAATTCAACATTTGGTTAATTAAATTGCATTATGTAACAGAGTCTGAAAGTAAAGAGAGAGAGAGAGAGAGAGAGGGAGAGAGAGAGAAATCTAATTATTGTATAAATTTTTTAATCCGACGTGCAAAAAAAAGAAAAACATGTTACACGTATATAAAATATAATAAAAAATTTCAGATAGATTTCGTACTTTTTTACATCTGCATAGTTAATGAATTTAATTTCAAAGAGAAATGGAATGAAATTGGAGAGCTGATTAATTAGATACACCTATATAACACTGAACAGTAATAAAAGTTTAACATTATGCGTTTTCGGATGATGAGAAGAAGATTAAAAATAAAAAATTGAAAACAAACGACGAGCATTTCTCTTCGTAGATAATTTATGCGAATATATTTAATCTCCGTCTGACCGACGAATCGGACTTAATTAATTAC
The DNA here is from genome assembly GCF_021155785.1 of Neodiprion fabricii. Classification (NCBI taxonomy): domain Eukaryota; kingdom Metazoa; phylum Arthropoda; class Insecta; order Hymenoptera; family Diprionidae; genus Neodiprion; species Neodiprion fabricii. Next base: position 19,408,422 of record NC_060245.1, read on the forward strand.
TTTTGGTATATGTATACGTAGGTATGTGAAATCGACTGATGTACCAACCTTGCAGCCTCGAAAAGTTAAAATTTATATTTCCGACAGGTTAGGTTCGACTATATATAATATATATATATAGCCTAACTCGAATAATTCAACCTCGAAGGGGTTGATTTATTCCCGCACATACCTAACTGCAGTTAAATAGTTTTAGTCAACGAACAAACTTTTCCCACTCGCTTTGTAACCGTCTCTTACACTTTCTCTCTCTCTCTCTCTCTCTCTCTCTCTCTCTGTGAATATCTAAACTGAGAGAAATTTTTAGTTCCGGTTATCGCTCTGTCCTTAACTATTTTCATTTTTTACCACAATCGAAAAATATCGTTCTAGGTAGAAAATGAAAATTAGTTTTCTAGCTGTTACCGGAAAGTATAGCATCCGTTACTATTCTTTCTCATTACGATCACTGTTGCTAGATTTTCTTTCAACTGTTGGGAAAATTTAACGCTCGTGCAACGATAAATTGACGTTAAAGCCTTGTTTAACTAAAAAAATTAGAGTTAACCGAACAAACCGATTTTACTTTGCAATTACCAAAAAAGCAAAATGGTTAGGCGTACCTCGTTTTTCGTAATTCCAACAATATTCAAACAGTTTTTTTTTTAACGATACCTGTTTTACTGAATTTTTCTAGTTATTGTAACGAATGAAATTTTTCTCAGTGTACGTTGTACTCTTTGTTTATAACAAATTATTATCGTCGCGACTAATTGTACTGTCATTAGTTATTGTTAATCGTAAGTCACTCGATTTTAAATTGTAAATCTGTTTTCTACATGATTTTTCAACCCTACGTTGCTTCCACTGTTTATAATTCGTTGTTGCCTCAAGGTAAAAAACCAAGGCACAAATAAAAATCAATCGAATATCTCTGAAAGCGTGTAACGACATTCGTGCAATATCGGGAAAAAATGTAGGTTTCGATATGAAGATCGGTAGATCAAAGAAAAAATTACAATCTTGATAAAATCTTACGTTCATTTTTAAATAATCTTGAATACTTTTTTTTTTTTTTACTGTCGAGAGTACTCAATCGTACATCACTGATTGAATATCTAATTGATTTGATTCAATATTTGATCCATTCACTCGCAATAGATTATACTTTTGATCTCTGGATAGACCTATTTTTTTTTTTTTTTTTTTTTTTTTTTTTCTCTTACAAAGGATATGATTTTGGATTTGTAAAATAGAATTGATAAACAATCAATATGTCCTTTCGTCAGTTTTAATTAGCAAATCTGAACTGCTCTCTTATAATTCCGATTAACTATTTATTTATTAGTATTTTTGCGGTCGAGTCAATCATTCAATCAACATCGGATTCATGCTTGAACTGGAGTGTTCAACCTTGCGTCACTTTTTCTTTGCGTCAAGCTAATTCTCGTTGTTGTATTCACCCGATTTCTGACAATCAGCGAGCTCGTTTTGTGTCATAATCGCTGTACTTGAAACCAGACATGGCATTGTGCAACTTCTGTTCATTACGATGAATTCACGAACTGGTTTGGCGATTGTTTCGACACTGAGATCAACGCGTTAAAGCTCCAGAAATTTGCGCCCCGTCGCTCAAATATCAACAAAGACCAACTTCTCGTACGTTTGTAAAGTCGATTTTCGAACAAGTATTCGAAATTCAATTCAGCAAAGAAATAAAGTGAAGAAAGTTTTACAGAGACGATGTGTTATTTCCTTATCTCTGAAAATGTAGAAGAATTAAAATCGAAGGTGATTTAAAATTCGACATATCGAAAGAACGATTCGATTATTGTTGAACGATATTTTCACACTTGCATAAAATAAAACACAGTTGAAATGAAAATTGCAGGGATGTTCGATAATATCCAGAAAGTGTACTTTTTGTTTTATTCTCTTCAAACAATTGATTCAGAACTTTTGTCGGAAGGCAATTTTTTTTATTTACAATAAACGAAATATCTTTGTCACAAATGATTATCAATTGTTCGAATTAAAATATTCATTTTTTTTTTTCTTGTTTTCTAATGATAACGAAGATTTTTTTCATTCAACTTCAACTGCGGTTTGTTGAAAAAAAATTAAAATTGATCGCAATAGAAATGCGGTTTTTTTTAGATATTCCAAAATATCTTCCACGTTGGAATTTTGAAAAATGGACGATGATTCGCAAATTTTCTTTATCACGTTCAGTCTTTTCTCGTTCTGCAGTCACGGCGCATCGAAGAGATGAAACGGGGTCAATCCGGCTTAGAGTTTTTTTTTTTTTCTTTTTTTTTTTACACGAAACGCAGCTTTCTTCGACAGTCTCGGCTTTTCCTCTCTGGATAAAAGCCGTTCTTAAGACATATTTCGATAAAAAAAAACGAACAAAATTTCTTTTCGACTTACGATTCATTCGTAAAAAAAAAAAATAATTCTTTGCTTCTATTTTTAGCCTTGATTTTTGATTATTTGTTTTATTTTTATTTATTTTTTTTTTTTCTTCTCCCCCTCGTAAATTAGGCGAGAAAATTTATACGTCAAGGTGTAAAATAAAATCGATGCGACGTGAATTTTCTTCCGTATCGAGAGAAAGTATAGACGAGAATTTGTCTGTTCTCGGCAGATAGGCAACCTCTGCATATTCTCGCTGATGAAGACATACAGCGGCGCAGATTATTCGCGGCGTGCTGTTTCACCGAAACCCGAGTGCCTAGTTTTCGGGTCAACGTTGCTCTACGATCCTATCTCACCCTTATCCGAACGTGTAGTTGCAAACTGCAGCCTCCTCCCTCCCTCTCTCTCTCTCTCTGTCTCTATCTCTGAAATTGCATACCGGAAATTGAAATGCAGATGCCTGTGATAACGGGCATGAGTGCGAAATACTGTTTTACCGACTGAATATTACGACGAATTCGTGATATAATCGATCACCTAAATCACCAAACCCGAATAATAATAATTAAGAAAAACGGTCATACCTTTTTTTCAATTTTCACATTGCTCCATATTTCTTCTGCCAATTTTTATCATCGTGAAATTCAAATTTGCACCGAACAGCGTATTGTAAAATTTGAAAATATTTCTCTGATAATTTATTATCATCTTGTCCGTTGCTTATTTGTTGATTTGTTTATTTATTTTCTATTCGTCAACCGAATCCCATACGAAGATGAACTTGCCGAGATGATGATATTTTTCAAAATCAAATACTTCCAAGAAATATTTCTAACCAAGTCCTGCGGACATAAATTGGATGAGCTCGGAGAGTTTCTTTTCTATTTCTTTTCTTTCTGTATACATTCTTGGCTCGCAATCATTTCTCACTTTCGTCTCTGTCTGACTTTGAGAAATTTTTATCATAGGCATCACGGAGAAGAACAATAATATTCGAAATTGAAGTGAGGCGGGGGAAAATTTTTTTTTTTTCAAAATGGACGGATGGATGGTTGGACGGAGAAAAAAACTTACCACCCTTTTTTCGTACCTGCGAGAGATAAAAGTGGTAAAAGAAAGATAGAAAAAGTTTGCGACTTCGGAGATTAATATGCGTTACCTAGGTGCAGGATATAATGTTGGGATTTTCTGACACATATATATGTTTAATGTATGTACTTATCATATATATATATATATATATATATATATATATATATATATATATATATATATATATATCATAGACCTGTGCTGTGTGACAAAAATTATTTATATAACCTATTTTTGTGATATATTCCCGCTCGTATCATTCTCAAGATGCTGTTCGTCTTTCGGTACGCGAGACTCGCGTCAACTTTCTTGGATATTTTTATTACATGCGATTTGATGGTTTCATTGTACATATTGCAGAAGAGAAAGAAAGAGAAAAAATCATAGAAATTTCCAACAAACGTTATTCACAGATATTAATTTCTGTTGGGAAGTATAACTTTGGATGATTTATTTTTTTTTTCTTTCTCCAATTTTCTGATTACTGTTTTACAAAATACTTCATAAAACGCTGTCAGATCAGGAATACGTTATCAATGTGTACGTAAAGTTTTTATTCAAATTTGAAGACACGAAGTGACTAAATCAAAAAAGAAAAAAAAAAGTACCTGCGTTTTGAGTGGTTTCATAAATTTTACCGAATCATCGATGATAAAATTATCGAACATCGAAAGCAAAATGGTATAAAATTTATGACAAGTCAACGAAATTCTTCGACATTCCGCGTAATGCCGAAATAACAAGTGAATCATTGTAAAATCCTTGCCGTTTCTGGGATCCTTGTAATTATCGGCATGTCTTTGTAATCCTTGTAATCTTTGAAATCCTTTGGTAATCCTTGTAACCTTTGCTGTCCGTAGAATCCTTGTAATACTTGCAATCTCTTTGCGACGCGTGTAATATTCGTGCAATCTCTGCGGAAATAACGCGAACTGAAATAATTTCATCTAAGTTGTTTTTTATTTTTTGTTTTTTTTTTTTTTTTTCCGTTCGCGTAATTTTTTTATCCGCAAACAATGGCGAGTTACACGGTTACAGGCTTACCGATATTGGAAAATTTATTACCCCGTGAATTCCGGAACGATGGAGTATATATACGCTAGACTAATAATTCGTCCCCGTGTCGTGGAATAATTACAATTTATACATGTATAGACGATTACGCAACCGGTGCGGGTGGACCGTGTTTGCACGTTCGCTCTATGTGAGCAACGCGGTAACGAGACAAAGAGCTAGGGCTTAGATGCGAAAGGCAAAAGAGCGGTCGAAAAAGTCAGAGGAACTAATAAACAACGAAGTTTGTATGCCCGACGCGTGATTTGCACCATTGGAAATTCTTAACCCTGCGTTGAAAGTATATTTTTTATAAATAAACCAAATTCCGAGGGGTTTGTTACTATATAAAATTGGCGTACGCCGACTGCGATTACATTGATTGCCAAAGGAATGCAGGGATTACAAGGAGATTACATAGATTACAAAGATATTGAAAAGATTCTGTAGACATCAAAGATTACAAGGATTACCAGAATATTGTATTGGTTGAAAAAAATATTACAAGGCTTACAAAGACATGACAATAATTACCGAAGTTCCAGAGACGTGGCAAAGATTACAAATGTTACGATAATGTTGCTAAAATTACAAGAAAATTACACGGATTGCAAATAGATCCCGAGGATTACAAAACGATTGCAAGTGATTGCAAAAATTACAAGGAATATCAAGGATTATAAGGTTAACATGGCGAATACAAAGAGAGTGAAAGAATTACGAACGATTACGATAAATTACAGATATCACATGAGATTGCATGACGTATGTACAACGGATTACAAAACTGATTAAACCCTTGCCAATTTTCTATCCATTTAGAGGAACCAGAAACTAATAAAACGGAGCATAATTGATAAAAAAAAAAAAAGACAAACAGTACGATTTCGACGGAAAAAATACTACCAATAACGTGATATTTTTAAATTTATTAATAACTCAATTTTCTCCATCTAAATTTTGTCTGTTTAATCCGTTGATTTTGGAGAGTGATAAAAAAAAAAAAAAACTATATTTTCAGTAACGACTGGGTAGAAGATTCAACAATGAATCACGATTGATGAAACTAATTCATCGGGTCAAATGAATTTCACATTTCGACGCGATATTTGTTGAACGGTAAATGTAACTTTTGCGATATTAAATGGTCCTGATTCATCAATTCCCTTGATTATTATACAATATCTCCCAATCGCCGATCCCTGCCAAGAATTTAAAATTGCATTTAGTGTGCCTCAAACTAAATTTCGGTAATGCATTACGGTACAGAAATGAGAAATCATTGCAAACAGATCGTAATTTGAATTTATTTCCGCGTAAATGTAGAAATAAACTGATTACATTGCATATGTTTCAAAGAAATTCGAATAGCGTTGAACAGATGAACGGTTTTAAGGATTGCAAAATAAATGTGCGCGCAACAAACCCGCGGAAATACAAACTTTGATGGAAAAAAAAAGAAAAAAATGAAAAATAACTTTCACGACTTTGTTTCACCCTCCTTGTAATTCTCCGTAAGAAAGTTTTCGGTTCTAAGGTTGTTCCCCTGAAATTAACGCCTCGAGTACGGATATTCAATACCGTATTTTCCACTTTTTTTGTAGCCTCTGGAAATTCGGATTGAAAAGTTGAATAACGATTTTATTCCTCGAGAAATATGTTTTGAAAAAAATTGTACAACTATTGGCGAGATGTTGATTTAAGATGAGACGTATGTCGCTGAAATTTTGCAACATCGAATGAATACACAGTAAATTGAAAGCAGAAAAAAAAAAAAAAAAAACGTCGACGTTTTTCTCAGAAGAGAATAATTTGAAGCTGAATTTATCGATGTAAAATTGATGAATAAAAAAAATACATCACTTATGATTTCAGGTGCGATATTTCACGGTAATGGGGAAGTAGAAACTGCGGTGTTGCATCACGCCGTAAAGCAAATACGGATGCATCGAACCACCGGTCAATTTGACCTGGAACCGATTATAAAAACGGTGGAAATCGATACCGATGGAATGGGTGCCGCCGCTGCCGGTGAGTGAATTAATACAAACACCCGAACAACAACAGGGACAATTTGTCACCCGGTATATTAAACGGACCTGAAAATATTCGAAACAATGCCTGTCGTCATAGCGACGTTCAACGATATCACGGATCTCACCTCACTGCGAAATATCGAACTTTTTACCCCAATGCTCTTTGCGTTTTGTTACTTTCTTACAAGTGCTGCGAAGAAGGGGAGGAAGGGGGAGTACATTTTACTTTTTCAAGCCTCACTTTTGCCTCCGAGTTGTTCCTTTTCTTGTTTTCTTGTTTTTTTTTTTTTTTTTTTTTTTTTTATCCATCCCAATTTTCTTCTTCTTTTCTTTCAACAAGTACACTCGGGGACCATGAATCTGAGACGGATAATTTTTTACACCAGACAGTTACGTTGGCAACACTGAGAAACCCACAGCGCCACAGGCGGCCAAGCGCGAAACAAACTCAATCTCAATAAACGTAACGTAACATAACATTGACCGATCACTAAGACTCTATAATATATTACATACGAGGTCGAGAATTCTTATTCATCAATATATAACCTATGACCGTCGAATGTAACATTAGAATACCGCGCGGATAATGATTTGTTGAATTGACACGTATTACAAGGTTAGATTCGACGGTCATAGGTTATGTTACGTTTATTGAGATTGAGTTTGTTTCGCGCTTGGCCGCCTGTGGCTCTGTGGGCTTCTTAGTGTTGCCAACGTAACTGTCTAGTGTAAAAAATATGACGTCTCGGATTCATTGTCCTCAAGCTTACCTAAACACCGACAGAATTTCACCTGATCACGAGGTTTTCGTCACTTGCACCAATTCAAGAAAAGCTTGCACCGCGTTTTTTCATTTTCAATTGTATAGATAATTAGTCTGAAAGTCACGTATTTCTCCTGTAATACCCTATACAAAATTTTCAAACCCAATATACTAGTTTTAGGAAAATGATTTACGACGATTGGTATACTTGCAGAACTTAGAATCGCAAGATCGTTTGCACGTTGTTCGCTACTCGAGCTTTTATTGAGAGAAAGTGTCGTTCGAACTCCAATTTTCAAAGTCGTTCGGCTTTCCCTTCGACGCATTAATGTTTTCTGTAGTACACCATTTAACTGTGACTTTATCCGACGATAAAGAATTTCGTGAGACTTGTAAAATTCAGAAAATAATAACAAGTTTCATTGTTTTTTGGGAAGAATTTCATTTTTAAATAGAAAAACGAATTTCTGGATCCTGCAAATGAGGTCAGAGATTTTTTGGAATAAAATCAGTTTGGCTTCTTCAGCATATCGCAGTAATCGATGAAAATTAATCAAAGAGAATGTAAAAAAATATCATGATTTTTGCAATACAGGAAAATTGGTTATTTTTTTTTTTTCTCTCAACCCCAACAAAATGTCACGAGTAACGTTACAGAAATGAAAAATTCACGTTATTTCATGTAATTGCAACTGAGTATTTTCGTAAGATTTTATTTCTCCATTTCGAAACTGTAATTCTCTGAACAGAAACATAAATTTTGTGAACGAATTTCAAGAAAGTAGTAGTCAACAGATTGAGCAAAACAAAAATCGAATCCATCCAAATCTTGGAAGAGTGTAATATAATTAAACTAAAAATTAAAAAAAAAAAATCTATCCAGATCTTAAGCAATTCTCATATTTTCACCGATAAATTGTACGTTCCTTTTCAGTTTGACCGAAGATTTTTTGCACAACTTTTCCAACACATATTTTCCTTATTTATCAACTAGTAAATTTTTATAACTACACCCAATTACTTTTCTCTTACTATGGAAAAAATAAAATTTCTCACGCGCTCGATACAATTTTGCAGCCAATCTAAGACTAATTTCGGGTGGGATTTTTCAGCGGTGCTTGTTTAATTTTTTGACAACCGACCGTTTCAGCCTGCGAATTACTGGCCGAAGGTGTCGCTGCAATATTCGGACCAAAAAGTGCGTACACGAGATCCGTGGTCGCAAGTATCGCGGCTCATCACGATGTACCTCACATCGAGTATGCCTGGCGACCAGTCGAGGAATCAGAGCTCGAGTCAACAACCATCAACGTTTATCCACCCGGCAAAAACGTTTCCGAGGTTTGTTCAACAAATTAACGATTAAACACAATCGTTAAATCGCTGGCTTTCTTAGCGCGTTACCTTGAAAGTATTTTATACGCTTGATTTATCGTAGGGAATAAGGAGGAGGAAGAGATGGAATTTTTTTACACGGATGTTGCATGAATCGTTTGGCAAAAAATAGGCAGTTTTTTTTTTTTTTTTTCAATTGTTTTTCAAGTTTATCGTCTTTCAACTGTAATTTATCAAACGTTCTTTACTTTCATTTCGTTTTTTTTTTTTTCTTTAGAGTTTCTATCTTAACTAATTCCATTGGAAAATTTTTGTACCTACAAACTATTTTCGTAACAATTTTTCCTTACTGGAGTTAGTTTCAGATCATGTTATAATTCATTTTTCGAAACTTTCTCACAACTCAATTTATTACTCGTTTCCCTAATTTTCGTCTTTCTCGTTGTTTCCAATTGTGATTTGGAAATACATTTTCGATACGCAATTTTTCATTTTGAGTGGACGAATTTATTTACGAACATGTTTGAACTTTCAATCGTCCGTTGTGGTAAAAATCGATTTCCCCTCTCCTTCCTTTAACATTTGATCTGCAACTTATTTTCAAAGGTTCTTTATTCCGATCCTAATTAATTGTAAGTAAATTTTTTTTTACCAACCTTTCGATTCTATACTTTATACAAATTCAATAAAAATTACCCTTGCACTGTTCTAGAACCAAATTATTGCCCGAACAAGATTCTTTCGAGAGAAAGAATTAGTAAAAATGGAATATTTTCAGTAATCAAAGATCTTAAGTTAACAAGGTGAAAAGACTTTCCTGTTTTCATCGTTGAATATTACATGCAATCTAACGCCTATAAATATACTCACTTTTCTCTCTCTCTCTCTCTCTCTCTCTCTCCGTCAGTCACTCTTCTCATCTTTCTTTCACCCTGTATTCGCCGAATTTCAAGAAACGAGGGCTCATTGTTCCGGAAGTTGAATTATAATTGCAATGACGAGCGAAAATTCCGAGCCACTGCACAAACTCAGCTCGTTTTATACGTACACCTTATTTATTTATTTGATCGTTATAATATTTATTTTTTATTTTTCCTCCTTTTATCCTTTTCCCTCCTTCCACCGTCGTTCGTCAATATTTTTAATTTGATTTTCATTCAACTCACGCGTAACGTAAAGTACTTTGAATATATATTTTGACAAATTTACTTGCTTTCGAAGCCCCCGAAATTACCCGTTCGTTTCGTTCGTTCGTCCTTCATTCATTCGTTCGTTTCGACTCCTGGAGGTTTGGGCGCTTTTATAAATCTTTGTGAAATTGGCTGGAAGAAAAAAAAAAAAAGGAAAATAAACTGACAAGGAGAAGTGAAAAAAAAAAAAAAAAAACAGAACTGAGGTGAAAAGTAATGTTGGAAAAAAAAAAAAAAATCAGGGCAAATTACCGAACCTCCGTTATGCCTTCCTGTCGTTAAATAGCGATTACCAGCTCACGTCAAAAATTACCTCACATAATGGCGCAGAAGCTTTTAGGAAAAATTCTTATACACCGTGCTGAGTAAATATATATTACGTAATGTCTGTGAATATTGTGGAAATATTCTTTCTCGCAAGCCATCGCGTTATAACGGTCAAGGAAACACAATAGCGGATGGCAACGTTTGACAGAAGAGGTGAGAAAAAAAAAAAAAAGAAACGGAAGGAGAAAAAAAAAAAAAAACGTTCAACGTAGCGAATGAAAATACGAGTGGGCAATTTTTTAAATTCGCACACATCTCGGTTAATGTGAATGAAATTTTAAACGAAATTCTCAGTCCATTTCTGAGCTTATTTCGTTACTTTTTATATCGTTGAATCTGCATTATTACGAAAATTCGAAAAGTAAAAGAATTTTCAGACGTTTCGAAAGTCTTCGATGTCGTTTAATTTTTTTTATCGGCAAAACAATTCCGCGTGCTTCTTTTCGCTTCTCGACGTTTCGTGCGTTTCAATGCGACGATTTTGTCGGTTCGGAATGTTTATATCGTCGATTTAACGCTCGGCTTTATTTCGTTGAAGAAACGATTGAGACTACATCAAACCTGTCGTGATTCAATATAAAACCGGGTTTGTACAACGGTAACAGCCCTACGATAAAATTCACGGTGCCACATAAAGACTCGGACGATCTTGTTTACAATTGTTATACTTCTCGACTTAGGTACTCGTTCAGCCCGTACAGTCTGGTAAAAAGAAAGATTAACAATTATTTGAACAAATAATACGACAATAAAGAACAACGATAATTGCAAGATAAGTGTTTAAATGTGAAAATTCGTCTTGCGTCTTGCCAAAAAAATTTATTGAAAACGAAAATGAAGCAAGATTCATTCAAGAAAAATAATCATACCATTCGATTCAATTGCTGTAAAGTTATTTATTGATAATCTGTTTTTTTTTTTTTCACACAACCAATTACGATCACATTGAATCACAGTTTTCGAACCGTATTAATCGTTTCGTTGTTGTTGTTATTGTTATTATTATTGTTGTTGTTGTCGTTGTCTACGCGGATTTTTACATCATATCCTAATAAAACGTAATCAATTCAGAAAGCACACAGTATGAGTCTTTCCTCTCGGTAACAAAAAAACCCAATCCACCCTAGTTACGTGCATTGTTATATATATATATATATATATATACATGCCCGCAATTTTATCGCGAGTTATCTCAGAGCGGAACGTGAGTCAAACGTGAGGAATTTTACGACTAAACAGGAGATAAGAGGCATCTAGCTGATATGAGATATATATATATATATATATATAAGATTCAGTAGAAACAGGCCAATAATCTTATGTCTCGTAACTGCGGAGGGATGCTGATTTTCTGTTTACCGCGAGTTTCTTACGAGACTTTTTTTTCTTCATTCCGCGACAAGTTTCAGCACAGGAAAAAACATCGGTTACGTGAATTTTTTTTTTTTTTTTTTCTGACCCGCGAGCTTAATCGTTCAAAGAGGTAAAAACCACCCCTGAAGCTCAGCCCTAAGAATCGTTGTTTGTTGTTGTTCTTATTTATTTATTTGTTTTTTTCTGTTTTTTTTTTTTTTAAAGGCTTTCTCAACAACGACGCGAAACTATTTTGATAAAACAAACCGGGCGGTAATATCCGCATCCCTTATTTTTTTCGGGTCAATTTTAGGGGTGGTTCTTACACCTCGAACGGCCGGATTAGCACGTGAGAAAAAGAAACTACGTCGTCTGATTTTTTTTGTATTCTCGCTGGCTTTTTTTTTCTTTTTTTTTTTCATCCACTTCCAAGCCGATCGACGCGGCTGCGTTAGCGCAGTTTTCTTTTTTTTTTCTTTCGTCTTCTTCTTCTATCCTTTTTTCGACCAACCTCACGCTCAGCTGTACCTACACGGTGTAAGGGATTTAATTAAATCCGAGGCGACGTACTCAGCTTTCCAACTTTTGTTTTTTCTTGAACATTTTTCCCCCGCCTCGCCCCCACCTCGCCACGGTCGTTTCCTCGATTACTCGAGAGCTGTAAAACCGTCCGTATCGGCCAATAAAATTGTAATCGGAATTCTCGTAAATGTTCGTATATTATATGTATGTGTGTAATGTATATGTGTACACGTGTATCATATGTACTTGTATGATAACTGTATCGTAGGTGTAAATGTCCTCGGGATATCGGAAACGAGCCGAAATTGACACCGAATATTTCCTTAGTATCGCAGAGGAACAAGAAGAAGAAAGAAAAAAAAAAGAAAAAAAGTAAAATCGTTCGCGAATCAACGTGTGGAATTGAAAATGAAGAAATTTATTTCCTGTGAAACAGAATCGAAGAGAATAATTTTTTTACGAAAATTCTTTTATATAAAAAAGTCTGTAAACCAATTCTCTTACAAACAAAACAATTTTCAACGGTAGGTGATAAAAAGTTTTTTGAGAATCGTCAGATTTTTATTTTTCTTTCTTACCGTTCGTAAGAACCATTGAAATTTATCGATGCGTGTCAGAGTTAAGTACGATCGGCTCTTATATCGACGAACAGAGGTCGCGACACGTATTTTTCAAAACGTATTTTGTCTCAATTGGTGGTATTTTGGAGATTGTAAAATTACCATTTGAATAGAATCGAAACGATATATTTATAGACTTCTTTTCAGCAATCCTGAAAACTGATTCAAGCTGAAATATAATATCAGATAATTTTATGATTCTGATAAATATGTTCTCTCGAGCTTTCCGATGAAATATACGTGGACATACCTCAAGTTTCGGTTCAAACCGTAACACGCGACTCGTGAAAATCGATGAGAAAAACGAAAAGGTAAAGAAAAAAAAAAAAAAATTCGAATAGCTAGAATTTTTTTTTTTCTCTACATACGTATATTTTATTCGCCAATATCTCCACCCTTGCGCGTAGAAGCAAAGTGCTCTGGTTTCCAGTTGAAATCGACGGATTAAATTATCCGCGAGAGAGCTGCATGAATTTATACGTGTATACGTATGTACGCATATACATATATACACACAACTGTATGTACGTTATAACACATGCCAGAATTCACGTACATGATAGACCCTTTATGTATTATATCTGGTACGAATTTTGAGAGTGACGAGGGATGCAAGCGAGTTAACAACATAATATAGCTGTCGACTGAGGAAAATTTTACTTTACAATTTTTCAATTTTTTCAATTTTTTTTTTTCTTTTCTTTCAAATTTTCACTCAGAGATAGAGCGAGAGAGAAAAAAATTTACTCGCCGCTATATCGGATATAAAATATAGCTGAAAGCCGTGACAATATTCATGATTTATATTTACCCTATCTCTATGCATGTAACTGTGTGTTTTATTCATAATCGTTGAATCTGCAAAGATTCGTCAAATGACAATCGGACGAATGAAATACGACAAGATCGAGCGTGGTTGGAATTGAGAAATTGACGGTTAAATTGATGTGAATTTTAATTGGAAAGAAAATCTCCTCGATACGTGAAGAAGAAAATTGAACGGACAAATGCCTGTTTTTAATCGTTTGTTCTTTCGTATTTTTTATAACGGAATACTAACGAATTGAGACTCATTTCCCGTGTAAATGGATTTATTGTTAGTCCAACTTTCTCAAAACGAATTTTCCACAAAGCGACACAAATTTATCAATTTTAATCCATCACGATTTTACACGCAGCTTGTATTTACAAAATTTTTTCGCAATTACGTGAAGATGAATAACTAAAAACAGAATTTCATCTTGGGCAATTTTTGTTTTATTTATTTTTTTTTATTATTCGAGAATTCATTCAGAGACAACTTGAGCCATTTAAGATTGATCAAAATGAGACGAAAGGTACGTTTTTTCAATAAAAATAATGAAGTAAAATAACGCTAATATATACGTTAGAACACTACTCATAATGTTGCTTTTTTACTTGTTACAAAACTTGTTCGATTAAAATTCAGCCCGACCGACTTTAGTATCAATTTTTTGGAATTGTTTGTTTAATTGTACGCAGATTGTCGTTTCTTTTTTTTTTTCTTTTCTTCTTCCAACAATAAGAATCGAAAATCCTATTTTTCTTGATGAGAAACGAAAAATCTTGCGTTTCGTATCGCGATCTTACAGTAGCGAATAACGCGAAGTCTCTTGTTGTCTTCCTCAGGCGATAGCAACACTGATAACGGCGATGCCCTGGAAGCAGTTCATCGCGATCTATGAAACTGACGACGGTCTCTCGAGGATCCAGGACGCGCTGAAGCTTCACGGGCCTCAGGATGATCCGGTGACTGTGAGGCAGCTCGGCGAAGGACCGGATTACCGTTCTTTGTTCAAAGACGTCGCGACGTCGCGTGATATAAACATACTTCTCGACGTCGAGTACGATAATCTGATACCTGTTCTCGAACAGGCGAAACAAGTAAACCTGATGAAGGATTACTACACCTACATAATTTCCGGCTTGGTAGGAGGATTTTGAAAAATTTTGTACATTATCACAATCACAAGTTTCAAAGTGCCCAGAATTGTGTTTCGCGATTATTTGACCATTTTTCGTCTTTTATTACAATACCGTTCTTTATATTTCGTTATTACGTTTATCAGATAAGAGAAACCAGAAAAACGGGAACGTGTTAATTTATTTGTTTGTATTATCTTCAAATTTGCCCTGTAGAAATGAAATTGCGAGTCGAAATAGAATAGAATGAATCGATCCGAAGACGGGAAATATAAGTTGCTTAATAGACTTTCATTGCCTTGACAAAACTGCTCGGAAGCCAGTCTATAACTTTCCGGTTTCTCTATTTCTTTTTTTTTTTTTGTTTTTTTTTCTCGTTTCTCCTGATCTTATCTCTTGAGTAGCATCGAGACAGGCGACGAAGAGATAAAAACAAAATCGAAGAAAAAGAAAGAGAAGAAATGGGCGGATACTTGAACTGAACGCTCTATATAAAATACTCCGAACTACGAAGAAGAATAAAAGCACCGGAAGCAGTTCCAGATGTACTGGAATTGACAGTGCTTTTCTATTTTTCTAGCTTCGTTTTTGTTTTCATTTTATTTTTATTTGTTTGTTTTTTTCTTTTTTGTTTTCATACCCTGCTTCTGTTGAGACTCGGACTCTGTTTTCTCACGATGCGATTGTTTCTCCGTTCTACAGAATTTTCCGGATGATCGGATCATCGAGAACTTCAAGGACTCACCGGTTAATATCACCGGACTCGGACTCATGGAAGACAGAAAGGACGAACTGAGAGATGCCCTCAAGCTCGACATCAGGGTTCGTAATTATTTAAAACTACTCGAGTGAAATAAGCTATGTATTGAAAAATACAATCGTTACAGTCTCCTCGGGCAGTTAATAATGTCCTTTTCAAACGAAATTGTGTCTCTCATTTAACCCGTACAACGATACTCGCTCAGTGTTATCCTCAGTACGAAGATAATTGGCATATTTTTTTTTTTTTTTCGTTTTTACCTTTATTCGATGAATTAATTTTCGTTATTCACAACACGTCGTGTTTCAAATCAATATGCATCTTGGTACAGAAACCTTGACTATAGTATCTCGTTTCTGGGAAAATTTCAAATTCTTTGCCACGTTCGACAATTCTCGACCGAAAGATGTGTCCCTCTTTATTTTTGTCGGGTCTCGTGTCAAATTTCTGGGTAATGTCTTCATTAATCCCTCGGTGGACAACAGGCGAGGCACTGTTTCGAGGCTTGTGATATTGTTCAATTTTGTCCGAGTTCCAGTCCACAATACAACAGTGCTGAAATACATCTCATACCCCTGGCGAACGACGAGGGGCACTTACGAGCAGCTGACGGTCACCTTAATTTTCGTTTCATTAACCTCAGTCCCACGTTTACATCGACGAAATTATATTAAAAAAAAAAAGAGGGAAATGTTATCTCGCTCCGTGCACGCTGCGCATTGTTTGAAAAAAGGGTTGTTGTTCCTTGTCAAAAAGTTTCAGCGGATAACCGCGGCAGGAATACAAATTTTCATTATTTTCGTAGGTCATCGCGACTTGGAATAGTTTTTGCGCAAGCGTTGCAGTGTTTTTTCTTGTATTTTTTTTTTTTTTTTTTCAATTTTCTACATTACTTTTTGGCGAGAAAAAATCTTTTTCACGAATTTGTGTGGAAACTCGAGAATATAGTAAGCTCGATATCTTACGGATCTCATTAATAATTTCAGGTTGAAGACGCCCTTCTTTACGACGCTCTTTTACTCTTCAAGAAGGCGTTGGACGCGCTGAATTTGGCAAACATTGACGCAGATTCACCATTCGATCTTGTGCCAGTACCGCTGGCTTGCAATTCCGTGGAAAAATATTCGGCAGGACGCAATTTGACCGAGGCGATACGCTCCGTGAGTATAAACACGTAACGGGTGTAAGATTCACGAGGTAATTTATCAATGGTCGATAATTCGACATCGGAATAGAATATCTCGTTTCCTTACCGTCGGTAAAGAAGATGCAGTCTTATCAACTCGTTTCAAGATGTGTCGGGTGAATTCGTTGGCATACCACCGGGGGTCCTATTACCGACACTCATCATCTCTTGAAATCTTCTCAACTTCTGAAGAAATATTTTAAGGCATGGATATTCGTGCCGATCGCAAATATTCTCGCAGTTGGAAATATGTCTGAACATTATGGGGAGTTACCGATCGAATTTTCGGTCGGTAGTCGCCTTCTTTACCGACTGAATGCGTCCCGCGTTAATTTGAATTTGAACCTAGGAAACTCGAGTCGACGAGCTGACCGGTCCGATGGAGTTTGATCAGTTCGGACAGAGGCAAACGTTTCAAATTCACGTGTGGGAGTTTTACCTGGACAGGTACCAGACCATCGCTATTCAGGACAATGAAGGATTCAGGCTGACTCGGTCCGCCCAGGAGCGGAAGGATGACATCGAAAGTAAAATTAAGATCAATCGCTACAAAGTTACAACAAGAATCGTGAGTCTGGATCTCCTTGCATTGATAGACATTCGGCTGGAACCGGATTGCAGACTAAATGTTGTCCGTCTACAGGGTCCGCCATACTTTATGGAAATTCCCAAGGATTCAAACGAAGGTATCGTTATCAAAGAGAAGCGATACTACGGATACAGCGTCGATCTTATCCACGCGATATCTGAGCTCCTTAATTTTGAATACGAGTTCGAGTTGGTGCCCGACGGTAACTACGGTTCATACAGCGATGTCAACAAGACCTGGGACGGGCTTGTCAGGCGCTTGCAAGATCGCGTGAGTCAATTTTTGAGAAGAAATAATGGAGCGAGGATGATGAGGAAAGGTCATGAAATAGGACAGGACGATTTGAACGAAAATCTTTGCGAGTGCTCTTGGGCCAAAATGAAGAAACTCGTGTTTCGGCGTTTCACCGAGGAAGAAGGTGTCACAGATCGATCTCTCCGATTTGATTCCTTTCGTAATACGCTATAGTAGACTGAAAACTAAGTGACAGGTATTTTTTTTTTTTTTTTTTTTTTTTTTTTATCTGCCATTTAACACTTTAAGGTGGTAAAACCACCTTCCAAAGTAAGGAATGTCAAGGGGGGATTTGGCAGATAAAAAAAAAATACGTGTCGCTTAGTTTCTAGTCTACTATAACATATTAGAAATGAAATCAAATCGGAGAGATCGACTTGGAATACCCTTCTTGTTGGTGGGTATTCAATAGGGAGGAGAGAAAAATCGGTCTGTCCTACTTCATGTGACCTCACCCTGTGAGTGAGATACTCTTTATACGTTTCACTGAACGGTTTTGACTTCGTAATTTCAGGAAGCTGACTTGGCCATTTGCGATCTGACAATTAACCACCAGCGGGAATCGGCCGTCGACTTTACAATGCCCTTCATGAACCTTGGTGAGTTGGTAAAACCGACTGGCGAAATTACTCAGGTTTACAAATGGTTTCTCGATCCTGCTCTCTCACGTATCCGTCTCATCTCGTTTTCATACAGGTATCAGCATATTACACAGGAAGCCGGAGACTAAATCACCGGATCTTTTCTCCTTCTTGTCCCCGTTCACCACCGATGTCTGGATCTACGTCGCCACTGCCTACCTGGCCGTTTCCCTCGCATTATTTTTCCTCGCCAGGTTGGTCAAATTTTATGTTCGAATATCAGAAACGATTTTAGTCGTCGAGAAAAAAGAATTTACGAACCGTCCCGAAAATTGTCGAACATTCGAAGACCTATTTGGAGTTTCAATCCTTCGGACTGACGCAATGTACTACAAAATGGTCGAACTCGATTTCGATAATTTCAAGTTTCGACGCTTGAGTATGAAAATACAGACGAAACATGGTTTCAGAATCGCTCCGGGCGAGTGGGACAACCCTCATCCTTGCAATCCGGACCCTGAAGAATTGGAGAACAGTTTTAACTTGATGAACTCGATGTGGCTCAGCATCGGATCACTTCTGCAACAGGGTTCAGACATTCTACCGAAGTGAGCCTTCGCCTGTTGGTTTCTTTCGATGTTTTCTTTTCCCATTCTCTGTCACCCGGCAATTAACGCTTCTCAGCTGACTCTGTGGCTTCCTGGGATGCAAAACATCGCAAAGAACCCAGCGGAAGAGATCGGAAGCCGTTGGCGTTCGCGAACCGGAAGAAGAGCCTCATCTGTTTATTCCCCAAATTCATTTTCGTTTCCATGATCTGCGACCACCGCGACCTTATACCCAACTTATGCAGACGGCTTCTCATACTCGGATTCCTATCATTTCCCCGTCCATATACCCAGCATGACGTGTGTTCTCATCCAGTCAGCGAGAGAGTAGGTACAATTAACCTTAACGACGGTGTGTTTGCCGGACGCATTTGAGGCGGCTTACCACTTATTAGCGTGTCATCCCGGCGGCTATTTGTTGCCTGCAGCCGAGCTTGTTTACTCGGCGTATCCACGCTCCTGCACATGCAGGTGACGCTCGGTTAACCCGACTCCTATAGCGCGGCTGTCCGAAGTCCCGAAGCCGAGTTGGTGGTACCGCAGCACCAAGACGATGTCTGTCGCGTCGACGGTAATGCCGGTCCCTCAAATGCCGAAGACAAACATACGGTAAAAGTTTACACAACGATCATGGCTCGGCTAATTAGTGAAGGACTCTCGTAATTGCGGTGGAGCATCGTATCCACCTTCGCGTCCTTGAAACATCCGTTGGACGCTCACGCAGGCCTGAATGTCCGTTGAATTGATGACACGTAAGGCCGTTCACAGGGCACCGTCGATCCGCATGGTGGCTGGAATGTGGTGGTTCTTCACCCTGATCATGACCTCGTCCTACACCGCGAACTTGGCCGCCTTTTTGACCGCCGGAAAAATGGGCGACAGTATAACCAGCGCCGAGGATCTGGCCACGCAGTCCTCCATCAAGTATGGAGCTGTCGACGGCGGATCCACGTCCATGTTCTTTAAGGTACACTGTAAAAAATTGACGATGTTAAAATAGACCAAATAAGTCACCGGTGTGGGCTACTATATGAAACAATTCTCGTGGTCAATTCGGAACTTGAACGTCAGACAGTGTTGGATTGACGACAAGTAGTATTCGATTGACATGAAATAATGTTAGACTGAAACTGCAAAATATTGAATACTGTCCACACCGCGTGTTGTTGTTGTTTTTTTCTTTTTTTTTTCCACTCTGCAGATGCGGTGAAACGCTGTGAAACTGTGCGATAAATGTTTCTCGCGCTGACGGAGTGACGAATCAATCATGCGGTGACCATTTTTTTCCTAATATAGAATTCGAGCAACTCGGTTTACCAACGGATGTGGGCTGCTATGATGGAGGCCAGACCCAGTGTTTTTACAAAGGACAACGCCGAGGGCGTTAAACGCGTACTTGGCGAAGACAGCAAGTACGCTTTCATCATGGAGTCCACCTCCATCGAGTACCACGTAGCAAGAAGCTGCAACCTCGAACAGATCGGCGGGTTTCTAGACAACAAAGGATACGGCATTGCCATGCCTTTGAGTAAGGATAAAAATTATTATATTTTAACCATCACTCAATGATCCCGAATCGTTGGCTTGTCGCTAATCGTTGCGATGAATTTTCTATTAGCGTATCGTCATCTTCGTGTAGGTAATATTCTCTCCTGGTAAGAAAAAAAAAATTAAATTTTCTTCGTCAACTCGGAAACCCAACATCAAATTGGGTTAGATCGTCATGAAATTATAGGCTATGCAAGTTCACAGCGCGTTTTTCTTACAGTTTACTAATTTTATAGTACAGAGCCGTAAGAAGAAAGATATCCCAAGTCGATGTCGCCGACTTAGATTATTTTGTAATATGTTATAGCAGGCTAATATGTTTACTGGTTTTTAGTTTACTGTAACATATTACAACAGAAATCAAATATGAGAGATCGACCTGGGATACCTTGGAATAATATTCGACCTTTGAATTGAATCGAATGCTCAGGTTCGCCAACGTTTTGTTGGTACTTTTCCGATGTATGGTTGGTGCGTAGATCTCCATCTGATGTCTTGTTCTCCGCTTTTCCGATTCACCTTCCCTTCTTCTTCAGACTCACCGTACAGAACGTTGTTCAGCGAGGCGGTACTGAAGCTCCAAGAACAGGGTGTCTTGCAAAAGTTGAAGGACAAGTGGTGGAAGGAGAGAGACCTAAACCCAGATACAGCAAAATGCAACAAGACTGGCGAGGCGAAGGATGACTCGGACGAGCTTGAGCTCGGTATAGCAAACGTCGGTGGTGTCTTCCTCGTTTTGATGTGCGGCGTTTCGGCAGCTTGCGTAGTAGCGATCCTCGAGTTCCTCTGGAACGTCAGAAAAGTCGCCGTCGACGAAATGGTCAGTCTCGTCTGCTAACGCGTGGCTTATTTCGCTGCAGTCGCTTTTTTACTGTGCCAGGAGCGGAGTTGAAGTGCCGAAAGCGTCTAATTTCAAATTATTCGGTGGTGAAACTTGTAATAAAGATATCAAACTTTGGAGAAACAACCAAGTTTCGAACGGTCGGAAACCTGACGGCTCAAAGTACCGAAATGCAATATTCAGAAAATTAAAATTATGATTGAGCAAAGTTCCGATGGAGCAAAATTCGAAAATTAAAATGCAATCACACAGCGTGGTTTACTCGACGATTGGGTGTAAAAAAAAATGAGAAAAACCGAAAATCAGAATGTCGAAATTCCAAAACAAAGAAAGATCAAAGTGGTGAAATATCACCAAGCCAGAAATTCACGGAACTGAAAATCTTTGATCATCCGGAATTTCAACGTTACGAACTTTTTAATTTTCTCATTTTGGC
This sequence comes from Neodiprion fabricii, assembly GCF_021155785.1. Classification (NCBI taxonomy): domain Eukaryota; kingdom Metazoa; phylum Arthropoda; class Insecta; order Hymenoptera; family Diprionidae; genus Neodiprion; species Neodiprion fabricii. Next base: position 19,429,900 of record NC_060245.1, read on the forward strand.
ACTTTTGGAACTATGAGCGTCGGGTTTCATACCATACGAAACTTGGTTGTTTCTCCAAAGTTTGATATCTTTCCTTCAAGTTTCACCACTAAAAAGTTCGGAATTTTGCGCTTGCCAAACTTTTCAAATTTCAAATTTCAACCCCGCTCCCTTTGCAATATTAATTTCCAGGTGACACCGTGGGAGGCCTTCAAGGCCGAGTTTAAATTCGCGATCAATATTTGGGCCGAGACGAAACCGGTCAAGGTCGCAAAGAGCAGCAACAGGAGTTCCACTTCCGCTTTGCACACCGGCGCTGGACCGGGAAGAGCAGCATCCGTTGCCAGGTCGCTCGTAGGTTCCTTCCTCAGGCTCGATATGATCGACAAGTTCGAGAAGGACAACACATCGAATACCAGAACTGGAAATCAGAGGAACAATTGAAATTTCGTTTGATCATTATTATGACTTAGTTATTGATACTTTGAATGGCTTCAAGCGTAATCGTGAAATATTATATAACGCATAGTATTTAGTATTTATACACTGATACAATATCTTATAGTCTGGTTTGGGAAGCTACCTATAACGTTTTTATTTTATTACATTTTTTTTTTTTTTTATTCTTGCTTTCCGGAATTCCAAACGACAAGTAAACGACTAAACATCCCACCAGAGTCGGGTGACTCTGCCGGGCAGCAATAAAAAAAGGAAATGTGTGGTATGAAATGAAATTAAATAAAAGCTGCGTCATTTGTCTGTATCGTTTTTTTTTTTGTTTTATCGTCTCGAACATAATACGGCGGTGTGTAATATACTGCTGTATATTTTACGGTGTCCATAGACAATGCATCCTGTTTATTCTTCCCCGCGTTTTATAATCCGTAATATATCTGTCAACCGCGAGTTTGCGGTCGAGAACCGCAACGCGATGGACCAAACTCGACTACAAAAGCGCCGACTTATATAATATATATACATCATTTTCATCCGACAGCCGTACTTGCAACAAGTATCGCATCGCTCTGTACAATACGCGTTAGTGTAGATGAAGGGAAAATAGTTTTGCAAAAATTGCTGCTGGATTGGGAGATAAGAAGAAAACAACAAAGAAGAAAAAAAAAAAAAACCGAACAGATTTGCCAGAAAATTAAATTCATCGTTTAATAGATCTCACGATTATAATTTTATTCTTCTTTACGACTGACAAAACATTTTCCAATCATTTAATCGATGAAAAATCGAGCCAACGAAAAGAAAATGGAAAAGGAAAGTTGTTTCTTGTGTTTTTTTTTTTTTTTTTATCTTGTATCATTCAGACAGCGGTGAGTCAAGATTTAAAAACGCGCGAGGTTCAAATTCCAACTCGAGACGATTGTAGTTTTGAAAATTTGATCGGCGGCTTCGTACTTTCAAGTCATCCAGCGAGCTCTGCGGGTCTAGCTATTTTAGGTATGTATTATTATATCAAAACTGGACGGTTCGTGTAGAGTGAGATAAGAGAGACAGAGAGAGAGAGAGGGAGGGAGAGAGAGAGAGAGAGAGAGAGAGAGAGAGAGAGAGAGAGAGAGAGAGAGAGAGAGAGAGAGAGAGAGAGAGAGAGAGAGAGAGACAGAGAAACGAAATACACATGAAACAAACTTGATATTAATTACCCTCAGGCTCGACGTATTAATGCTTTTTTCCTAAGAGATAACGGGTCAAAAGTCAACCTCTAAATCACCCGGTCGCCGTGGAGGTATGAGGATATTTTCGATAAGCCCTTTGACGAAAACCGCCCCGCAATCCAGCGCCTTGAAACTGAGTTATGCGCGTCTTTTATACACGTGGATGCATACGCCAGGACAGTTGTAATTTTTGGAATGCGTATTTTGATGACAATCAACTAGTTTCGAATTACATTTTATTTTGTCCGGATATGTAGACACTTCTTTTTTTTTTTAATTTATTTGTTTATTTTTTTTTCTCTTTCATCACTTTTATCTTCGAGGATTTTCTCAAAAGTTAGTCCTCGGAGTTTTCAAGTATTATTCCATCGAACTTGTATCGAAACGCTTTCTTCATTGCTCTGTAGAAAGAGAAGAAAAAAAAAATCAATATTCGCAAATTTTTTTCAACCATAATTCTGGGAAATACTTCGTTGATATATATCGAAATGATTTTTTCAAGTGGGTTCCGGTTTCTTTTTTAATTCCAAAGAAGTAATTGCCAAGTTTTCTTTTTACCAGACATTATTTATTTCTCATTCAAATCTCTCCAAGTTTTCTACTCACAAACGGTTGAACCGCGTTAATTGACTTATTTTCTACTTTTTTTTCTTTCGCAAAATAAAACGGAAATTGCAGATAAACCTAGAAACCAATAGAGGATATTACAGATACCTTGGATTTTATTTTCTCAAGTATAAAGCTTTTTATACAGGTAAATTGGTATGAGGAGAAAAAAAATAAAAAAATTGCAATTCGAATGACTCGAAACAGGAATCTTCGTACAGTTCATCGTGTCTATGCTGTTTTTTTTTTTTTTTTTTGTCAGTTTCTAGCATAAAATGCCACGTACATTGGAGAAAGTGATTGACTTAAAACTTCTCAGTAAGCGAAGATGGGGGACTGCCGAGGCCGAGGGCTGGTGAAAAAAAAAATAAGACGCTTTTCAAATTTGAGTTATGGAAAGGGACCGAAGTCGCGTCGCGCAGAGGGTGAAAGAAGTGCCGGTAATTCTCCTGATCGCATCGCTGCTGTAGGTCCTTCGCTCAGTCCAACAATATTTGGACTTGCCCATAATGGTGTTAACGAACCTTGGTCCCCAGGGTTTTGGGATTTTCTTCCCCCTTCACCCCTCGGCTCGGCTTCGTGCCACGCGGCCTCTTTGTGGCATTATTTCCCGGCCCGAGACTCGATCCGTAGAGCTTCGAGCGGCCACCTTGCTGCCGAGGAAACTTCGACGAGTGGAAAAATCAGGAGGAAAATCCGACCGGTCACAGAGCCGGCTTTCAATTGAAGTGGGAAAAGAAAATTGCCGGTACTCTCAAACATTCTACACATCCAGAGATTTGCTGGCACGTTTCTTTTTTTTTTTTTATTTTTTTCTTACAAGAGGTTCATAATTGCTCCTATTACTTAGACGATTAGAAGAAAGAAAAATTCAATCCAAACACGCTGAAAATTCGAGAATTCGATTCAATCGCTAACGAACTCGATGAAATTCATAAGACTTTGACATCGACTTGTACACTTTAAAACTAACCGACTAGACTTTTCTTCCTATTGAGAGAGAGAATTTGAATGTGAAACCGTGCTGGACACTTTTCATTCAAAATTCGATGCAAGCAAATTTTTATTCTGATTTCGGTGATTTTACGATGTTTGGAGTTGACCGGAAAATAGTCAAAGCAATTTGACCGAACGACCGAAGCTGGGTTGAAAATTTCAAGTGTATTTGACGGTGAAATTAAAGAAAAATTCACCATCTATAGAGATTCGATTGGAGTAAGAGAAGAATTTTCATCCGATGCGGGTGTCCGTTCGACGTGAGTGTGTGTGTGTATATCACCGTATATGTAATCCATACGTATTGGTGGATGTTTGATGATTCATGGTACCCAAGGAAGTTCCGAAAAGGGCGGGCAATTATTCAGGAGTAGAATAGGCGGCAGCATCGGCGGAGGGTCCTGTGCAAACAGGAGACACGTGGGAGGTCCTGGAGGATGGATCTGGAGTCAATCCCGTTGCCCCCCGCCGAGGTGAGGCTGAGTTATGCCGAGCGGGGTCCTGCAGGACGCCGAATCCTCTTCTGACACCTTTATTTGACTCGATAAGCACCGTCTCGGCGCCTTTTGAAAAGACCCGCGTTATTACGTATACGTATATGTATATATATATATACGTTTGCTCGGAACTCGAACTCTCGAGAGCGTACATAAGAAGTAACAATGACCTGTTTGCCTTTCCAGCTTCCTTGAGAAACTACGCCGCCCAAGTGTGTATATGCACATATTATACGCACCGACGACGATGACGACGCCACCGTTTCACCCGTGCATCCGATCCCCGGTAAACCGTTCCGAGCTGTCAAAATTCAAACGGAAACCCCACAGACCCGATGCATGGTCACGAGATAATAAAGACGCTCATGGCACACCCTCACTCGAAGTGCCGACCGCCCAGACTTTCCCGGAATGCGTCATTCCATGTTTTCACCGTCATGCCGTTGCGGCTCGATAGCAGCGACTGTGACCGACTGGAATCTGGATTCATGATGTCCGGTGCTCCCGGAAATGTCCTTGAATTTTGCTTGTCCTTCGAAGGTCCCTGGAAACTGTCTTTGAATTTTTCTTGCGTACAGGAAATATTTTATTCCTAATGTCCTGGAAATGTCATTGAATTTGTTAGGGATTTTTTACAGGACACCATGGGATTTTACCAGATATGGTATGGAACCGATTACGAGGCGATCACTCGTTCGTCTTGTTACTGGCCGTGCTTTCAGTTGCACCCACAATCCAGATATGCTGTCCGTCCATTTTGCAAAACCATTGGTTCGATGGCGAAAAGGACCCAATGAAAGAATTTTGAAAGCATGCTTGAGAAGTGCGAAACATTATCGAGCAGATATCTTTATGCAACTTGAAATTAATCTTCAAAGAAAACTCTTCTGTTTCCTGACCGGTTACCCACTTTCACTAGGAATCCATACGCTGTTCATTAACTCGATGTTGAAGAGCATCCGAAACCCACAAATCTTTGTGGGATAATCTTGGAAGCACACTTACAGAGATGTTCGAACCAACATGGAGTAAACGTGGAAATCTTCATGTAACTTGCAATAATTGATCCGGAAAGAAAAGTGACCCTGACCAATTTCAAGTACTGCCAAATGACGAAGATCCGAAACCTCGAATTTCAAGCCGAAAGTTGGGTACCAAAGCAAAGCGTTGAGGATACCGCTAATTTCAATTAATGAAAGCATTAGGCCCGGCTCCCTTGAAAGATGGACCTTCGATGGAATTCAAAATGGCCTCGCGCGAGGAGCGATTACTCTTGCCGATAAGCGAGTAGATATCGTTTGTGTTTCTGCCGCTCGTTACGCGACCGTTGTAATTAAGCCGATAATGATTCTTCACCGCCTCATGCCGTACAAACTTCGCCGGTATGCAACTGCCGTTTTCGATTCTTGATAGAACCTTTGTTGTGGTTAATATGTATACTGACCGCGTTTGAAGTTCGTCTGAAACGAATTCTCTTCATTAAAATACTGTTGCGAAGTAACCGTTGAACGATCGATTGTAGAACGGATAAAAATCATAGCGAATAAACGTAATTGTGAGTGTACGATTGAGTTGCAGTTCCGAGTGTCCAACCAAAATCACACGGAATCGTAGCGTTGCTTCGAGAATTCGCACAGCTACCGTTAAATCATGAAACATCAGTAAAAATGCATGAAAATCAGATGAAACAATTTCAAAATAAATCAAATCGTGTGCGATTCCAAAAGCTGTTCAATTACAGACAGTAATAAGTATTGCTTCAGATTGAAAACTAATTTGCAATGCTGACAAGGTGATGAGAAGATCGGTGAACCAAAAGTGAGATCGAATTTGATTGTGGTAAGATCGAATTCTCGTCTACAGACGATGCGTCACAGTTTTAGAAATGGTCTGTTCAGCTACCGATGCAATCAAGCGATAGGACGATTCGCGTCCTGCGGATCAAAGGACGGCGTCCTGATCAATCCTTGAGTAATGAATACGAGAAGATTGCCAGCGATGTACAAACGCGAAGAGAGTAGGTTTGGTCTTAGGTTTCGTCAGACCCGTCGAGTGGTTGAGCATTCTGGAGTGGAAATTGATTTCGGTAGACCTCCATTACTCAAAGCGAGCGGAAAAACGTACCGACAAAAGTCAGGAGACTGATCCTTTGGGGATAAGAAGGCAAACTTATCCCAGTGAGTCGGATGGGTTCTGTGTCCCGTAGAAATTCTTGGCGCGTTTTTAACCAGCAGGAGCTGTGCAGGCGCAGAAAGGAACCCCGCGTCTCGCTTTAACCATGCCGCAATGTCTCCTTCGGCAAGGACCTCCCCAAGGATTCGAAACACCGAATCTCCAGGGAGTGCTTCGAACTTTCAATTTTAACGACAAATCCGATAGACGGTGTCAAGGTCTCCGCAGTTTTGACCAGCAAAACGGTCCGATGTTACCAGTCTGACAATTGGAGAAGCGTCACAGTTCTGGTACTTCTGCTTCTCAATATAACCGACTTGTCGTGTATTTTGAATAAACTGCGTTTGAGCGGATATTCAGCATCGGAATGAAAATACGTGCTTTTCACAGATACTGGACAAAGTGCAATAAATGCGAGCAAACCGGAATTCGAAAGCTCCTGCAACTCTTCTAATGTTGAAAAATCTGGATTGGTTTCAAGATTTCCAGGTCAACCGAATGTGGACGATGACGATACTTCCCTGAATGTAATCCAACCAGATATGGTCTGAGGCGTATCTCCTCTCATTCATAGTAATTCATGCAGCTTACACATACACACGCTGCATCTATGGGGAAGAAGTTAGCGTGGGTGATCGAACGACGTCTGCAAAGAGAGAGAAGGAGCGTGCGGCTGGAGGATATGCAAAGGCGAACAAGAAGAGATCAGACGATCGGGATCAGGACCAAGAGGACCGAAGTGCCGCTCCTTGCGCCGGCAGAGGAGTAAAACGGGCGGTGGATGGGGGGGAGGAACACTCGGGCCGTTAGGAGGAGAGAGGGAGGAATAGGACCCCAGTTAAGGAACACGATGCTATCGGCGCTTGTTAGCTCTCCAGACTTCCACAGCGGGGTGCATCCTCTGGCGGCGAAACCCTCCCTCCTTACCGCCACCCTCTCCCACCGCCCAACTAGCCCAGGATTCCGGGGTACAACGAGTCTTTCGGCATCGCCTTGCTCTCTTCGCTATAACATACACGCAAGCATCGTGAGGAGCTTCGGAGTATCGCTTGGCATTAAAACATATCATCGAAGGATCGTCGGGATATGGTAACCATGTAATAATCCGGTCTAAAGTTTTGTCGAAAGAGGGAATTTGGCACGGGGTGGACAATCCTGGAAACTAATGTCAAACTCTGGACGAGCTATGACAGTTCTCATTGACCTGATGGCTGGTATCAAAAAAAGCTGATGGAATTGTTGAAGAAAAGATAAATTCAACGTCAAGTTATCTCAAATTGTGAGCGATTGGATGTTTTAGACACTTTTCTGATATCTGTAGGATTTTACGATTGTTTTCCAACGATGGGGATTTTCAAGCAGACCTTTCGCACGTGTGATGTTACCGATCGAAGTACACTTTTTCAGCACTTTTGAGGAAGGTAAAAGAGATACATAATGGTATACAATTTCGATGGTGAAAAGTTGAATATCCTCACGGGTCTTGAATGGGAGAACGAGACTCACCCTAAATGGTGTTATAAAGCCGGTTTATTGTATCGTTAAAAGTAAAGCGTAATGGTGCCGATGAGATCGTGTAACAAAGTTTGTTTGGATTTCCAGGTCGAGTCTTCCCTACTGTTATTCTTCCTTCTTTTTCACCTCTTTAGTTCCCGCAGCGTGTTGTTGTTCTCTTTTTATCTTTACATCCGTGTGTAAGGGTTACTTACTTCTACATCACCGATACGAGTTGTGTAGCCTCGGGATGTATATATTCGTGTTTAACACACTACGTATCTACCTCTCTCTCTCGCTCTCTTTACGTTTAGATAATTACGATGAGGTAAAGAAGAATCCTTGGCGGCGAGATGGCAGTCCTTTCAACGGCCCTCTCTAAATTTGATTTATGCTGATTAAAACAGAGGAGAAATGCCGAAAGCCAGCCTGTGAGCAGGCCTTTGCAGCATGCGAGCAATATACACTTTATACGCACTTACACCATCTTACACGACGTGCGCAATATACAAGGTGTCTTTCAACTACAACCTAATCGCGTCCGCAAGTACAACCAGACAAATCTATTCGTGATAAGAAATTTCCAATCCTCAATTCGTTAATAAAATGTCCCAATTGGAAAGTTTGAAATCAAACCAAATCACCTAACTTCGAACTTGATCGTTGGAAAAATTCCAAAAAAATTCACATACCCGGAAACCGATGGCAAAAATTATGACCCAAAGTTTCATCGACATTTATCAAATACCGCGAGATTTATGGACCGTTCAATAATCGAAGTGGACGTCATTTTGAGATCAGAGATGATCGGAGTGATTTGGAGGAATTCCCAAGTACGTAGTTGTTAAAATATCATTGAATTTTGCTCTTCGTTCAGCCTGTCCGTCATAGAAAAATAATTCTCGAACACCCTCTAGACGGCGGGGTTTAGAGCAGGGGCATTAAAATTGTAACAGAAGTCGCAACACTGGTTCAGGTAACTCGTAGTAGGTACTATGTGTATCTCTGGTCTCTCAGCTTTCGAGTCGGAACCTTTACGGCTCTCTTTCAAGTTTTTAACGAACCGCCTTATCGGCTAATTATAAAGCCACGGCTGTTGTACAAATAGCCGGGTCTTAGTGGATGTAGCCCGATAAGGAACCCTCCTTCCAGCCTCCCCGCCGCTCTCAGCTACCGGACTCCGGTGCTCCCGGTCCCAACGACATTTCCGAAAAGCATTCCTTCAGAAATTCTTTTCCACCGCGATACCGCCACTCCCGTGCCCTCCTTCAGGCAGCTGCTCCCTCGATGACGTTTCTAATTTTTCACCTACATTTCTCAATGTTATCGCAGTTTTGTTTCTCATACTCTGTAATAGACTTTCCAAGAACCCGAAGTAGGCCGGTTCGTTCGAAATATCGTAGATTTCGTGAATCATCAATTTCTTTCTCAATCCAGATACGAAATCATCAGAATTTAAAATTGATCGATTCCATTCGAACGGACCGGTTGTACAGATTAATTTTGACGTAGTCACAATCGGTGATCACGAGATGCTAGTATTTTTTGAAAAATCAAATCGTCCGGAATAGTGAAACGTAATTGTGATTCAGGTCTTCCGAAACTCGTTCAAGCTTTTTCATAATCGCATGGAATGACGCCAGTTATATAGAATTGATAAACAAATAGCCTAATTTCGATTACTTGAGCATTTAACTTTAAAAAGAATGTTTAATCTGTATTGCTAATAGTGCTGATTTGAGAATAAAAATCTCTCAGCAAAAATACTACAATTTTTGATCAAAACTTTAAATAAATGTGGGAAAAAACATCAAGGGCATACAACTTATAAGAACAATTCGGTTAAGAAAATATCTTATTCAGATTATCTTTATTAAGACGAGGCTAAGTTATTTATTTGGTGAATTAAAAACGTAAATCGATCGATGTGGTATGTCGAGAAAACAGATTTCTTGCTGACGTACGCAAAAATGGCATTTTTACTTATTTATTTATTTATTTATTTACTATTTTGATGCTATTCTCAGTTTCTATCGATGATCAATAATCTGACAAAAAATCTCTAAGCAATGATATCGCAAAATGTAATATCTCGGATACTACCCGCCACTTCAATAAAAAAATAACTACAATATTGCGGCTGAATTTTTATGTTCTAGATTTGTTAAAATCACCCAATCATCGAACAATTACTTTTTCTATTTCAAAATATCTCATTAATACCATTCTGGTTTACGTGTTCTTCAGTTTTCGCTGTTTTTCTTTCGCACTAAAAGTGAAGCGGATCTAAAAACGGCCAAAAAGTGTTAAAAATAGTTGTAGAAAGAGTGAAAAAACAATCCAAAATAATCCTGATCAAAAACTCTCATCTATACACTGAGAAAAATTTTTAGTTCCGGTTACCGCTCGGTCCTTAACCATTTTCATTTTTTACCACAATCGAAAAATATAGTTCTAGGTAGAAAATGAAAATTAGTTTTCTATCTGTTACCGGAAAGTCTAGTATCCGTTACTATTCTTTCTCATTACGATCACTGTTGCTAGATTTTTTTGTAACTAATGCGTACAATGCTCGTGCAACAATAAATTGACGTTAAGGTCTCGTTTAACTAAAAAGGTAGAGTAAACCTCACCAACTGATTTTGCGTTGCAATAACCAAAAAAGGATCGACGATAGCGCAAAATGTTTACGCGTACCTCGTTTCTCGTAATTCCAACAATGTTCAAACAGTTTTTTCAACGATACCAGTTTTACTGAATTTTTCTAGTTACTATAACAAATGAAATTTGTCTCACAATCAGTGTATGTGCAGTATAAATGAACCAAGCATGCAGTAACAATATTATCTAACGTATAAAAAATAAAAAATAAAAAATTAGCAAAAATGTTCAGAGTACTTCGTGATACGAAAATTGGCAAATTTTTATAGTCTCGAAGAGCCGTCGTTCATCGGCAAAGGCGCCTGTGTAATACGTATAACTAACCTGCAACGCTTCTTACGGTGAAACACGGCTCTCCGGTATTACTCTGCAGGCCACAGAGAGTGTGCTCGTGTAACGTAACGAACCTTAAGCCTATCCGGCTACTGGTTTTACGCCCCAAGAGCCTCCGGGTATGCGGTCATTTCCGAGGCTCATATTCAGAAGAACCCAAGTCCGTCTCATCTCCGTCTTACTCTCTTCCTTCTTCATTCTTGAAAATCAATTTTTCTTTTCTAATTAAATTGAAAACTACACCCCATACATCATTTCACGTGAGTCACCAATTTCATGTGTTCGTGTGTCGAATTCGGGGAGAAATATTTCATTCAATCAAATTGAATTGGGAATTCAACGATAAATATCGACGAATATCAATTGAAAAGAAAAATGAAATGAATTGATATTTTTCGATGAATGTACAGGATAAAAATTTTATTAGAAATAAAAAATAGGCGATTGTGAATTTGCGCTGGAAATCGAATGAGATTCGGTTTTTAGTCGATTGAAAAATTGTTAATCTAGACGGAAAAATCGGTGGGCAGAAATATGTGTAAATAAATAATTTAACTTCACCGAAGGAACGAAGTGAGACCCGACCCTCTGATTCTGTGGATCGAAGATCGTTGATCTGAGATAAGAGGCTGCCGGTGAGAAACGGTTAATTTATTTACGACGCGATTCGGTTTCATTAGCATACCCATAATCCTCCATTGCGGAGCGTGCGGTGTACGGTAGTCGGTTTGGGACGACGGTTTATACCGGTACTAATCCCTCCGCCGTCCACAGCGGTTGTAAAAAGTGTGGAGAGGGATAAAATACGCGTAGAAATAATTACCGATATAATTGTTTTGATTTACATTGATTACGCACTTGGTTAGGGAGCAAAACAAAAAAAAAAAAGAAGCAAAGTATATGCGTGAGAATAATTATTCATTTCCTTATTAACTTTATTCACTGTCTATGATCGATTTTTTCCCTTCCAAACGATCCGATTTAATAAATTTGTTCAAATTCAGTCATTCTTGTGTTTCCATTCAATCAAGTCTTTCGTTTGACAAATAAACTGCCTAATAGTTTGAGTTTTTTTAGTTTTTTCGTACAATTGATTAAACGTTAGACGGTTAGGTATAGTGTTACAAAAGTGATTATTCATCAAGCTATAAAAATTTAATTAATCGTATGGGTTGAAACAAGGAATGCTAATGTTTTTATTTCATTAATATTATAGTCATTTAATTGGTTGAAATATCATTTCGTCAAATTGTGTTAGTGATTGTGCAACGTTGTTTTAAAATAAATTTTTCCAATCCAAGATAGACTGATTATATTTCTCAGTTGTAAAATGAAATTGATCCTTCTTCATTTTGCGAATCCTTAGATTTTTTAACCATACGTAAAATAGTTTTTGATTTTTCTTGTACGTTTTGTGTACGATTCTTACACGTTAGGTATAGGAAAGATATTTAACGGTGAGCAAATGTTTCGGAATTTCGGCAAAACGAAGGAATTTGGATAAGTTTCAGAATATATATACACGTAATAAAGGCTGTCAAGATTTGATATCCAACGGATCAAACGATTCTTGGAAAAGAGATCGTCATATAATGAACCGAAAAACAAACACAGTTTAACCTCGCAGGTCTGCGGGCAGCTGTCTTGTTAGAATTATTTTGCGGTTTTAAAAATCCCTTGATTTCGGCAGCTCAAAATCAATTAGCGATCCGCCTTTTGCCGACCGCAGAACGCCTCTTCGATTCTTCTATGACGCAGCCTTTAACCGCGATGTTTGCTTTAGAACGTGCGACCATTTCTAAAAATAACATCGTCGCTCAGAATTCTCCGAAATTAGGCGCCATATTTATTTCCTTATCCTTTTTCGCCTCTTTGAGGGACGCAATCAGGACTGCCGATTTTTTCAAATTTTTTGGAATAACTCTCAGCCTCTCACGACACGTTGAAATTCTTAGCTTATTTTTTGTCACCTTTCTTCGGACCAACCGAAGGCTCGATATTTTTTTCCGATTTTTACCTCAAGCAGTTCACGCCCTGCCAATTTTTCAATCTTACCGATTCGATCAGCCGATCGGCGTAATTTCAATTGGTTGTAACCTCCGATCGTCTAGTATTTAAAAGTCGAATAGTTCGTCCTGGAATATACATTTCAAAGAAGGAAGAAAACTCAATATTCTTTGCATAATTTTTTACAAATTTTTTCATAAAATTTTCGCACAAAAAATCGGTGCTTCTCTTGGCAATCTTCTCATCCGATTCGGGAAACTCATAACGGTATGGCTTAACTCTCGACTCGCGACCCTGCAGCCGCGGAATTTCATCGATGCATATCTTTCTCTCAAAATCCCAAATCCTTCGTTCGAACGACGCGACGTCCGGGTTTACGGTTCCATAATGCGAGTTTAACGATTTCTTCTGAAACGCGGCTTCGGCGGTAAATTCAGACGCCGAAGCGGCGCCGCCACCGACGTCAAGATTTTTAGACAAATTCATCGGATCCAACAGACGGCTCGATCGGCATCATCAAAAGAAAAGGACAATATGAATTTGAGAAATAGGAGAAGCTCGTAAAAATGACGTGTGTTTCGCCAATTTCAATTATAAATCAAATTTCAATTCCTCTCGTTATTTCACTTTCAGGCATAAATTTCTCTATCTCGAATTCCGAAACGATTGTTCCCAATAAAATTTCACAGGCGAAAATTTAAGTTGTAGGTGAAGAAGTGTTTAGGAAAATTCTAAATTTTGAAATTTCCCATTTTATCAAAAAAATCAACAACTTCGATTTAAACCTTGAGTAAAAAATCCATCATCGTCTGTTTTCGTTTTGCCTTCTTTACATCCGTGTAATGTACACGTAATTCGTCACCATAGAACGGCATTCAAAGACATTTGCAGCATATTTTCAAATCAGATAAAGAATCGATGGATCAAGCCTCGAGGGATCGCGATCCTCGGAATCGGCACTCCGATTACCAGCTGCGGTTGACACGCGGATCGAGATCGATCACGCGGCAAAAATCAAAGTCCTCTCCGGGTTGTTTTACTCTTTTTCGAAATTCCTTTATTTCAGTTATTCATTCAGTTTTCTCTCTCTCTCTCTCTCTCTCTCTCTCTATATATATATATATATATATATTTCTCTATCTCTTTCTCTCTGCACTGTAAATTCTTATACTCAACATCTTTTTTCCGCTGCACGCGTATTGTACATTTATAACGTTGGTCCGAAATATCGTCGGTCTTTAAAGTCGCACAAAGGATCGCTCGGGGTCAAAGAGGGCGAAGAAGAGCCGGTCAAAGGACCGTACGTAACGAGATATATTGAGAAGCTTCGGGGGCTGAAACGAGCTGATAGCTTCGCGGGGAGAAGAGCGGAGGGAGAAAGGGAGGAAGGGAATTGCGGCTGGAATAACACGAGCGGCATCCTTCGAATCATCTACAGCCAATCCATCTTATTCCGAGCATACGTATACTGCATATACGTTGAAGTATAGGTATAATATGATCTAGAATGTATGGTGTATACACTTACATGCGAGGGGTTAATCACCCATGGATTTAATGTACGCTTGATTTCAATATTAAAAAGGTTTCAAAAGATTTCAGAGATTTTTAAACGATTTCAAAAGATTGAAGGAGATTTCAGGGATTTTTGAAAAGTTTTCGAATGATTTAAAAACAATTTGAAAAGGTTTCAAGAGATTTGAAAAGATTACGAATGATTTCAATGGATCATAAAAGATTTCAGATGATCTCCATGGATTTCAAAGGATTTTAAGACATTTCAAAGATTTCAAGAACTTACAAATGATTTCAGACGGTTTCATGAGATTTCTAAGGATCACGAAGGATTGCAAGTTATTTCGAGAGAATTCAAGGGATTACAAATGATTTCAATGATTTCAAAAGATTTTATAAATGATTGCAAAATATTTCAGACGATTTTAGTGGTTTTTAAAAGATTTCAACGAATTCCAGAAAATTTCAAGAGATATCACAGACTACAAATTTCAGGAGTGATTAACCCCTCGCTTACGTTCTTCACAACTTGCAGCCCTTGCATCTCACGTGACGCGTTTAGGTCTATGAATCAAATGGTAGAATTAAAATGGGGTATTCGATGCCAATGGCAATTGAAATTTATTTTCAATTTAAGCCCGTTCTTGTTCATTGATGATTATTAAAATTTTAACAGTTCGGTTTTCGTAACGACTACACGAAAAAAAGACGATAAATTACATAATAACTGGTCGAATTAATCACCGGATCTTACCGTAACTTTTCGAACCTTGAATCGACGTCCTTCTCTATCCTGCCTCCCGATTTCTTGCGGCAATCCCGTTAAAGGCAAAACGCCGCGTCTCCATCTCTGGAGATCCGCAGCTCAGCGGCTTTTCCGCAGAAACGGGCAAATCGCAGTGGCATAAACAAAGTGCGGCATTCGCCATGTGATTCCAAGTAAATCCTCCTTATATGCGACCCCGTCGCAGGGCATCTTTGAACTCCGCACGGCGCTGCGTTAAACGCAAAGCGCTTATTAGTAAGCGTCTGCGGATCGTCTGCGGGGAGATCGGACCGTCGTTTTTCCGCAGGTCACTTGCCGCTGCGGCTTCGCGGCTCACGTTTTTACCTTTTACCGTACCCAAAGAACGCCGAGAAACGGCCACCAGGCCAACTTTGGATTTTCACTCGCCACTAAGAAAAACCCTTCAAAGCAAACGCGGCGCTGTTTTCCAGCTAATTAGTATCTACGCGATGCCCTTAAGTTGTTTTTCTTTTTCAATTCCTTCTCTCTTGCTTTCTTTTTCTGTTTCCTATTTCCTTATTTTGTTTTATTTTAATTTAAAAGGACCCATAGATACGGAATTATAGAAGGATATTACATAAACAAACGAACATAAAATAAAAAAATTAAGATACAAGATAAAATACAAAATAGTAAGTTACGTTTTTTGAATAGTTTCAAACAAACAATCAAAAGCATTCATGTAATTACGTGAAATTACTTAACAAAATAATAGTTTTACATAATACAAGCATAGAATAAAATGTTCACTTAGCAATAAGCTTACGAATCTTATCTTTCTTGTAAATAAATAATATCTTTTGACATTTGAGGAAATTTTTGAAACAGCGTAAAATTATCGAAATCTTGCGGTCGTATCTTTGAATTTTTCTTGAAATACTCTAAAAATATTTCAAATGATATTTTATATTTGCAATCAATTGAAAATGTTTTCGAATTATCATGTTATACATTTTGGAATACTTCGAAGCTTATTTTAAAAAACTTTACAAGATTTCAACACGTTACTGGTTTTAAAATCTTGTGAAAAAATTTTGAGATCGTCAAAAAATTCCTCAATATAACGTTAAATCATTCGCAATTTAATAAAATCTACAAAAATATATTTTCTTTCCGCTGTAACGCTGAAATTTGTCCAAATTTTTCTGTTTGGATGTTCTAATATGCGAGGAAAAGTTCCAATTTATTTGCATCCCAGTGAACTGCTGCTGATATAAATGCTCGATATATATTCGATAACGAAGAGTGTGAGTAAGAGATAAAAATTCAAAGAATTGTGTATAGAATGAGGCCGTTTCGCCGTTTTTCGCGTTTTAGATACGTGGTCTTCGATTCTTGGAGATATATGTATACAACAACGTCGAAATCGACTAAGGCAACCCCTTAAATGCTTATCATAGTTCTCGATTTTGATAAAAATCTGAATCCATTCTATTTCTCTCCCATAAAAATCAAAATTATTTTCTTCGTACTAATCATCGACCATACGATTTCCGAAGTTGAAGACAAAATTATTAACCATTAAATTCGTTCGTGCAATGACATCAAACGTAAATATTACGTGTCACGAATAATTTATAACAAACCAAAAAAAAAAAAAAAAACCTCCCCAATTTTTTAAATATCGCAGTGTCAAGTATTACGATAAGAAATACACATTTCAAACAGTGTGAATCATCGATCCTTCGGAGTGATTCGCAACCCCTTCGAGCTTAAGGAATTCAGATTTTCCTTTTTGTGAGGAAGAATCATAAGGGAAAAGGGCTGCGTTGTTGACGCAGGGTGGAGTGGTGGTCGTGGTCGTGGCGGGGGGAAAGGGAGAGAGTTTCTGATGGGTGGCGAAGCCGACGTCGGAGGGTTGAATCGACGTGACGCGAAGAGGGAATGGCGGCAAGCCGCAACAAAGCGGGGCCCGTTGCGTCCTCGTACAGCAATAGAAAAGCGTGTATAACAGCACGGAGGACTGGCCCACAATGCCAGTCACATGTCACCAATGCTTTGAACGATGCCGCCGAGCATTTTCTCCCCCTCTCACCCCTCACCCCTCACCGACCGTCGCCCCTTCTTACAATTGATGCCTTGGAAGCGTGTGCGTGTGTCACGCGCACAATTCATCTAGCCTAGATCATACGCGATGCTCGTCGCATCAACCTCGTAGATCAAAATCACGATTTAACGATATATCCCGCGTCTCGCTTGAGTCGATCCAAAAAGGAGGGAGAGGAAAAAAAAAACAAAGCGATTGCCGAATGCAATTTTTCTCATTGGTCGAAAAAATACGCTGCGCGAGAAATCATTTTCAATCAAAACTGAAGCTGTGATGTATTTTCGAAAAACACTTGAAATTTACAATCTCTGATCATTTTTTGAAAGGACATTTGACAGGAATTAATATATTTTGCGAAATCTAGAAAGGCGCTCAAATAACTTTCTTCAATTGCATCAAGATTCGTGAATTGAAGAATTATTAAAATCATTGAGAGCACAAAAAAATTAAAATCATTAAACATACGGAATTATATGTGCTAGCTAGTTTTTCAAGTTTCAGTTATTAAGACCTCGATCTTTTTTCAATTATCAATCTTGCTGGTGATTTGAGTAATAAATTTTTGACTTTCGTTTCTTCACTTTGGAATCCTTGCAATGAAAAACGATTCGAATCTCTTGAATGGTGCACATTTATTCTAGCTCAAAATTGGTGTCTCTTCTTAAGTCCTGAACTCCAAACACATGACACTGAGGGTGGGGGTAACAATATAGAAGAATAAAGAAATCAAATAATCACAATATCGAATTAGAGAAACAAAAAACGTAAACTCAATGTACAGAATTTGAAAATGTAAAATTTCGAAGTACCAAGAAGTGAAATCCTAGAAAGTTTAGAATATAGAATGCCAAACTGCAGAATCGTGAAGAATTCTCTCGATAACACAGAATCGTATACAGATTCTCGATTGTGCTGTTCCATGTTTTAACCATTCTATGGGTACTTCGTATGTCTGTACTTCGATCTAGTATGTTTTCAATTTTCTTTATTTGATCTTTCCACATTTTTGAGTTTTACTGATAAAATTTTCATGTCCGTGAAAATTCGATATTCTGTTCCTTCTATGAATCAGTAATTCTAGTTTTTTACACTTAGCCGTCACTGATTCGTAAATATATAAATATGCGCAGTACCTAAGCTGACGGACTTTCTCATAAGGGCTATTCCGCGTCAACCGGATCAGTCATCTCTCAGATATTTTTTTAATTTGGCATGTGGATTGTGTAGGGGGAGTTAGATTTTTGTGCCAAAGCGCGGATCTCATAATGCAAAATTCAATTTTTTATTGACAATAACAAATTAGACTCCCATTTTTTTCAAAAATTCATAACTTTGGCAAAAAATTCGATACAATATATTTTTTTTTTTCAAATTACGCGGAAAGCTCCATAGAATTTAAAAAAAAATACGAAATGTTAAAAAAAAGTTGTTATCAATTGTTTATTTAACAATGAATTTTTCAAAGATTTTTAAAACAGTGACTGACACGGTCAAATAATTTTTTTTAAATTCTGACATGTTCCTTGAACTATACTACAACCTGTGAATTAATTCCAGAGGGGTGTTTTTCTTCGTTTTCGAGTAAAAAATCTTTAAAGGTGTCGATGCGCATGAAATTGCGGTCCGTCGAGTCTCTACGTAATGGCGGGCGGCCGGTTGCCGTCCACCGCTACTCGCGGTGGCGTCGCAGCGTTATTTTAGAATCATTTTCACGATGTAGGACATGATTGAAGAATCTGAAAAAAATACTGTACCTTCACAAGGCCTGCTCAAAGCGATAAGTGAAGTTTCAAGAATGTGTTTTTATTTTGAAATAAGTAGCAAGTTATGTAATTATTATCATTTATGTGCACTCTCATGGTGTGTAACCGTTATTTTGAATCTCTGTAATAAAAAAACGGTGAAAAACACATTCTTGAAACTTCACTTATCGCTTTGAGCAGGCCTTGTGAAGGTACAGTATTTTTTTCAGATTCTTCAATCATGTCTTACATCGTGAAAATGATTCTAAAATAACGCTGCGACGCCACCGCGAGTAGCGGTGGACGGCAACCGGCCGCCCGCCATTACGTAGAGACTCGACGGGCCGCAATTTCATGCGCATCGACACCTTTAAAGATTTTTTACTCGAAAACGAAGAAAAACACCCCTCTGGAATTGATTCACAGGTTGTGGTACAGTTCAAGAAACATGTCAAAATTTTTAAAAAATTTTTTTATCGTGTCAGTCACTGTTTTGAAAATCTTTGAAAAATTCATTGTTAAATAAACAATTGATAACAACTTTTTTTTACCATTTCGTATTTTTTTTTAAATTCTATGGAGCTTTTCGCGTAATTTGAAAAAAAAAAATATATTGTATCTAATTTCTTGCCAAAGTTATGAATTTTTGAAAAAAATGAGAGTCTAATTTGTTATTGTTAATAAAAAATTGAATTTTGCATTATGAGATTCGCGCTTTGGCACAAAAATCTAACTCCCCCTACACAATCCACATGCCAAATTAAAAAAATATCTGAGAGATGACTGATCCGGTTGACGCGGAATAGCCCATAAACGAACCCATGGTATACATACCAAAGTCTATATACTTACGGAGACATCCAAAGGCTATATATTTAGGGAGATATCCAAAGGCTATACACTTGTGAAGACATCCATAGGCTATATATTTGGGGAAATATCCAAAGGCTATATACTCTGGAAGGTATCCAAAGGCTATATACTTGGAGAGACATCCAAAGGCTATATACTTAGGGGGACATCCGAAGGCTATATATTTGGGGAGACATCCAAAGGCTATATATTTGTGGAGACATCCAAAGGCTATATTCTTAGGGGGACATCCGAAGGCTATATATTTTGGGGAACATCCAAAGGCTATATACTTAGGGAGACATCCAAAGGCTATATATTTGGGGACACATCCAAAGGCTATATACTTAGGGAGACATCCAAAGGCTATATACTTAGGGGGACATCCAAAGGCTATATACTTTAGGGAACATCCGAAGGCTATATACTTAGGGAGACATCCAAAGGCTATATATTTGGGGAAACATCCAAAGGCTATATACTTAGGGAGACATCCAAAGGCTATATATTTGGGCAGACATCCAAAGGCTATATACTTAGGGAGACATCCAAAGGCTATATACTTAGGGAGACATCCAAAGGCTATATACTTAGAGAGACATCCAAAGGCTATATATTTGTGGAGACATCCAAAGGCTATATTCTTAGGAATACATCCAAAGGCTATATATTTGGGCAGACATCCAAAGGCTATATACTTGGGGAGACATCCAAAGGCTATATATTTGGGGACACATCCAAAGGCTATATACTTAGGGAGACATCCAAAGGCTATATACTTAGGGGGACATCCAAAGGCTATATACTTTGAAGAACATATAAAGGCTATATACTTAGGGAGACATCCAAAGGCTATATACTTGGGGAGACATCCAAAGGCTATATACTTAGGGGGACATCCAAAGGCTATATACTTTGGGGAACATCCAAAGGCTATATATTTGGAAAGACATCCAAAGGCTATATATTTGGGGAGACATCCAAAGGCTATATACTTGGGGAGACATCCAAAGGCTATATATTTGTGGAGACATCCAAAGGCTATATTCTTAGGGGGACATCCGAAGGCTATATATTTTGGGGAACATCCAAAGGCTATATACTTAGGGAGACATCCAAAGGCTATATACTTGGGGAGACGTCCAAAGGCTATATATTTGTGGAGGAATCCAAAGGCTATATATTTGTGGAGACATCCAAAGGCTATATTCTTAGGGGGACATCCGAAGGCTATATATTTTGGGGAACATCCAAAGGCTATATACTTAGGGTGACATCCAAAGGCTATATATTTGGGGACACATCCAAAGGCTATATACTTAGGGAGACATCCAAAGGCTATATACTTAGGGGGACATCCAAAGGCTATATACTTTGGGGAACATCCAAAGGCTATATACTTAGGGAGACATCCAAAGGCTATGTACTTGGGGAGACATCCAAAGGCTATATACTTAGGGGGACATCCGAAGGCTATATATTTTGGGGAACATCCAAAGGCTATATACTTAGGGAGACATCCAAAGGCTATATATTTGTGGAGACATCCAAAGGCTATATATTTGTGGAGACATCCAAAGGCTATATTCTTAGGGGGACATCCGAAGGCTATATATTTTGGGGAACATCCAAAGGCTATATACTTAGGGAGACATCCAAAGGCTATATATTTGTGGAGACATCCAAAGGCTATATATTTGTGGAGACATCCAAAGGCTATATTCTTAGGGGGACATCCGAAGGCTATATATTTTGGGGAACATCCAAAGGCTATATACTGAGGGAGACATCCAAAGGCTATATATTTGGGGACACATCCAAAGGCTATATACTTAGGGAGACATCCAAAGGCTATATACTTAGGGGGACATCCAAAGGCTATATACTTTGGGGAACATCCAAAGGCTATATACTTAGGGAGACATCCAAAGGCTATATACTTGGGGAGACATCCAAAGGCTATATACTTAGGGGGACATCCAAAGGCTATATACTTTGGGCAGACATCCAAAGGCTATATTCTTAGGGGGACATCCGAAGGCTATATATTTGGGCAGACATCCAAAGGCTATATACTTTGGGAGACATCCAAAGGCTATATACTTAGAGAGACATCCAAAGGCTATATATTTGGGGGGACATCCAAAGGCTTTACACTTAGGAAGACATCCAAAGACTATACACTTAGGAAGACATCCAAAGGCTATACACTCTGGGAGATATCCAAAGGCTATATACTTAGGGATACATCCAAAGGCTATATACTTGGGGAGACATCCAAAGGCTATACACTCAGGAAGACATCCAAAGGCTATATACTCTGGGATATATCCAAAGGCTATATACTTAGGGAGACATCCAAAGGCTATATATTTGGGCAGACATCCAAAGGCTATATACCTAGGGAGACATCCAAAGGCTATATACTTAGGGGGGACATCCAAAGGCTATATATTTTGGGGAACATCCAAAGGCTATATACTTAGGGATACATCCAAAGGCTATATACTTAGGGATACATCCAAAGGCTATATATTTGGGCAGACATCCAAAGGCTATATACTTAGGGAAACATCCGAAGGCTATATACTTAGGGAGACATCCAAAGGCTATATACTTAGGGGGGACATCCAAAGGCTATATATTTTGGGGAACATCCAAAGGCTATATACTTAGGGATACATCCAAAGGCTATATACTTAGGGGGGACATCCAAAGGCTATATATTTTGGGGAACATCCAAAGGCTATATACTTAGGGATACATCCAAAGGCTATATACTTGGGGAGACATCCAAAGGCTATACACTCAGGAAGACATCCAAAGGCTATATACTTAGGGGGGACATCCAAAGGCTATATATTTTGGGGAACATCCAAAGGCTATATATTTGGGCAGACATCCAAAGGCTATATACTTAGGGAGACGTCCAAAGGCTATATACTCTGGAAGATATCCAAAGGCTATATACTTAGGGAGACATCCAAAGGCTATATGCTTAGGGGGACATCCAAAGGCTATATATTTGGGAAGACATCCAAAGGCTATATATTTGGGGAGACATCCGAAGGCTATATACTTGGGGAGACATCCAAAGGCTATATATTTGTGGAGACATCCAAAGGCTATATTCTTAGGGGGACATCCGAAGGCTATATATTTTGGGGAACATCCAAAGGCTATATACTTAGGGAGACATCCAAAGGCTATATACTTGGGGAGACATCCAAAGGCTATATATTTTGGGGAACATCCAAAGGCTATATATTTGGGCAGACATCCAAAGGCTATATACTTAGGGAGACGTCCAAAGGCTATATACTCTGGAAGATATCCAAAGGCTATATACTTAGGGAGACATCCAAAGGCTATATGCTTAGGGGGACATCCAAAGGCTATATATTTGGGAAGACATCCAAAGGCTATATATTTGGGGAGACATCCGAAGGCTATATACTTGGGGAGACATCCAAAGGCTATATATTTGCGGAGACATCCAAAGGCTATATTCTTAGGGGGACATCCGAAGGCTATATATTTTGGGGAACATCCAAAGGCTATATACTTAGGGAGACATCCAAAGGCTATATACTTGGGGAGACATCCAAAGGCTATATATTTGTGGAGACATCCAAAGGCTATATATTTGTGGAGACATCCAAAGGCTATATTCTTGGGGGACATCCGAAGGCTATATATTTTGGGGAACATCCAAAGGCTATATACTTAGGGAGACATCCAAAGGCTATACATTTGGGGACACATCCAAAGGCTATATACTTAGGGAGACATCCAAAGGCTATATACTTAGGGGGACATCCAAAGGCTATATACTTTGGGGAACATCCAAAGGCTATATACTTAGGGAGACATCCAAAGGCTATATACTTGGGGAGACATCCAAAGGCTATATACTTAGGGGGACATCCAAAGGCTATATACTTTGGGGAACATCCAAAGGCTATGTACTTAGGGAGACATCCAAAGGCTATATACTTAGGTGGACATCCAAAGGCTATATACTTTGGGGAACATCCAAAGGCTATATACTTAGGGGGACATCCGAAGGCTATATATTTTGGGGAACATCCAAAGGCTATATACTTAGGGAGACATCCAAAGGCTATATATTTGGGCAGACATCCAAAGGCTATATACTTAGGGAGACATCCAAAGGCTATATATTTGTGGAGACATCCAAAGGCTATATTCTTAGGGGGACATCCGAAGGCTATATATTTTGGGGAACATCCAAAGGCTATATACTTAGGGAGACATCCAAAGGCTATATATTTGGGGACACATCCAAAGGCTATATACTTAGGGAGACATCCAAAGGCTATATACTTAGGGGGACATCCAAAGGCTATATACTTAGGGAGACATCCAAAGGCTATATATTTGTGGAGACATCCAAAGGCTATATATTTGTGGAGACATCCAAAGGCTATATTCTTAGGGGGACATCCGAAGGCTATATACTTAGGGGGGACATCCAAAGGCTATATACTTAGGGAGACATCCAAAGGCTATATATTTGTGGAGACATCCAAAGGCTATATTCTTAGGGGGACATCCGAAGGCTATATATTTTGGGGAACATCCAAAGGCTATATACTTAGGGAGACATCCAAAGGCTATATATTTGGGGACACATCCAAAGGCTATATACTTAGGGAGACATCCAAAGGCTATATACTTAGGGGGACATCCAAAGGCTATATACTTTGGGGAACATCCAAAGGCTATATACTTAGGGAGACATCCAAAGGCTTTATACTTGGGGAGACATCCAAAGGCTATATACTTAGGGGGACATCCAAAGGCTATATACTTTGGGGAACATCCAAAGGCTATATACTTAGGGAGACATCCAAAGGCTATATATTTGTGGAGACATCCAAAGGCTATATTCTTAGGGGGACATCCGAAGGCTATATATTTTGGGGAACATCCAAAGGCTATATACTTAGGGAGACATCCAAAGGCCATATATTTGGGGACACATCCAAAGGCTATATACTTAGGGAGACATCCAAAGGCTATATACTTAGGGGGACATCCAAAGGCTATATACTTTGGGGAACATCCAAAGGCTATATACTTAGGGAGACATCCAAAGGCTATATATTTCGGCAGACATCCAAAGGCTATATACTTAGGGAGACATCCAAAGGCTATATACTTAGAGAGACATCCAAAGGCTATACACTCTGGGAGATATCCAAAGGCTATATAGTTAGGGAGTCATCCAAAGGCTATATATTTGGGCAGACATCCAAAGGCTATATATTTGGGGAAACATCCGAAGGCTATATACTTAGGGAGACATCCAAAGGCTATATACTTAGGGGGGACATCCAAAGGCTATATATTTTGGTGAACATCCAAAGGCTATATACTTAGGGATACATCCAAAGGCTATATACTTGGGGAGACATCCAAAGGCTATACACTCAGGAAGACATCCAAAGGCTATATACTCTGGGATATATCCAAAGGCTATATACTTAGGGAGACATCCAAAGGCTATATATTTGGGCAGACATCCAAAGGCTATATACTTAGGGAGACGTCCAAAGGCTATATACTCTGGAAGATATCCAAAGGCTATATACTTAGGGAGACATCCAAAGGCTATATACTTAGGGGGACATCCAAAGGCTATATATTTTGGGGAACATCCAAAGGCTCTATACTTAGGGGGACATCCAAAGGCTATATATTTGGGGAAACATCCGAAGGCTATATACCTAGAGAGACATTCAAAGGCTTTACACGCAGGTGGATATCCAAAGGCTTTACATTCGGGAAAATACCCAAAGGCTATAAACTAGGGGATACATTTACAGGCTATATGTTGAGGAAAATATCCAAAGGCCTAATATTTGGGGAACCATTCAAAGGCTACAAGTTCAAAGAAATATCCGAAGGCCATCCATTTTTGGCAATATCCAAAGACTGTATGTTTAGCAGCAATATCCAAAGGCTGTATATTCAGCAGTAATATCCAAAGGCTGTATATCTGGCAAAAATATTCAAAAGCTATATATCTAACGGAAATATCGAAAGGCTATACCGAGACAATCTTTTAAAACTTGAAAGTGAACTGCGCATGCGCCAAATGATTCGACCTCATTGGTCGGCGAAATCTTCCCGCAGCGATATTTTTTTCAGCGAAGCAGGGGGCCAACGTACATAAAATGTGACAAGAACGGTGAATCTCTTACGCGTAAAGTAGCGGATGGAGGTTATATTATGTGATTTTATTTAGCGTGAATTGTAAACAGTATAGTATCATTCAGCAATACCGTGGTCTTTATCAGAAGATATTTAATTTACCCAATAAAGGATTTAATCGGCAAACAAATAGCAAATGCTACAAAAATAGGGTTATTTATTTAATGAAAGAAGAAATCCGAAGTTAAATGTGGAACCTCATTAACAAGTGGGAGTCTGCATAAAGTCAGGCAGGTGAATAAAAACAATTTAATAATTGTAATAAGATTCTTTACATACATAAGATTAAAAATATATGGATTGTTGAAATCTAGTAGAATGTAGGTCGGGAGTAGATTTGTTACAGTGCAGTGCTTAGGAAGTAACATCAGTTAAGGCAAAACTGAAGAGCGCGATACACTACAGATCATGGTTTCTGAATATTCTGTCATTGTACTTTTATCGAGCTAATAGCAATAAGTTTGTTATTTAACCGTTGCTGCTAATTCATTCATAACGACAACGAATGCTTTCCAAACCTTTTCGAGTCACCACGTCAATTATTTGAGATTCTAACCTCGAATATTCGTATCAACTACATCGCCGCCAGAAACAGTTTGACGACTGAAACTCGGGATGGTCAGCGTGCACGAACAGCCGATAAAACTCGCACATACGCAGTTGATTTTCAAGTTTCAGAAGATTTCCCCGGTATATGTACATATTATATTATACAAGCAGATCCGTGGAGGCTATCGCGTCCGATCTGGACTCGGAGAGAGGATGTATTGTGGATCCATATCCAAGAAGGAAGAGCACGTGTTCAGGACACGTGTGTTTTATCCACTTATCTCAGGACCAATCGCTCGCTTACACAGCCCTGACATTAGCCATCGGACGACGGCGACACTGCGCAGGTGGAGTGCTTTTTCGAAAATTGTAATTTCGGCACAGAACGCCATAATATATGCACAGACACGGGATTTTTTTATTTACACAATCTCATTCGTCTTTAGTTTTATTCTTTCATTGCGTAGAAAATTCTGAAATCTTTTTATTCGTTGCTTAATGCTGTATTAAAGTCGATTTCGAGCATATATTTCAAAATACAAATACATATATATATATATATATAGATTATCTAATTCTTGAAACTTTTATCAAACTTTGGTCGTGATTATTTTACAATTTTTAAACCAAAAGATAATCGCGAAATCGTGAAATTTTGTTCTATATGTTTTCATTTGGTGATAATTCTTTGATCAGATGCAAGATAATTGGAAGAAAAAAAAAAAAAAAATTCAACATTTCTCGAAACCTTCTGGGAAACGTTGAGAATGTCTTTATTCTAAACCTGTGTTTGAAAAATGGGAAATTATAGAGCGAAGCAATCGCAGTAGTAATAACAGTTAAAATTGTCGAGCTTAAAGTGAGGCGATCAATTACGTGGGAAAAAAAAAAAAATAATATATATTAAACGATATGCCCACCTAGTGCACAGCGGCGATGCCCCGCCCACGAAATAACGTGAAAATAATTCATACCGGTTGAGTTATAGTTACTGCCGAAGAGGGAGCGGCGGGGCCTTAAGGCCCTTCTAGCCGTTCGGGGGCCCCAAAGCGGATATTTATCGAACGACGATCGTTTCTCGGCGATAATCGTAATATCGAGGCTCGTAACGGCGAAGCAATTTTTGCGAAAAGTCACGGGAGGAGAACGCGCGGTTTCTTGATATTCGTCCGCGGCATTTGTGACCCTAAGGATCCACCGAAAGGGACGTCATAAAATCGTTGAATCGTTTTGAGGCGGGCCAACCGGGCTGGTTAAGATACGAACAACCGTGTGCCGTATGATAATAACAATAATTACAAGACGCCGTCCCCCGACGATGGACTCGGTATACTTGAACCGTAATTCTCAAAACCTTTCTCCGAAATTTTCAAACGCATAAAAATGGTTTATTTCGGTGATCATCGTATACGCCACTGTAGGGGTATAAACAAGTCCGTAGATCACAAACGAAAATGGTATATAAGGTATGCGACTCTGTTTTTCAAATCTTGGAGTTGGGATTTCGGAGGTACACAAGAAAAGAAGTTATGTCCCTTGTATGAGAATATACCAATGCCCAGAACTAAACCTTATACCGCGATTGGATAATTCTTGTTTTTAACTTTCTGCTATTTTACTCGTATAAATTTCTGCCAAGTATCTGTATATATATTTGTTTTGCCGTGATTTTAATGAATACAAAATAATCGCCTGGTTATCGTTGGAGAGCTAATTACGTTAAAGGAACGATTTTTTGTGTCACAATTGCAAAGAATCATCTGGATTTGATAAAAAATTTTACATTTTTGTCCACTGAGTAAGAAATAACTCCTGTCTGTTTAAAAATAAGAGTAGGGAATACGGTTAGATTTTGAAACACATCAGAAATAAGAATCACAATTTGCTGAAAAATTACATAATATTTCATTCAAATAATTATCGAATCTTCGTGCTCGCTGAAAGTTTCACAAACATGCAGAAAATGTGACGTGAATTAGTTTTTTTACGTTGACAATTAATTACGTTATATTTTCATTCATAGAACTCACATTGTATTCGATAATCTAATTTAACAAACGATTTAAATTAATTAATGTACGGCAGAAAATTCTAATATAAATAGCACATCAACGGTGTTCAGCCTCGAATTACCTAACTTTAAGGTGTGAACTGAAATTGATTTTTTTATGTTGCAGATTCGGCAAGCTTGATTAAAAAAATTTTTATCTGTTCGATGAGCTAAAAAATCAATAAGTCAATAAAGAATATTACAGGAATGAATAAATTAATAAATAATTGATTGTACAAACGAATTGAATCCACCCTGAAATCATTCTCTCTTCAAAACAACTTCTAAATACTTTATTCAATCTTAATAGAATAAATAATTAAATTCAACTAAATAAATAGCGATCGTCAAATTCCCTGCAAAATATAAATCAGCAAACCCATTTCAATTTTCAATAAATCAAAACAAAAATCCCCTAATTACCCTCGCGTCGACATCGAGTAGCTACGTTATATCATACATATTTCGTTGCGACGCCATAAAAAGGTTGTTTAATTGCTACTACACTATGCACAATATACATATATACTATCTACATACACAGGTATTATAATATATTTCAGAACTCAGTGTCCCGCGAAGCTGATTTTGCAAATTAGTTAGTTATTTATTTTATTTTATTTTTTTCTTATTTTTCACCGAGGCGAGGGAGGCCGGCAAGGGGCGGGGGGGGGGGGGGAGGGGGCAAGGCCCACGACGTATACGCCAGCTGGGTCAGCTGAGCGAGACCCGGGGCCTGGGGCAGGACCATGCGGCGGCGAGATGAAAGGATCGGTGATGTTTACATAATAGTGGTCTACCGCGATTCTGCCCTCTCCTTTTCCCTGCCTCGTCTTCCCCCGCCCTTCCACCCCCTTCCAAGCGCGATTCAACGACTTACGCATCCCCGATGTCTCCCACCGCTGGCAGGATCAAAAGCGCCGACAGCCGGGACGCTACGCGTCCCGCTCTGGCCCACGGTTTGGGCCCACTTGCCATCTCTCCTTCGCCCGCTGCTGGGCCCGTCTACCCCCACCATATCAACGTTGATGCCACGAACCGAGGCGACTGGCGCGAGGCTTCGCTCTATACTCGGGGATTTTTCATCCTTGAGTGATTCCTCGAGGAACTTTGGTCCTGCAGCGTGTATCGTGCGCCGCGATAAACGAATCTTAATTACACCCGGCACCTATGCCGTAACCTCCATCCCTCTCATCCCTCCTCTTTCCCTTACCTCTCGATGCCCATTTTTTTTTTTTTTTTTTTTTTTTTGTATTTACCCCTGCGCAAGTATCGCTTAGGTACATACCTACTGTTATTCGTTTAACCCTGTTCTGTACAAGGGTGTTCCGTATTTCCATTGGCATATACACGGAGTGAAATTGAGCTAAGATTTATCAAAACTACTGAACAACGATCATGCTATCATCAAAGTAGTAAGAGTAATAGTAATAATAACTGAATAATAAAGATCAAATTAATGTAGGTAACGGTAATAAAATTCTTCAGATCTCTCTTAAACTGTTCATAACTAAGATTTTTCAGTACAGATTTATTGTCGAAAAAAATCATCTATACAACGTTAAGAATATATGATTTTAATTGTCAAATTTATATTCAAATTCAGCCGCACACTTTGAACTCTCCTGCCATGATGTTTTTGTTCCAAGGCTTTTTTACGGGATTGGTAACCCAAAATCAAAGTGCTGCGTAGCTTAGGTACTTATTTTTATTTTTTTTTTAATCGTATATACTTTCCTACCCTTCTCAAGTTAGACTTTTCCGTACTTCAACTTTCTACATTTTAAATTTGTGACACCCGTTTTTCTCCAAAATTTTACACCTACTGCAACTTTTACCTTTTCTATATAATGAAATCCCTGCCACTCTGCTTTTGTCCGCTGAGTCCCGAGGGAACAGATTGCGCCGATAAAGTGCGGTCGTTTGATTTTCATTCTCGCAGCGTCGAACTCCGGTTTATTTTCGTCCTTTGGCTGACAATCAATTTAGAGTTTTAAGCTGTCCCTTTTCATTCATTACTTCATAAAGTCGGATATTACGCCATCAACGGTTGTAACTTTTTTAAATTCACTTCATCCAACGTTGTAAAATTATATTTATACCTACATAGTTGACTTGTAATGGCGACTAATTATTCGTTTCAAGTTTGAAACATTTGTTTACTCAATGATAAAAGCGATGAAACCGTTCTACTGGATTATTTGTATACATGCAATAATTTTGACGAGAAAATTTCCGCTAATTTCTGCCTTTCGTTAAATCTCGTTTCATCGTTCCGTTCAGTTTGTTGAATTACTGGCTGTTGATATTTTATTCTTATACGCCGTTATCAATTTTTGCTATTTGATTCACAAAAAAATGATTCAACGTGCCAATTGCGTGTAATATAATTTTATTACATTGTATTATTTGTAATACGTTTCATCGTTCATCTAAATTTTACAGTTGTTAAACTGTTCGAATATTTAAATTAACTATGCAACAATAGTAGCGTTCACCGTCCGAATACTCAAACAACCGACAAAATGTAATAAAACTCCAAAGTTAAATTTTACAAACGTACACTCTCTGTCAAAATTAAAGGCTCGACGTGAAGATGGATGGAAAATTTTATAATCCACTAGATGCACCGCTCACCGAGTCCGACAAAGATTTTGTATATAAAATACTCGGTAAACCGTAAGCCTGTATAAAAAGGTCGGGATCGTTGGAAAGAGCTGTGCACGCTCAAATGGAGTGGAACAGTGTGAAGAAAATCAAGACATCGTGATTCGGCTCGTAAAATGGCTATAAAATTAATGCACCTTTGTACATCGATATCGTCCGAGCTGCATAGAGGAGTTAAATTTTACAGTCATGGTCATTTTATTATTATTCGCCTCTCTACGAGGTTTATCATAACTTGTACTGCTTGTACAGCTATTTCTTCATCTGTTCTTGCAGCCCCGGAAACGATGCGTAATATCCGTGGATCTTGGGGATAATAAATCACGCGAAGCTTCCTCCTTCGATTCTTAATTTCTAAAGCGTCACTTTACCTACGCGGGGTAACGAATTGCGACAACATTCGAATGATACGGCTTGCGTTGATTTCATTTTATTCGAACACGTATAACAGCTTTGAAACATGCGTGAAGAGTCTCTCGTTATTTAGCCGCTCACGGGGCTGTTGTGACCTTCTTTGCGTCAAAATACGATCGATTTTTCGAAAACCCCTCAAGCTCGGGGTGGATAATTTGAAAAGTTCCAAAAGCATTTTCTAGCTTGGGAAAATTTCACCACTTTGATCGTTCTTTGTTTTGGATTTTCGACATTCTGATTTTCGATTTATTTCATTTTTTACACCCACTCGTCGAGTAAGCCACGCTGTGTGAGTATACTTTAACTTGTCGGAATTTTACTATATCGAAATTTTATTCTGCAGAATTTAGCTCTGTCGGAACTTGAATTTTTCGGAACTTTGAGCCGTCGTCGTGTTTCCGATCATTCGAAACTTTGTCGTTTCCTCAAAGTTTTGTTTCTCACATTCAAGTTTCGCCGTCAAATATTACGGAATTAGGCGCTTTCGGAGCTTTTCAAATTCCAACTTTCAACCCCGCCCCAATATAACGAGCGGCCTTATAACGAGCGTGTATCAGGATCGGATGAAGTACCTGGAAGAAGCGAACGCGTGAGACGAGCGGTTGGCAATTGATAGTGTACGAAAAGCGGGAGAATCTCGGGACGCGACTCGATGCCGCTCGTAGGAAACAGCCTGCAGGTGTATAAAGGTGTAAAGTGTGATCAAGGCAGGAGCACCGCGCTCGGTAAAACCTCATTAGAATTGTCGGCAAAAAAACGGTGCAGCGAGCAGCAGCCAGCGGCAGGACAGCCGGTAAGATCGAGGCATAATATTTTATTTCACACAATTCTAGTGACTCTACAAGTTCCGCGAAGCGTTCATCTCGACTTGGCACTGACGTGCTTCAACCTCCTTCGTCTGACGACCGGGAGAGCGGAAGAGCGGAGAAAATGGTGATGACGAGCCGAAGTGTGAAAAACTGGAATTCGTATTTTATTACAGTTGGCGTTATATTCAACTTTACGTTTTTAAACAATTTTTCTTGCCGATTACCGCCTCTCCGAGTTAATCATCGCGTCTCGCGGATTAGATTATGATTCATTGTTCTCCCTTACATAACATTTATGCTACACACCGGGGTCAAAATGACCACACGGCCTCGTCACCCTAAATTCCACGTGAAAAACATAAAAAATAATCTGATTTTATCCAAGATAAATAATGAAATATCGTTAAAATCGTTAATTCATTCTTTATTCAAATATTCAACTTTCCTCACTGAAATAAATACCTTTTATTCATCGCGCAGTATCTCCATGTTTTTTTTTTTTTTTTAATTAGATATCTGTGTCTTAAGAGTTACTCACAATCAGTCAATTTCCAGCGCAAATAATTGAATATTTAGTGAGTTATGAGATTTGAGTAGAATGATCTGTTTTCCGGTATTTTGTTATTTTATAATCTATTTTTTTTATCGTATTCAAAATTTCACATTACCAAAGATAACTGATTTGCCTTGGAATATAATACTTGAAGAGTATCACAGAATTTTTTCAATATACAAATAATGTCCAAATAGAAGAATCATAATATATAATAATTGAACAAGTGCAATTCATGACTGTGAGCAAGTTATACTCGTAGGTCAAAAAAATATCCCTACAATTTTGTGAAAATCGAGAAAAGGCCAAAAGCGCTCGAATCAACCGAAAAAGCTCAATGTCAGTGATAAAAATACCTGTCGAACATAATACAACTGTTCTGCAATATTTTTTTAATGAAATAATTGTACCGTACGTATGTACCTACATCAAAATTCAAAAAAATCTTAGCTCATTCAATTTCTAAGTGGGTTGAATTATTGAAATGTTTCGATCAAAATCTAAGGTTTTCAAATTTTTTTCAACACTATTAAGATGCTTTTCTTAGAAAATTTGCCAAAACTTGATATAACTATTAACCCCAAAACTGTAACGTTATATTTTTTTACTTATTTCGGTAACGGGAGATGAAAAAACGCCCCAATCTTGTAGATTCCACACTGAGAAAAATTCAGTAAAACAGGTTTCGTTAAAAATACTGTTTGAATATTATTGGAATTATGAAAAACGAGGTACGCGTAATCATTTTGCGCTATCGTCGATCCTTTTTTGGTAATTGCAACGCAAAATCAGTTTGTGAGGTTTACTCTACTTTTTTAGTTAAATAAGGCTTTAACGTCAATTTATTGTTGCACGAGCATTAAATTTTGGCAACAGTTCCAAGAAAATATAGTAACAGTGATGATAATGAGAAAGAATAGCAACGGATACTAGACTTTCCGATAAGAGCTAGAAAACTAATTTTCAATCTCTACCTAGAACTATATTTTTCGATTGTGATGAAAAATGAAAATAGTTAAGAACTGAGCCGTAACTGGAACTAAAAATTTCTCTCAGTTCATTTCTCCGGTACATCGTATAGATAAGGATCCTATACATTTCATTTTCTTCGTTTTTTGAAAATAAAAGAAGTTTCTTCGAAATCGAACTATGGTTGGTGTCTCGAGTCGAAAATGTGATCTGTTATCTTGCGGCGGGAAATTTAAATTAACGTGGTGTGTTTATTCATCCCCCAGTTACCGTTAATTCCAGGGTTAATTCTAACCCCCCATTTCTCGACTATCATCCCTCTGAACACAATGCTTCCAGATTTATTGTTCAAATTACAGTTTTGAACAATTGCAGCGACTTCTTACAATCCCACCCGACGGTCAAACTATGACGAAAAGGGGCTTTCCTTTCGAAACTCTTTAGTGCGTACAGAAGAGACGGGGGTTTGAGACCCTGCCAGGATTACTCGAGGCCCTCGAGTTCCCCGGAGGATTGAGGCAATGATTTACGAGGTTATCGGTCAGGGGGGACCGCGGCAGCCTTTCGAAACTTAGTCCCGACACTGAAGCGAGGATCGGGGATCGGGGATCAGGAAAAGCCGGCAGGTCCGTCATTATACGGGTATCAATGTCCTTTTAGCGGTTCTTCGGTCGCAGTTACGGAGGATACGCCTCGTGGCGAATCGGGCAATAAGACCTCGGCCTCATTGTCCTCCGAACTCCCTTCGGGGACCGTGGGGTAAAGAGAGAGAGAGAGAGAGAGAGAGAGAGAGAGAGAGAGAGAGAGAGGCGACTCGCGACAGGTCCACCTGCACGATTCACTTTTGTCGGAGCCGTGCTTTCCGCAGCTTTGATCTTCGCCCGTGCAGCAGCAAGTCCATTCTGGCTCGGACCAATCGCACCAGAAGTCCACAAGCTTTGACTCCGAGTCCTTCAGGATCTTCCCCGACCCGTCAGGATCCCATCCAGCCAGATCGCACGGTTTTGATTATGGATATTGGGTCAAGCTGAGGATGAACCAGGTACGCAGTCCAATCAACAAGGTGACAAGATAGAGAAATTAAGAAACTGCTGAGATTTAACCCTTTGAATCGTACGTTATTGTGCGAAGTCAACTTTTATAACATGATGGTATTGCATGATTTTTGGGCTCGCTGATTACGAGTCTGAACATAGATTTTGAAAATTCTAAATGATGGATCCAATACGGTGGGTAAAGAGTTCAAATTCGATCGAATACGTTTAAGAAACTCTTTGCAGGATTCTCCGGATAAGCGTAAGTTAATTCTGTGTATCCTGTACTTATATATAAGACGTTTTTACCGTCTATTGAAGAGTTCAATAAAAATTTGAAAATAAGTTGTTTGTAGATAATGCATTCGTATATACGGAAAATTAACTTTGATTTATTACCAATAATTGTATGTACGATACATTTTGTGAATAAGAAAGATGTGGAATAGAATTATATTTCAAAAGTTGATAATTAATGACTTTTTACGTGCACTTCTATCGGTTTGTCCGTCGTTTTTTCGAATTGCAAGGACATTGCTTTGACCTAACGGGATTTAATCAACCTCAATTGGACTCGTTCAATGTTTGTTCTGAAATTCATTCGCCTGGAAATTATTCTTACCTAGATCAGTCGAACTACGATAATGTAGCCTAACAAGGTCTTAAGGGGTTAGGTGGGTTTCAAAAGCTCAAAATAGGTACATTTTTATGAATTTTTTTTTACTTAATCAACAGAATATTTCATTCCATCAATTTAACACATAAAAGATACATATTTTATAAGTAGTCTGTGAAATTTTCATTGAAAAATATTGAAAATTAAGGCGTGGATACGTCGTCTGCTATGACACCTCAAAAAAAAGTTCTCTCGGCGTAGTCAGGATAACTCATGACAGATTCATCTGAAATGCAAAAACCAAAAATTTTCTGTTAGTAGATGTTTAAAACTCGTACTTGGACGAAGGAAAAAGAAAAAAAACAAAAATTACATTTTTGGCGGCGTTGAAAACAAAAAACCGTTATTTTGAGTAAAATTTGCACCCTTCATGGCCTTGAAAAATTACTTGGAATAGAAAAAAAAAAAATTCCTTCGTTCAAGTACGAGATAATGTTATTTTGAAGAAGTGTGCAAAATTTGAAAGAGATCGGTTCATAAGTTTTCGAGAAATCGTGACTACCGATTTCAAAAATGTAGTTTCGAGAAAAACGCGATTGAAGATTTACATTCAAATAACATGTAAATAATCGTACTTACACCGTATAATGATGCAAACCCATGTTTTTTCCACGTGCCATCACTTGACACGGTAACATCTGTCGTATCTTCAACATTATTTTCATCACACGTTAATTTTTTTTCTTGATTTGCAGCAGACAACAAAATTGATTCGGCAACAGTTATGATGCACTCATGTATTTTATCAACATAAAAATTGTACGTTGATGCATTCAAGAATGAGGAACTTATATCCATCAAACCACAGAATTTTTTACTTCCGGCAAGTCCTAAGCCTAGTATTCGCATCACAAAAATAAACGAACAATAGCTAAGCAACTGCCTCGATATATCTGCCTCCATATACCTGCGTCACGCTCGGTTATAGCCTGATGGGTGAAACATCAAAAGGCTATATCTCTTAGAATATGACTCGGATCGTTTTAAAATTTTAAAGGAATATTCTCAACATATTCAATTATAAGATGAGCAAAAAAAAAAAAATTCGATTTTTTGAAATTTTGAAACCCACCTAACCCCTTAAGGATGTTTACACTGCAATAGAAAAACCATCTTATTCATCGCCCGAGATGATTTTCTGGTACCCAAAAATGACGATGATATTTCAATTCATTGTTGCGTCTATCTCGACTCGATTAATATTCTAATGACGTGCAACTGAAGTAGTGGGGAGACTGAAAAATGAACTTCCATCCCTTGCAAGGAAGAATAACGACGATTACACGACACGATAATCATGAAACGACTGTAACACAGTCGACCGAAAATATGCACTCATTGTTACCGAAACGATTCTCCGCTTCAGGACTTTCGTCCTGCTGGAACGAGGTGCCGTCGGCTCGCTTTAGAGGCCGGGGATAGAGTGATTATAAGGCAGTTAAACGCTGCCCTGACTTAGAGCAAAGTGGGAGCTGCAGTCTGGTGAACGGTGAACGATGTTCAGCGGAAGAACTCAGGGTGTAACAGCCCGTGGGCGCCAGAATTCAACACTGGCACACCCGGCGCATTTCAATCCAAGCCCCTACGAACGGGGTTGGCAGAGTAAAGCGGTCCGTGATTCAACCAAGTAGCATACCATCAACCAATTCCCAGAATGGAAACGGAAGGTTGGATTAAATAAACGTCATTTCGACTTTAACCAAGTAGCATACCATCAATTAATTGTCAAAATCGGTAACGGAACGTTGGATTAACTCCACATCATTTAGAAGTCAAAATTTAACCGCACACTAACTTCGCGAACTACGAGCAATCACCAATTGCCTGTTTGACAGACCACTGAAAGACCTTGTTTCATCATTTCTTTTTATCTTCGAATCAGCATTCGAGATGACAATTGGGAATCCGCATCAAAAGGTTGAAAACATCAACTTTCGGCTCATTTTCGGTGATTGGCTAATCAATTGTCGATTAATGACCGACTTCTCGTCAAGTTTTTGCCAACTGAGCGAGGAAAACTTTTGTACCGATTGTACGAAAGCTCCTTTAAGCCTTCGCAATGTACTCCAAGTCTAAGCTGATCATGCTTGATCGAAAAGACCTCTGAATCAATTCCAATGTTTGGCGTACTATCAAATTCCCAGCCAAGTTTTACTAACCCCTAAAAAAATTGAGCATTGGAACGCTATATCAAAGTGGAAACTTGAGTTTTTCTATCATTCTTGATCGATAACTGTGGTTGCGTAGTACAGTTGATGTGACAAGTAAAGTGTGCAACTACCTGAGTAAACAAACGACTAAGCTCGTTTCGCAGAAAGACAAGCAGACCAATGATAAGAAGTGATCGTCATCATTTCCTGATCTAGTCTGGTGTGATATCAGCTTCCGATGAGTTGACCAAACAAGTTCCCTAGTAAATCAAAGTTTGCCCTAATAAAAGGGATCGGTAAATTTCTCTCGACTTGTTCCAGGTCGAATTTTCTACCGATTCCAAGTCCTCTGACCAGGCTATCCAGCAGTGACCGTCGAACGGACGGGATCCAACTAAGCTGATCCGAAGACGCGAAGAGGTGAGGAGCCGAGCCGACCGGCTGGAGGTGTGCAGACTCCCTGAGTCCTCCTCGACGAAGTCGGTGGTGGTGGTGGGAGAGTCGGTACGATCTCCTACTACTTTATAATGGTTAACTGCTTCAGGTTGTCAGTTCGCGTCTGACTTTGTTGGCGAAAGGGGGCTGCTGGCTCACTCCCGAACAATTTCAGACACCGTGAACACGGAGGAATCCTCTCATTCAAGTCGCTTCGTAGGGTGCGTCAGGGAAGATTTCGACATTGGATAAATCGATCGAACTGAGCCGAAAAAAAAAAAGTTATAGTAACAATAAAAACTCGAAATACAGACTTAGATACGCGAGTTCGAGTCAGTAGTCCGATCTTCGTCGAAAATCGGTTCGAAAACGAAAATTTATACTACCGCTGGACAGTGTGTTGCGTACTTTGAAATAAAATCCGGTTATAGAACTTTTGTGGATCCTTCGAAACGAAGCTCTCGTTTTTTTTTTTTTTTTTTCTTTAAAAGCACGCCGGACACTTTAAATCTAAAACGGACCCACGTGTCGATCGGAACGAAGCTACTGCACGTGATACGTCCGCTTTGGATCCGTTCTTCTCTGATTTTACGATTCCAGATTATTGATGCACTCGGGCGCGTTTTAATTATCGTTTCTCGTTAAGCGTGACGTTTTTCGTCTTTTTTAAATCACGGAGACGTTGCTGTACGCGCGGTAAAAGAAATGGCGCGAAAATACGCCTGCGTAACTGATCGCCAAATTAGCGTATTTGAGTGACGTTTTTCTGCGGGGATTTTTTTAATAATATTATACAGTGATTCAGTAGCTGGAAGCGTTTCAACGTGATCAACCTGCAGTTTGTGCTCACATTCTTCGAAAGATGAGGACCGTGCTACAGGTAAAATAATCTCCCTTTTCCGATCATTTTTATTTCTCTTTATCGACGTATCTTTCGGAACGTGTCAAAATGCATAGGATTTAATTTCCAACCCCAATGTCATGTTCTGTTTTTTTTATCTTTTATGATTTCATAAAAATTTCTCACCTCCGTTCTACCGTATCGATTATATCGTGGAACCTTTATTTGAATCAATCTTTCGATGCGACACATTCAAAGTTATAACCACGGTGATGAATTTCGTGAACGCGCACGTGTGCCAAATGGTCCGAAGACCCTCTGAGCTTGAAATCGAGATGAGATACGCATCTTACATACCTACTTAGTAAATATATCACTGTGTTATGCGACTGCATTGCCGCGCATTTAGATCGGATTTTTTGAAACGCACGCGTAATTCTATCTGCCTGCGAGGGGAAAGCTGTCCTTTTAGTAATATAGAATGTTTTCCAGAAGACCAATGACCGAGCATATCGGTCTGGTGTCGTTTCATTGTTGTTTTTTTTTCAACTCCCTTTTCTTCATCTCTTTTCGAATATTATTTTAAATTCAAGTTCTATTGTAACCTGTGCTGGAATTTTGCGATGTTTCAAAATTCCGGGATTTATTTATATTCAATTTTTTATTAGTGAATAGTTTTGGTAGAACGATGTTCGTCGTACTTGAAACGTAAACACCTGGTACATTTTTCATTTCTGGCGTCAGTTATAAGAGGAGAAAAAATTACAGCCCAGATTACATCTCATCAATCGATTATCCATCTCGACGATAAATCCGGGTAAAACCGAAATATTTCTATACTTGTGAATGAAAAATTTTCTTCCATGTTGATCGACAAAAAATTCCCCGTACGTACAAGAAATTCTGTTTCACTCGTAGCGTATACTATGAAAATGAAAATTACGGTCAATCTGCAGTACAAAAATTTCCCCACAAACTTGAGAATATATATATATATATATATATATATATATATATATATATATAAGCTTATCATATCGAAGGGTGAATCGAAAACGAAGAGGAAGAAGAGTGAAGTATAAATATGTAAACGAACGAAATGGGAGAACGTAATCATTCTCTTCTTCTTTCTATTTTGTGTATATCTTTGAAATCAGCTCGTGTGCTGGATGAAGAAGACGAAGAAGAAGAAGGAACAGATGAAGAAGAAGATGAAGAAGGAGTAGAAGAAGAAGAAGAAGAAGGTGAATTACTGCAATGGCAAAGTCTTGCTCTTCATCATCATCTCCATCTTTTTTTTCTTCTACTTCTTCTTCTTCTACTTCTACTTCTACTTCTACTTCTACTTCTTCTTCTTCGTCTTCTTTTTCTTCTTCTTCTGGTTCTTCCAGACGAAAAGTGGCGAGTCCGTCTAGTCTCATGGCGAACGAGATTGTCCTGAAAGCTGGTTCGGTCGAGCCGAGTCTGATCTCGCTTTGATGTCACAGGCTCGTGACAGGCTCGACTCGATCAAAGTCTTCCGCGACATGTACACGAGGCACGCCTTGCACAGGAGTCAAGCTGCGCACCGCCGCACCGAGAACGCGTAGCATAGTCGGTCGAAAGGTTGACAAAGTAACGCGGAGACGGAGAGACTCGAGTTAGATCAAAGAACCACCCCTCCTCACCCCTTTCGCCGACGTCTCTTCTTCACCGCGCCGCCCTTTGACCCCTGGGAAACACCTCTTCGAGCTTTTACCCCCTCCCTGCCCTTCCCTCTTCGCCGACTCGCCGACTGCGTTGCTTAGAGCCACTTTTCAACCCCCCCTTCAAGCTTTAAAAACAGGACTGCATTTTTTTTTTTTTTTTGTTTCTTCTTTCGGAAATTTTCTTTCCCACTCGTTGGTTGACTGAATTTCATTCGTTTCCAATGATTTTGATTTTTCAAAATTTCCAGTGATTTTCTCTGACGTTACGTAATCTGGAAATCAAGCTGATAATCGAGTAACCAACTTGGAAATTGAAAATTAGAAATTACGTGGAATCGATGTGAATTAATTGGACTCAGTCATTCAATTTTGAAGTGACTGACCCCTCGAAAGATAATCCGAATAGTATAACGATCAAATGTTCCAACTGTTTTAACGTTTTTTATTTCAGTAAAAATACGTAATTCGATGATTTTATACGTATATAATATTCGCCTCAAGACTCGTATGACTGAAGTCGTTGTAAGAATCTTGCTTCATTTTTGAGTCCCAAAACAAGCTCCAGGGAACTTTGATACACTGGGGATGTCAACATCTGACTAATTTGTTTACATTCCTTCTTTCCGCTTGAAGAAAAAAAGGGTTTTTTAAAATC
Organism: Neodiprion fabricii; assembly: GCF_021155785.1. NCBI lineage: Eukaryota > Metazoa > Arthropoda > Insecta > Hymenoptera > Diprionidae > Neodiprion > Neodiprion fabricii. The sequence continues at coordinate 19,470,985 of NC_060245.1, forward strand.
GCATTCATCGGCAAAAATTCGTTCAGACCCTGAGGGTGTAACCGAATTATCTCAGTGTTGATGAACGATGAAATACCCTGCAAAATTGTTTCTGGGCCGATCGTTCAGGATCATCTCTTGAGCATGAAAATCTCCGATCCCCTGAAAAAAGGATTGCAGTAGAAAAGAATCGGATTGCTGTTTGCGCGGACGGATTTTTCGAAAATGAAAATGAACCCTCCGGCCTATCAATGACCCGACATCGCTTTGACAGTTACGTTCCTGCAAAGGGAATCGTTCGCGCCTTTCCGTCTTCCTTTTTAAATGACTACTCACCGAACGTATACATCGGATTTGTATTTGCATATTCTTACTCGGGACATTTCACAAGAAAAATAATAAAAACAAAAGCTCTCGATCAGTTTTACAAGGAATGTAAATTTCGGATCATAAACGCACCCGTGTCACGCGTAATCCTTCACCTTCGCCAGCGAAGTTTTGACAGTACTCGGTGTCGGTCGGATCTGGAATTAGGTTGGAATTAGGCAGGTCCCGCGGACTTAGTGGAAGCTTGCAAAGCACAAGGCGGTTCGTAGACGAGATATATCCGAGGTTCTCCGGGTCCGCGGAGCGGTTGGGCTATTGCTGCCGTTGGATGCGGCTGCCCGAGGGGCGGTGAACAATTAGCGACACAGCGGCAAGATCAGAGGTCCGGGGCGGGGTGGGGGACGGCCTAATTACACACGGTACCGACCGACTTCAAAGGAGCCGCCAGTTCCTCTCCTCGAGAAACTCCTCTGCCGCCTCGCTCCTCTCTCTCTCGCCCTCTCTCTCCCTCTCGTACGCCTCTCCGCGGCTCGAACTGGAAACCTAAGGCATCCGTACCTCGTACCTCCGTACCTTATACCTCCTTCTCCTTCTCCTCCTTGCCGTTGGGATCTCAGGGCCAAAAGATCTAGCGACAACAACAATTCTGCAGCCATCCATCCACCTGTGGCTCCCCGCGCACAGCACCGCGTTTGCTCTTCATTCAACCGGAAGTCTAACAACTCGTATTCCTTATCTAACCGTAACGCCTGCCGCATGCGGCTCGTTTATCACAAATTGTTTGTTACTTTTTTTTTTTTTTTCTTTTTTTTTGTGTTTTTTGTTTTCTTTCTTCTTCTCCTCTTCCTCATCAATCTCTTCGCGGAAGTATCGTATCTCGTTTTGCGAATCCTTTTACGCATCTTTCAAAACAATTGTCAAACTTCGGGTTATAGGTGTAAGGTAGGTTTATCGGTTTTGTGACCATTTCATTTTTAAAAATTATAAATTTACGGTACAAATTGCGGAATTTCCCCGATTACTAAAATCAATCGCTATCGATGGTTAGACACTAGAGATTTATATTTTGGTAATTTTGAAACTAAGGATTAAACAGATACAACCAAAAAAGGTCAATAACAGTTACGCGTACCTACTTAGTATACTTAGCAGGAAAAGTTTTTAACAAAAACTTTTCTAGCTTCATTGTTATTGTTTTTATAAATCACGGTAGCACACGATGTTATACCTGTATAACACGTAAAACATAGCTGTTCATATGTTACTTGTTAGAGGCAAGCCCGACACCTTCTACTGAAACTCTATACCCTGACGGTAGGCATGCATTGTATGCAGAGGGGAAGAAAAAAATATGAATAAGAGAGCGAAAGGGAGCGATACAAAGAGAGAGAGAGAGAGAGAGAGACAGAGAGAAAAAAACCACTGTTCTTCTCATTGGTGTGCAAGAAATTATTTCAAATACCTCGTTGATGTTACTTTTTCCACAATTCCAAATGTTCATAATTAATTTATGCAATCCGTTGCTATACATTGCTTTTCGCAACTATCAAAAACAGATTTCATAGTCAATTGTAATTTTCAGTAGAATAGAAGAAAAAAACAAAAAATCGTCTGCTCATTGCCGCAAATGAAAATTGATGAAAATAAAGCCGTGAAAATTCACATTCGACGATAAATTATTTGATACTTAATAGTTAATAGCATTTCAACATCGAATCTCTAGACGCAGGGTTCGATTGTTTTTAAGTTATACAGTCATTTCGACTTACCAGGGGTATGGGGGGGGGGGGGGAGACTGTAGAGGTCGCAGGAGGATCTTGGCGAGTAAACATAACCTCGAAAGGACAAATCTTATCCACTTCATCCTCCCTCCAACCGCCTTTCCCCATTCATTTGTCGGCTCGTGAAAAGGAATAAAAAGAAAAAGCAACAAAAAAGAAAAAAAGAAACACCTCCGCACGCACAAACATATTAAACAAACGCGTCTCGAAAGGTGTATACATATAGTTATCGCAATTTTCTTACCGCATTTCGAACCCGAGTTAGCGCGGCATGATCTCGAATAAGCAGGGAATTTTTTGAATAAAGTGTTATAAGAGAGGAGGAGGAGGAGGAGGAGGAGGAGGATGAGGAAAAACAGAGAGAGGAAGAGGAAAAGGAAGCGAGTGTTGGGGGGGGGGAGGAGGAGGAGGAGGCGAGGACCGTGTCGTGAAGCGAAGCGACAGCCGAGCCGGCTGCGGCAGCACGTGAAGAGTTATCGCGAACGTGCCTTAGGCGGCACATCAAAGGCGCACCTCGGGCGTGAACGAGCGGCCGGGCACGCGGCGAATCCTCGACCCTCCGCCATATTTACTCCCTGTGCATGGATGGACCACCGCACTCTGCCTAGCGCCGCGCGGCTCTTTCGCCCGCAGTCTGCAGGCTTCGAGTATTACGAAAATATCAAACGCGGTGTCGACTGATCGTAAGATTGACGAAAATATTGTCGATTCTCGATTGGATCGATTATTTTTTTCCCCGATTAATCGAGTGTAATCGATTATTTTTCAAACGCGATTAGGTTTCGAACGAATCGATCAGGTTTCCTCAGGATCGATTTTTCTTTTTTAAACTCCCGTGAACGACGCTGAACAATGCCGATTTATCTGATTGAACTGTCGATTATTTTTCAAACGCGATTGATCGAAAGAATCGATCAGGTTTCCCCAAAATCGATTTTTCTTCTTTAACACTTACTACCTAAGTATCTATTTGACATGATAAGTGAAACATGAATGAATATTTTCACCTGAAATATAAATTATCGATAAACTTTTTCGCTGTTAATACTACGTACTGAATTTTACGAAATTTTGGATTCAATCAAGTCGTATTCGAATATTTATTTATTTATTTTTCTTTATTTTGTCGACTCGATTAATCGATGCATCGATTATCTTCAGCTTAGCGACCATCGATTGGTTAGTCGGTTCTGAAATAATTTTTATACGACATTAGGTACATGGTAATTGGGAAAAAAGGGTGAAAGAAAAATTTCTACCTGTAGGCGCACGTTTCGTTGGCAAATATCATTCTGCAAGGTGACGGTGGAATAACGACCGAACAAACGAATCGTGTAATAAAGATATTGCGGTATGGTTTTTTCCCTCTTCTGGAGAGGATTATTCAACGTTAAGGGATTCCTTGGTTAAAAAAAAAAACAGATTTATGTTGTAACAACTGTCCCGTGGAATCCTGACAACTATGACATATCACACTTTGAGACCAAATAGTTATTTGTACTAAATCTGTTTGTAAATCCACTAATACTTGAACCGTTCTGTTCCAACGATACCAATTTCATTACAATATTTTCTGTCCACTGTACGACGAATAAAATATTTTATCCATAACACTGAGAGAATTTTAGAAAGAGTAAATTTTACTCAAAACTGCAGCAAAAGACTGAACGTTGAATTTTTGGATAAAATATACTTCGTAAAATGTAGAATTTATTCTAGAAACAGTAAACAAAAATTTGCCACATTTGTAGTAAAAAATTATAGTCGACATGGGTATTTTTAACTAAAAATCTTGACGCGTCCATGTTTTCCTGAATTTTTTACTAAAATCTGCTCTCTCTCTCGTCTCATCGTGAATATACCTACGTGCGTCTTTTGGCGAATACGATGATTTTAAAGTGGTGAAAATGACCGTTAAAAAAGCTCTTCACCGTTCGATTGTCGGGCATGAAAAATCACCCCGAGCACTTACCGATCGGAACTTTTTGGACCGTACGCGATACGAGTTGAGAGTTTCCGAGGGCGGGAGAGAGCGGCGGAAGGTCTTGAGGCCCCGGTGAGCATCGGCCCGAGGTCGTTGGGACGCGGCGCAGTCATATTTCAGCCCTTGTTAGGCCTCAGGCCCCTGCCGCGATCAGAGGGTGGGGGATATCTCTTTGACCCGCCGCCTTCACCGCGATCGGTTCGTGCGAGAGACTTATCTTACCACCTGCTTTCCGCTCCCTTCCTCTTTCTCTCCCTCTACCACTCCCTCTCTCTCTCTGTCTCTCTCTCTCTCTGTCGAGGGAGAGACCGCCGAGAGACCGACGATGCCCGCAGATCCATAGCGAGATGCAGCAGAAGGGCGCCAGACTCCCTGGACTCTTGCTGTGAGGACGAGAAACTCGGTGGATCACTGCGTGCGCAGCCGCGCAGGTCGTCCGATCTATCGATCGGTCAGATCTAACGATTTTGGCGCGAGTTTTGAACCGAGCTTGCCGGTAGCTCGTGGTTGAGAAGACAGGAAAAAGCTGTATGAAAAAATGATGTTGAAGTTAGTTACGTTACGTTACGGAGCGATGCATTAGATTTAAGAAAAATTGCCTTACTTTACACGTTTAGAATTACATGTCCTAAATTTAGTCAACCGTGATAAACAAAACATACTTATACACTGAGGAAAAAGTTTATTTGTTACTGTTACGTTTATTGTTTGGATATTGTTATACAAATCTTTTGTTATAATTAACTGAGCCAAATAATGATCGATAGAAATTTTTTAATTGTCAACAAATCATGTCTGGCTAAACTAAAATTTGATAATAATAACGAAACATTTATTTCGTCATATCAAAATGTACGTTTGTTAACAGCAAATAATATCTCTTTCCTCATTATACAATATTTAGCAAAGCTTACTTCTCGCACGTGATTCAGAAATTGTACAATAATGATTCTTTCCCCCTGATGTTTTCGTCACGTTAACGTTACTGACTTCAGCCTCGTGTAAAAAATCCTTTGATCGATTTCGAACGTACCGATTTTTGAAAATGTGTCTCGTTAAGCCACGCGATTCTTTGGGATCTTTTCTCGAAACTGTAAAACAGATTTTATCTAAATATTTTCGATTGTACACTGATAAAAAATTGTCTAGAAAAAATATATTTCCGTCGTTGAATTGATCATTCGTTTTGCTCTACGATCTGAAGCTGAATTGTAATCTCAAACTATTAAATAAAAACACAAGAAAGAAAAACTATTACGCTTCAGCAAAGAGAACCAGAACCTGTTACTCAATTTCGAAATACACTTGATTACAGCAGTACGCTAAAGTTATTCAAAAAAAATCAGAGATCCGCTAATTCTTCTCTTGTACGAATAGTCAAACAAGATTCAAAACAAGATCTGTAATTCCAAATGACTCAATCAGTAGCCTACAACCTTAGATCCTGAAGAATACTTGATCTTCTCTTCTTCTCTCTTACTCTCTTTCGCTTAACCGACTTTGGGAAGAAGAGGTTTGGAATGAATCTTCAAACGCACCGCCACCTCGTTTTATCTTTGACTGTCATTGGCATCACCTATCTGCACCAACAAACAGCTATGAATAGTGCAAGAACCGATGAAATTTTGCATTTATTCCGAGCTCAGAGTATCGAAAAAATGATTTGAATTAAAGAAGAGATAAAAGAAAATTGTTGCGTTAAAATTGGTCACGAATGAGGACGAATTTTGAATCGAATACGAAGACTTGAAGTTTGAAAAACTTTTATAAAATTTCAGTAAAGGAACATGCTTGAAAAACAAAAGTGAACATATCTATACATCCAAAGAAGAAGAATCGCTCTGACGTACTTGACGCTCTTCGGTAGGAGTAGAAAATAAAAATAAAAATAAAAAAAAAATAAAAATTCTGCCACGTCGTACCGAAATATCTAATAATTGTATCTGAAGGGGAATATTAAAAAGAGATTGATAAGCGAAAGAGAAGAAGAATAAATTCCGCGTCGATGAAAGCGAACGTCGTACTTGCAGTGACGATGTGCGGCTTCTGCTGCGCGAACTGAGTGAAAAGGAAGAATAAGAACAAGAATAAGGAGAAGAAGAAACTGCGGAGGAAGAATGAAACGAGGAGGGGGGAGAGGGGTGTACAGTTATGGTAATGACGTAGGTCCAGGAGTGTCGGTGTTGGATGCAGGCGTGCGTGCGCAGCCGTCGTAATGATAACGAGACGGGCTCCTCCTCATCATCATCATCATCATCACCATCATCATCATTTCCTCCTCCTTTTGCAACGGCTTCTTGCCCCTCTCCTTCTTTCGCTTCTTCTTCGTCTTCTCCTTATTCTTCTTCTTCTTCTTCATCTTCTTCTTCTTCTTCTTCTTCTTCTTCTTCTTCTTCTTCTTCTTCTTGTACTTCGCGTCGTCCGAACGGAACAAGAACCGACTGATCGGCAACAACTGACCGATTCAAAGATGCCGCCAACTGCGGATCCCCTGAAGGGGAAACCCCGATTCTTCTTCTTCTTCTTCTTCGTTCGATATCTTTAATGGATTGCATAGTAAAGGACGTTGTCTCATTCATTTGTAGCCACGTCGCTTCTTCTTATTCTTCGTCTTTAACTTTCTTACACCGCGATCCGTGTAAATTGACTTTCACAGTATGTATACTCATGTGAAATATTAAAATAATCTAAAGGAAATAACTTTATGCCTCAGTTCCGTTGATGCTATTTCAAGGTATGAAATAATTGTGCGGAAACTTCCGGAGAAGCGTTCATCTGCAAACCAATTCATGGTTTCGTGTCAAATTTGAAATTTCACATCGGTGAAGAGTTTTTCTTTTTTTTTTTTTTTTATGGTCAATCATATACTTATAGTTTTCAAAAACCAAATATACATATTCCTGGTGACTAATGATGATTTTTCATTTTTCTATTATCGCAATTTTCAGACTCCGGTTAATTTTGCAAAATGACAATTAAACTGTTCTATGAAATTTATAAATTCTGAATTAAAACGATGTTGACTTTCAGTCATGAAAACCGAAAGAAAAGTCTCAATCGATCTGATGTCATCGACTTTGACATACCGTGTGCGAAATTTTTGCGAAAATTTTTTATTCAAAATTTTAAAACCAAACAAAGTTGTAACCGGGGCGACAAGATGATGAATACATGTTTTTATGTCAGCTTATCTCGTTTTCTATAAAACAACAGCGGCGTTTTTACACGTGACTCGTTGTGCCAAGAAATGGACGTGAAGCTGATCGGCCGACGCGACGGTCGATGTTCAAGATCGATAAGTATCGGCGCGAGATCGTTGAATTTTTATCGATGGCAAAAAGGACCCGCGTATACGGGTATAACGTGTACGTGCTATTCCGGATATCTTTGGGATCAGCGGCATTTTCAAAGCAATCTTTACAACCGGCTCAGCGAGACAAGTCGCGTTAATGTGTGTGCATGGGACCGAGGATTGTATCAAATTGTAAGCATGCAAAATCCCTTTTCGAATAACCGTCGCAGAGAGGATAAATACCACGAGGACCGAAGCTAGGAGGCAAACGTTTTTACATGTTCATTCGAATGAGGTAACAATGAAATTCGAAAATCAACATTTTTTTTTTTAAATACTTTGAACCTCCGATACTTTTATACATATAAAATGATGTGGATGAAACTAAACTGCATTCTTCTATTCCCAAAAAAAATTTTGACAAGTTTGGATAATAACTGTAACTGCTAACTTCAGCGTCGTGAGAAGACCGTCCGTGAAGCGTGGAGTTTTTGTTTTGTGTTTATTTATTTTTTTTGTCATAAAATTTATAAACTACAAAATTCACTACGAACAATTCTCCGCTACCCGAATTACAGAGAGCAAAGACGCACTCTAGTGTCGCTGCACTCCGACTTCCGTCAACGTTTTTCCTCAATTAAATTCCTGCCCACTTTTTGCACCCAAATATCACCGCGTCACGCCAACTCCGTCTCGATTCACCGGGTAATCAAGTTGTGCGCGCGCGCGTCCTCCTCCTCTTACTCCTCCTCCTCCTCCTCCTGGTCCTCTTCTTCCTCTCTTCATCTTCTTCGTCATATCGTTAAAATTCCCTGAAACCCCCAAGCGGTGATTTTTCTCTTTTATTTTCAAAGTAAAAGAAAATATTGACGACTCGTTAAGGACGTCGAAAAATTAGATTCAAGTTGAACCGATTTGTTTAATCCTTTCAATTTTTTCCCTTGGGTTTACGAGGGTGAGTTTAACCCCTTATATTGCATAAATGATGAAGGAGATGGAATAAAAATGTTACTCTTACTCAAATAGTTTGATAATTTGCACTTAACATATATACAACAACAAAAATATGTTCCGTAATACGAAGAAATGTACAATTAGTATTCAAAGTTAGTTTTGACAAGCGAAAAAAAAAAAATTAGAAGCTTTAGCAGCCAAACATGGCTTTGTAGGCTGTAACGGGTTAAATTCGCTGATTTGAGGCTTCTGCAGGAAGATGGAATTAAGAGGTTGTGTATACCAGGGCAAGACGCTAATTGTTTTCGAGAAGGGTTTGTCGGAAGCCTGGGGATATTTTTGAGACGGGTCCCGAGGGTAGCATCCACTGTTGGCAGACCTACCGGTTTCAGTTTTTGATTTACGACATAATAAAGAGGTTACGCAAGGCGGGCTTCTCTCGTACATCTCGAGTTTCCACCGACAATAGCGCTGATTTACGATCTTCTTGAAAGTTTCGATTCGATGCGGATTCCCAAATCGGATTTCGGAACCTTTCAAATAATCGCGTCGAACCGTGAAAGACGTAAAGTTCTTCAGCCACCCACCTCCGCCTTCCTTTGCATCGTCAACACAGTTTCAAAACCTTCGCCGTCCTCCTCTTGACCAGAAAATACCCTGCGCAAATGCGCGGAAATAGTTCCACTCAAAGAGCAATCAGTCTTCACCATTGGAAAGTCTCAAACAAATCCTAGGAAATTCATGGTCAACAATCGAATCCAGAAATGTATTGACGTCAAAATCGAGAAATACAGAAAGGTTGTTTTATTGTCAGAGAACTGTGTTAGTCAAAGCTTGAACGAAGCTTCTATTGGAAGAGAATCACTCTTCAACAATGTCCGTTACGTAATTCGAAATTCATTAACCTGCACAAGCCAATCCAATCTAATTCGTACTCGTTACTAGTGACGTATTCTAGTCCATACCCAGAGCAACTTTCGTTAAATTTCCTGGGTTAGTCCGTAACACAAATATTTTTATTATCGCACCGAAGAAAGTATCTTGTCCAAGAATATGATCCAAAGCTGCAATAGAAGATTTTCGAAGCCTCCTCGCTCGTCAACCTTAAGACCGAGATCATTGAACAGTTCAATACTACAGAAATTGAATCAATCGGTTCCAAAAATGATGGATACAAGCTAATGATGAACTCTCTTCTCTAAACCCAGATGCAATTGCGTATGTGTGTGTGTGTGCGTGTGACGCCGATAAAGGAGTAGAAAAATAATGGACCAATAGTTGAACGTGAATTGGTGCTAGTGTAGTTGCATCAGAGGTGATAGAACCGCGACGTAGAAGTCTCTATAGATCCTTATATATACCATGGTCCGCACCTTCATAGGCAGACCTTAGTTTATTGCCTCGGAAACACGGTCCAATCTGTCCTAAGCCATTACAGCTACCTGGTCCTATTCCTGGTGAGCTCGAGCGCGAAGAGAAGGTTACCGTCCGGCGATTCGACTGTCGGCTTCTTTCATCTCCAGTAGTTCGGGCTTCTGTTTCACTGTTTCCGCCGGCGGCTACCGACTTGGAACTTGACCCTAATCGCCTTAGAGAGCGCGCGTTTTCAATTATTTTGATTGTACCTGATTGTTGCACGGTCATTTATATGCCAGAACAAAGGACTCCGCCGACGACCAGGTACCACGGGCCCCTCGCTTCTATCCACCTGTATGTACCGCGACCACGTACCCATGGGGCGTATGGACACCATGAACACACGTGCGCGTTCCTAATGACCGCAGGACGAAATCGGACGAAATTGATCGCAAGTTTCTAAAAGTCAAAACTACTCATTGAACGCCATTTTTCCCGTCCAAGCGACTGGCGATCAAGTTGCGATGTTGAAACGCTGCATGGTTTCAAGTTGAAGAGACGTTCCGTCGACGCTTCTGCACGTATTTTTAGACACTGAGTTATAGTACGTGGTGCGTGTGCGGAAACAATTTCGTATACTGAATTCCATAGAAATTACCAACCAAACTCTTCCAACGACCGCCACTTCCGGGTACAAATTGGCGGCTCACCTCAAGTTTTCAACTACCTTCGTGGTACCTAGGATTTTTAACAAACCTCCACGGAATTTTAAAACCGATATTTTCTGACTCTTGACATTTTTCTCCGTACTGAAGAGATTGGAAAAGGTTTCAAATAATTTGGCATAACTTCAACTCCAACTCCACATGACATCGGATGACTACGTGAGCTAAAATCGTTCTCATTAGTGGATTAACAAGATTACACATTACTTGTAGACGAATTAAGACATCTTTGAGCGAATCTAAAAGCGACATCACGTTAATACACTCGACTTCCAACAACTTGATGTGAGTCTTCTGTCAACGATTAGGAAAAGGACGCGTGAACTCTGAACAGTTGATCCGAACGTAACACAACAGAACGTGTAACATAACTCGGGCTTAAGTATCTGGTCGTTTCTTCTTCCCCGTCTCTGCGGTTCGCTGACTCTTTTGCCCCGGGTGCCGACAAGCGATCTTCAGCGGCGTCCGTCATCAGGCGTGGACTTCCATCCCAAGAGAAGAAGAAGGAACCGGCTAATGTCCTGCACTGGCAATTCAGTCACTTACCTACTGAAGTGTGTAATTTCCCCTGCTTTCCCCGGTATTATTCCCGAAGAATTTCTCAACGATTCCAGAAATTCTTTCCGATTCATGCTGTAGTAACATCAAGTACGTCGTACGATCGATTGTTAATAGGTGCGTCGATCCTCGCACGAGAATACTTGCTGGGACTTTCTTCTTGGTTCTAGGTCGTTTGGTTCTTGTTCTACCTCCTCTTTGATCCTCCCAATTAGTGGGTTCATTTTTTAGCGACTCGCCCCCTGCAGGCTGTGTTTACGAGTCCCAAGCCCGCGCCTCTAAACTGCTCAGCACTTGCTCCGTCCGAGTGGCTCGGCGGCAACATCTGTTTTCGAAAAAGTGAATTAATGAAGAGGTGTTGAGGGGTTAACTGCCCCGCGTTCCTGTATACAATTCATGTAATCTCATGAACCCTAGGAAACAATTTTTGTTTATACACGCGCCCCGAGCCACTCGACCCCAACTTTAAACAAGCAGAGAGAAGCGAGTGAGAGAAATTGATCCTCGGCTCCCTCGACTCCAACGTATTATGGAGGCGCCTCGGCTCTGAGGGACGCCGCAGTCAAAGATCAACCACCCGCTGCGAGACGGGCTTTCTCAGATCTTTCGACTGTATCATGTCCAAAGAATTACTCTCGTGAACCTCGATTAGTCAAAACAATCCGTCCTCAACTTCGTGCGCAGTCCAAATCAGAACAAGACGAGAGAGGAATGGAAAAAGCTCACTGAACCCTATTCAAATCATCCTGCGTAATGTTATCCCAGAAGTTCAGAGTGCGTCAATTTTCTGTGTGTCGAGTGTGTGTGCGTGTGAATTTTTCAAATCTTTATCAGTGTGACGATAAGAGCTCGTTCTATCTACAAACCCAACTAATCGTGTCTATAATTGACACTTGTCCGCTGTTAGGAAAAACAAAAAAAAAAAATAGTTTCACCGCGGTTGATCTGTTTTGACGTCGAATCACGTCAAGAATTTCAACACTTGCCATATTTTTTTCAGATATCGCTGGGCATAGCGGTGTTCACCGTTCTGGTCTTCGCTGAAGACAAAGCGACGAACACTATCTCGGTGTCGTCGGGAGCCTCGCCGGTCATCCAAAGCAATACAATTCAGAAGTTTATTGAAGTGTTGGGAAAGTACGAGCTCGAGGATCAACGAGCCCTGAAAAGAGTCTACCTCAGCAACAGATCCATAACGTGCAACGACGGATCTCAGGCTGGATTTTACCTGAGAAAATCTCAGGGTTCCAAACGATGGATCATATTCCTTGAAGGCGGTTGGTACTGTTACGATCACAGGAGCTGCAGGAACAGATGGCTCAGGCTCAGGAGTTTTATGACTTCTACACAATGGTCAGAGACCAGAGACGGTTAGTTTGAAAAACATTTTTGACCTCAATATGTTGGATGAAGTTGGTTTCTTGGATAATATATATGAAGGTTGGAGTACCAAAACAATTTGTTTATTGAATATGTTTAATAGATAAATACAAATTACATAATACGCACAAGAAAATTGCAATAGTGTACATGGAGGTTTGTGGGAATCTTAACCTAATTACTTTGGTTAGTGATGGTTAGTATTCAGTGCATTGAGCAGGATGGAATCACCACAAATAAAACTTCAACTGATGTACCTATTCGTATGTTGATACAGTTTATTTTGAAATCAAGCTCAGCATTTCCAAATTGAAAATGTAAGATTCACTATAGCGTACGAAACTTTAAAGGATCGCATGAAATTAAGTCAGCCTAATTTCTAAAAATTGATGACTTTAAACCTAAAATCAGGATTTTCACAATCATGATGTTTTTAATTCACTATATCATAAATATATTGTTTTAGTTCAAGTATTGATACCCGAAATTCCCATCAAATCTACAATTTCGAAATTCAGACCGTTGACCTTGAACTAGAAATGAAAATATTTCAAACTAAAAATTCTAACAAGTATCGATTCCATACATGTTCAAACGTTGTACGATCTAAGCAATACATAAAAGTTTGAAATCTCAAATCTTTAATTCCTGCTAATATCTGAATTTGAAATCCGCAGTTGGTGGCCTCCTGTCTTCACGCCCAGAGGAAAATCCATTCTGGTGGAACGCCAACCACGTGTAAGTATAACTCTCCTTAGTATCTGCTTAAAAACGGTCGTTAGCTCCTGAAAATCACGTACAAAGGTTCAAAAAACAATTGTCCACATCCTCTGGTACTTGTTGCAGATTTGTCCCCTACTGTACAAGCGACACGTGGAGTGGCAGCAGAGCGACGCCAAGTGACATGTTCTCCTTCATGGGAGCAGAGATCGTGGCGCAGGTGGTGAGGGACCTGGCCCCCCTGGGTCTGGAAAACGCGAGCTCACTCCTACTGGCAGGAAGCAGTGCGGGAGCGACGGGAGTGATGCTGAATTTGGACCACGTGCACAGCCTGGTCCACCAGGAGCTGGGTGAGGCTCATAAACAATAATCTCGTGTGAACTTGGATGAAAACATTTGCCACGAAGCTTTCAAACGAACTCTAATGGTTCCGTTCCTCTCGGTCTTCAGGGTTAAAACACATCGCAATACGCGGAATCAGCGACTCCGGATGGTTCCTGGACAGGGCCCCGTACTCTTCCAATGGCTTTCCTGCCACCAACGTTGTCCGAAAGGGCATGGAGCTCTGGAAGGCCAAAATGCCCCGCAACTGTGTCCTAAAGTATCCCCACGAGCCGTGGAGGTGCTACTTTGGATACAGACTGTATCCCACACTGTCTGGTAAGTCAGGACCCGCTGATACCCGAAGTCTAAACTCGGCGGTGGTTCCAGGTAGCACACTTATCCAGAGGCTGACTATCATTCAACCACAAAAAGTCGAGCTTTTGTCCAATTAAAATAACATCAACGCATTGTTGGCAAAAGGAGAGACAAAAGGTCGTCTATTTTTTAATCGTTATACATCGTTAAAAAACTGAACTGAAAGTTGACATGCAGTATACTTCATGTGTACGAATGCCCTCTGACATTCCAGGTATAATGCAATTCGACTGTACAACCTGTTGTCACCTTATCCACTTACCAATGGAAAGTCAAGTCAAAAGTTTTTGATGTTTTGCAGAGAAATAATTGCTTATGTAAGCGCATTCATGTGCTCGAATTAACGTCAATGTCTGGTGGCAGTTAGACTGGCTGATTGCTATCACATACTTGACGCCATTTAATTATTAGTTCACGTAATTAGCCTACTTGAAAATTATTGCCTTTTTGTCTCAACTGCTCACAGTCAAGTGAAAACCTAACGATAGTTAATTTCGAGTGTTGTCTTTACCATGACGTTTCAGAGGTCATTCCCGCACTCTTGTTAGTCACTGTACAGTCAACAATAGACTCATAATATGCTTTTTCCCAGTTTACTTGTACTAGTTGGGTGAGAATTTCTGTCGATATTAAGTCAACTAACAGCCAACAGTGTGCTACCTAGGGAAGCACTTAAATTTTCTCTGAGCGTAGTCCCTGAAATCGTTGCCTATGCAGTCTTTAAGGGTCTTTCGAATCAGCAAAACCGTTCGACCTTTTTCCAGTGCCCCTTTTCGTCTTTCAATGGATCTTTGACGAAGCGCAAATGACTGCCGACAACGTTGGAGCACCAGTGACGAAACAGCAGTGGGACTACATCCATAAGATGGGTGATAGCTTAAGACAGACTTTCGATAACGTATCGGCAGTCTTTGCGCCGAGCTGCATAAGCCACGGGGTCCTGACCAAAAAGGACTGGCAGCTGGTAAAGATCGACGAAGTCTCGCTACCGCAGGCGCTTCATTGCTGGGAGCAGACCGCAGTTGGAAATAAACGTAACGAGTGAGAGTCGTTAATTTATATATCTTCTGCGGCATACAATCGACGGAGAACCGTTTCAGGACCCAAAGTCGCCCCATTTGTTTCCACAGAAGTCGCAACCACGTCGAGACGAATCAGCCCTGTGCAAAATCCGCCAGAAAGCTGCTTCGATCGGGCCTAACGAAGGTGAACGGAACTGTTTTGGACAGTGGTAAGATCAGGAACGGGTCCGTTTTGGAGTCCAGGAAAAACGGGCTGTATGGTGGAGGTCCAGCCGAGGAGAGGAAGGGACCGAACAAGCCGTCGCAGGGTGGACGAGCCGGGAACAAGAGGCGACGACGAAAAAAGCACAAGGGTCGAAGGAGGGACCGAAATAAGGAGGGCAGACAGAAGAAGGATAAACAGGAGCGGAGAAGAGGAGGTCGGTACTTTGCGCAACTCAAACATGGAGCCTGAACTCCATGTTAACAAATAATTACCTGAAATAAGATGACACTAGCGTTCCGTATGCACCGAAGACAGTGAAGGGAGTATAAGCTGGCGGTGAAAACTTTCTACGAATCACATTGCAAGATGATCGATTAGTCGATCTTGTGCCTCCTTGCAACCAATGACACTTCGGTGCAAACGGAACACCAGCTATGCTAGTTGTAGCAAATGAAATTAATGTGTACGATTACTGTGACAAGTTTTGTCAATTCACCCATCTGAGTTCTGTCTCCTTATGAGATAAATTGTCTCCATGGTCTCAAAGATCCCAGTAGTTTTTCCCAACTAAGCCATTTTTCGTTTTCAGGACGAAGACACGGTGGCAGGCACGGAAACAACCACACGGCCATGCTAAACGGCACGAGGCCTCAGCGATCGGTGATACCTTCCAACAAACGGAAGTGCGGTCAGGGCTGCCAATTCAGGTTTATCGAACGCTGCACTTGGCCACAGTGCAATCACAGCTGTCCGCGACTCCAGAATCCCTTCACGGGTGAAGAAATGGACTTTATTGAACTCCTGAAGAGCTTTGGACTCGACATGAAGAGCGTCGCTAACGCCTTGGGCATCGACATACAAACCTTGAACAATATGGACCATGACGAACTTCTCAATCTTCTTACTCAGCAGTCGCCCAATTGATCACTTGGTCAGCTTACACCTGTTACACGGGTAAAACTTCTAACAAGTAAGCTTTTTCTACTGCAGTTTCTGTTCTTCCGCTCACAGCTGCTGCTCGATGACAACTTTTTTCTACAGAGGGCACAAAACTCCAAAAGCATCGCATTTAACCATAAAAATCTATCAACATCTCAAATCGTGGTCTATATTAACTTGATACTATACAGAATGAAAACCCGATTACTTGCACAAGGTTTTACGTATCCTAATATTCGACTGATTCATCTGAAATCATCACCTGATTTCTCTTTGCAGCGTCGTATTGCTTGGCCACATCTAAATTCCTGTATTTTTGTTTTTTTTTTTTTCATTTTTTTCAATTCTTTTATTTTCATCCAACTCCATATTTCGTCGAGCTATTTCCGTACTTATTTTTACCATCATACGAATATTGACCATTGAAATTAGTCTGCTCGATGAAATGAACTTGATGGAAATTCCATATAAATTTTCCTGCTTTGTTAAAAACAATTTTGTACTACAGTAACATTGACTATTTGTTTGGATTATATTGTTTTCGAATCTTGCGACCCAGTTGAAACGTGAGAGAGCTGTATCATGAAAACGCGATAACGTACGAGATGATGTATAGGTACTATTATATGTTACCATATTAAGAAAAATACACAATTATCTACTTGTTAAACTTGGAACTATAATCGCGCGACATTGTAGTAACAAGTAATTAATCAAACCCACACTATAAAACAGCAGTATTCAACCAAAACTATATAATTGTAAATATATTAATATCATCATTATTGCGATAAACGTAATCATTATTATTATTACTATTATTATAATATCAACGGAGAATTTTATATTATAAATATTAGAATAATTATTATATTTTTCAATTCGTAAATAGAATCTTTTTATTTATTGAAAATTATTATTATTATCATTATGATTATTATATTACTACTATTAAACAATTGCAGATGACGTAGTTCTCTTTTAACCGTCAAGTAATGAACTTAATGATTAAGAAAAAAAAAAAACATATTCAAATGCACAATGAGCACTGTCAATTTATTGTTATACGTAGGCGTATGTGTGCCAAATGAGATTCTTAAGTTCACGAAAAGATTCAATTTTTTTTTTTTTTTCAAGCTCTACCGAGCTCCCACAGTCTTTTTACGACGAGCAGAGAATCTCATTTTACCACATGCCGTCTTGTCGTCCCTGTTGTTTAAAAGTACGAAAGAACAGATTAACAAAAACACATCACCTACGAGTCATTATTCGTATGCCTACATGAATGACAATGGTAAATGCAACTGAAAACGAAATTTTGCAAAATTAATCAATGAAGCATGTTCGCTCGATTGAAAACAATATTATACGTACAGGTATACGAACAACGACCTTGTTGGTAATGTTTAATCCCCGAACCTCTCTAAGTATATAGACTGATTAAATTATCTACCTCAGTAAATCAAATTGTATTATGTCCTTCGTGTTATGACCGCATCTCTGAATATTATGTTCACGGAGTAATTGGTGAATATATATAATTATATACGTATATATATTGTTTAGAGAATAGCGAAAGGGAACCAAAACGCAAGAAAAAAAAAAAAAAAAACAAATAAGCGAAGAAGAAAAGTGAGAAAGAAAAGTAAAACAGACCTGTATTTAACACTTGTAAAATATGTAATCTGTCGTAATATTATTTATTTTTAAGTACCTGCACTTAACGGACGAACAGAGCCAAGCATTTATCGGTTAGCCTAAGCCTATGAGAGTACTCCATTTTTCTAATTTATTGTTTTAACAAATAGGTATAATATAAATATCGTGACAAATAAACGAGCACTATCTTGTCGAAGAATATACACATTCGCCCTTCGTATGTAATTACTGTCCTCGCTTGTTAAACTATAACGGTGAAATATGTTGAAACGTGATTGCGACAGTAATTCTGAAACAAGTTTGAAAAAACTTTCATCGCTGAATCATCAGAATTAAGTGTCAAAATTTTGTTTCGTGATATCGATTCCCACTGGTTAACAATCTCATTACCCGTATGAAATTCGTGATACTTAAGGTCGAATGTTTCGAGTATTCGTCGGGGAAGGTCAGAAAAAGACAAACATATTTATTAGTAACGACGTTTCCACAGCCATCTTGAGGCTGTTTATTAACAAAAAAGTCGGAAAAAAATAAACAATATGAAATGAACGGCTTAGCAATAATTTGGTTAGATAATACCATTACAATCTCAATTTGAACTAGGATATCTGGTATAGTTAGATTATAGATTAACTACCGTGTCGTATGTAATTCACGTTTGGTGGGTAGAAAAAAATAATCACTTAATGCATATAATAAATCTTGACCGGTTAACAATAAAGCTATAAGTGTGTTTAAATTCATAAGAAAAACATTGTGAAAAGTTGTGAACATTACGAGTAATGACAATCATTGTCGACTGACAATGAGATGTTTCAAGGTATAGCGTTCGAAGAAGAAGCGTCGATAAGAGTTAAAATTTAAATATAGGCATTTTACAAATTTATGGTACGTTCCCGAATATCGATCCTCGATCATTGAAAACTACCGTGAACTTGGGCCTTATTCATTTCTCGATCAACGAACGCAAGTCGCATTTTGTGATCAATTGTGTGATTCTGAAGGTTAGGGGTAAAGAACTAAAATGTTCATGGACGTGAAAATTTTAATTCGTAGAATTAAAAAATGTGTTAAAGTTCAAGTCCAATAATCAAAAACATCAATGAGTCAAAATACAGAAATACAAAGTATAAGGTCAAAACATGGAACAGCAAAATCGAGAATCCGTATACGATTCTATATTACCGAGAAGAATTCCGAAGATTCTACAACGTGGCGTTTTTCATGTTCTGACCTTTGTAATCTTTGACTTCTTCGTACTTCTAATTTTAACATTTTTAAATTCTGCATATTAACTTTTCGTGCTTTTTTACCCCCACCCTTTCCGAGGGCAGGATACGGTACCCATCAGTGCTGTCGAATCCTGATGGGTCGATGGATGCGGACGCGCGAGTGTCAACACCGCCGTAAAATCATCATCCAGTCCCCCGGTTGCGGTTATCTGGATATGATAATTCGATGGAGTAGCTGGGGCACGGAGGTCTGCGGGTGGGGCGACGTAGCGTCCTCTCAAAATAATATCCTGACACACAGGAAACGGTATTTAGTGCACCACCCGAGGCAGCAGTGGCGGGGCCCCCCAGGCCCGAGAGCATGGAGTCAATTGAGGCGACCGAGGAAGTGACAGAGGATGGATGGCACAATGTCGTTGAATACGTTCCATTAGTCCGGACCGCGTTCTACTCGCTGCGAGGTTCACCACCGGCGGTTGGACGGTGGCCCTTGATATTAACTCTAGATCGGCGTACTTTTATCGCAGAAAGAACCACACGCCGCAGATGATAATTCCAGGAGTCGAGATGATCAGGAGCATCGTTATCTTCTGTATCCTGACCCTGCACGATCCCGGTGAGCTAGTCCTGAATTATATTACCGCCACCGTCTAAAAATATGATGATAATCGATGGTCTTATCTACGGATATCAAACCTGTCGAATATACCACTTGAGACCTCATTGTTTTCCGAAACTGGCTATTTGGGTCTACTTAACCGTTTGTACCAAAAACAAATTTCACACTCGACGTATTGTAAATTTTCTCGTATCTGTTTATGGATCAGTCTCTATATTCGACGAACTACGTTGTTTTGCTTATACAGCGATACGATCTATTTTTTGAAATTATTCATTTTTCCCCAATCTTCCTAACTCTGACGAGTATAATCGGTAAACGGATTTGAGCTGGTTCTAGTAACAATTATTTGCATCCAGTTCCATTTTATACATACTTTGTAACCCTGACGGTGCTTTGACTCGAAAAGCATTAGATAGTTTCACCCATTTTATTCAAACCCAGTTATTGTAAACGGAAAAAGTTTTGCCTATGCATTTCCGAATTGAGTTTCAATGGTATTTACATAGCATAACACGGTGTCTAGTGGCCATGGAAATGTCCCTGAATTTTTCATGTACCCTCGGAAATATTCTATTATTAATGTTCTTGAATAACTTGAAAATATCCTTGAATTTGTTACGGATTTTTCACCGGACAACATGTATAACGACCCGACATGTCGGTTGTGTAATTTACAGTACGGGTTGATGCCAATGTTCAATGCATCTAGTATCACATTATTCCGTCGCTTGATAAAACGTTCAGAACTTTAATATCCCTACGGTGAATTGTACACACGTCAGAAATAAATGGTAAAAATGTCGTGTGAACCCTTGGACGAGTATTCACAAATCACGTCATACACTAACCCTTATTTCAGTATCATCGAATCAATGCGGAAAGGTGTGGCTGACAGTATCGTCTCTGTGGCGGCCTGTGGCGATCAACAATAAGGTTGTGGACGCCGAACTTGAGGTCAATTGGGACCTGGACTGTCCTGCGAACGCAGGATATCCGGACAGCATTAAGGTGTTCACGGCTGATCCGGCGCACAGTAATGACCCAGATCTCGTTGCAACCGCTTGATCAGTCTGCTTTCAATTCCTTCATATAAATATATATATATATACACATTTTTTTATACACATTCCTGAAACTTGCTACACTACATTATGATAACGGCACTCGGATCACTCGAATACCAAAGCCACACCGGATTCTCAAAAAGTCCTGATTCTTCCTTCAGACAAGACGATAAAACCGCAGCTAACTTTACTACTCGCCGAACATCCCCGAGGTTATTACAGAACTAACATAACCGTTGGACGACCTCCGCTACCCGGAGGATGGGACGAAGGAGGAGGCGCCACGCTTCCAGGACCTCACTGTCTGAAGCACCATGCGGCGTTGTATAAAAACGGCGAATTCCTCACCAGTTCGTGTCTGCAGATTTGGCCAACGTGGATGTACGACTTGAGGTGAGACTCTCGAACGCTCCTTCAGCACCTTCGGTTCTCTTTATTCACCGGGAACTTGTTCCAGGAGACAACTCGGAAGACTCCCAATCGGTACTCTTATGATACCGGGCACTCATAACTCAGGGTGCTACAAACACGGTGACCTGACCCGAAGAGACGCTTTTCAGCGGTACCTGCTCACCCAGGATCGCGACGTGTGGACCCAGCTGGTCCACGGCATCCGGTATCTCGACATCAGGGTTGGATACTACCCCTCGATACCCAGGAACAACACGGTCGTTGAGGAGACCAACTACGTGAACAGGTTTTGGGTGAACCACGATATCATCAGAATAACACCGCTGATGAGCATCATCAAGGATGTAAGGAACTTTTTGGATGTGGCCAGAGGCGAGGTCGTCATTCTGGACTTTCACAGGTGAGGATCACTGCTCGTCTACCTCCTCTTTATACCCATGGTACGCACCGTTGCATCCGTCACCATTTCCACAGATTTCCGGTCGGGTTCGAAGGCCGACCGAGCCGACATCGCCGACTGGCTTCCATATTGCACCGGGAATTTGGCGGTCTGATTCTCAGACCTGACAGAGGAGTCGACGGCCTTGGACCGACCCTGAACGACATCTGGACCGTTGGTCGCAGGCTGGTGATATGTTACGGGGACCAGCAAACGGTGAACGGTGAGCACCGATTGTTTTCACCGATCGTTAGTGAACCGCGAATAATTCGGAAACGTCCTTTCAGAGTACGACTGGCTTTGGCCACCGATGACTCAGGCCTGGGGTGATCAGCAGACTGCGGAGGGCCTGAAGAACTACTTGGAGAGAACGATCCTTGGGAGTAAACGGCCCAGGACGAGCCAGAATCCTCTGTGGGCAGTTATGGCAGAGTTGACGCCGATCCCTTTGGACATAATGCTTAAGCCCTCGGGAGGGCTTCGGCAAATGGCCGATTCGATAAACAGGAATTTAACCGTATGGTTCCAGGACGAGTGGTGGAAGCAGACGAATATCGTAGCGACTGATTTCTTCCTCGGGAATAATCTTATCGACATTTCTATACAGTCCAATATTAAAAAGAGTAATATTGCTCATTGGCGTCTTTAGTCGAGTCATAATTAATTGATGTTATTTTTAATTTATTATTCCAGCCACATTTATGAATTTCGTGGGCCTGATTATTTCTGTTCGTAATTTTTTTTTTTTTTTTCCTTCGATATAATTGTAGTTCCATGTTAACGACCAACTGTTCGTTACTTCCTTAATATTGTTATTTATTTTAGTACAAAATCCAATTTGCGACTTCTTATGGTATATGTAAAGGTTAGAGTTATTCTTAAGAAATCGTTGAGTCACTTGCTGAAATAAATTGAAGGGAGAGTGATTGGGAAAAGATTCTACAGGTCGGTTGAAACCGATTTTATATTATTTACGTTTATAATACAATATAAAACGGTAAATATTCAAAAATTAATTACTGTAGCAGAAATTGCATGACATCAGTTGCCCCAAGTATCTGATGGCGTTTTCAATTTACAATTTGCCAGCGCAAACTGGTCGCATTTTATTAACGAAGGGGGAAACAAACAAAGAACTTATCTAAGGGATCAGATGAACAACCAGATCAGATTGCTTGCTCGTGGTTCAGCCGTTTATACAATTTCGAATTATTCATCGACTAGGTGAATTGCTTATACAGTCCAAGTGACGGTCCGCTAAGCGATCGAGTCTCTGCGAAGTTATTTTCAACCGTCGATCATTCCTGAGTTTCCTTCAATAGCCTGTCATTTGCAATTCAAGGAAGTGAATTTTTATATTCGGTAGGGTGGAAAAAATGTCCAGTTAAAAAGTTCATTCGTGAATTATGTAATTCTGATTAAACTCTGCATGTGTGTTTATCCAATATTTTGAGAATGAAATCATTCGAAACTACGTTCAAAATTGATCGAGGACCCTAAAACATCCGTTTATAAAGTCTCGTTAAGTGATGCAAAATCCATCCATAAGCTGCAGCTAAGGTCGGTACAACGTTAGTATTCTGTCATGAATTTCGAGTACTAGAAGAAATCTCTATTCGAATACCTTGAAGCTACGCATAGAACGATTTGAATTTGAAATACCGGTTATCTCGATCTACGGTCGCGGAATGGAGGATTCCAACGGTCAGTTGCCTCGTCAGCAAATACCAGCTGCGCTGTAGGAAACGAGACTAGAGTCAGAGTCGGACGGTTGAACAGCATGGAAGACGAGTCGTGGCTCTGTTACGTTTGGTGGTCAAACGTTCTCATCATCAAGATGATGATATTCACGTGGTGCACTGGCAGGCTTCGAGTGAGCAGAAAGGTAGGAAATATGGTTACATGAGTCTTTGACGACGGTTAAAATTGCAACTACTAGTGCTGAGGATACCCGGTATGGGTATTGTTGACGTGTCTGGCCCTCACGCCATTGCTCATCAGAATAGCGTTGGTCTCATGAAGTCATCTAAGGGTGTCTAAAATTGGCAATTGTCGGACTTGTACACCAAAATTTTTGTCAACAGTTATAAAATTTCCACTAACAACTACTGTTGTAATGATATCAAGTAGTGTTAAATTGACATCATATAAGAGAATAGTCTGTAGACTTACAAGGAAGGTATCCCAGGTCGATCTCTCCGATTTGATTTCTTTCGTAATATGTCACGGTAGACTAAAAACTAAGCGACACGTATTTTTTTTTTTTTTTAACTGCTATTAAACACTTTAAGAGGGTTAAACCACCCTCCAAAGTAAGGCATGTCAAGGGGTGATTTAGCGGTTTCATCCACAAGAACATAATATTTTTTAACCAATCCAACTGGAAAAGTTTTCTCGTAACAAGAAATGAAAAATGTAATTATCTCGACTAAAAAAAAAAAAAAAAAAAACTGCGAAATCACCCCTCCACATGCCTTACTTTGTAGGGTGGTCTCATTCCCTTGAAATGTTTAAATGGCGGATAAAAAAATACGTGCTGCTCAGTTTTTAGTCTATTATAACATATTACAAAAGAAATCAAATCGGAGAGATCGACCTGGGATCCCTCCTTGTTAATCCACACCGAAATTTATGCCACGGTTTTGATAGCTAACGTTTTTTCAAATTTAATTCGGATACCGAATTTTTGGTGATCTATTTTACAACAATTTTCAGGTGATCCACAGTGAAGCGGACCGAATGTTCATCAAAGAGCCGGGTGTCATTCTTGATCCAACGGGTGGCGGTCATCCGGATATCGATCGCATAAGAGCAGCACATCGCAGCGATGTTGAGACCGTACTGCCATTTCTTCTGATGGGGTTAATTTGGCTGGAAACTTCACCGTCGGTGGATTTAGTGAAATTGGTTATTCGCAGCTTCTCGTTGGCGAGAATTTTTCACGGTTTATTTTACATGGACGTCATTCCCGTGCATCAGCTTGTCAAAGTATTCACTTCGCTCTTCAGCTACCTCGTTGCCGCTTACATCGCACTCTCGTGTCTTGTGCACTATGCTTAAGATAAATCGGGGCGAAATTATTGTGAACAGCATAAAAACACAGGTTTAAAATGTTGAAAATAAACGGTAAGAAATATTACTCATTCATTTATTAACAAATGATTATATTATATAATCTGAGATTGAAGTATCATGAGGATTTTGTAAAATATTTAATATCATATTTTCAATTGATATTACAAATAAGTACGAACAAAACGTTTATTCTAAACTCGTAAAAAAAAAAATTACTCGAGTCATTATTGATGTGATTCTATTTGGCGTGAGACGTATCGTTGAATAATTTTAAGCAGACGGAGTATAATTTTAAACGTAAAGCTCCAAAGTAATCGGCGCTTATGCACGCTCGCGAATTTAGTTTCACTGTATAAAATTATTTCCGATGTCTCGCAGTTATCCAATGCTAGAATTTTTTTGATAGCAAAATGACACCGAGAATTTAAGTTGAGTATGATTTTATTTAAAACCAACTTCTGGATAAATAGATATAGATATCTATAGATATTTATGATCTGAGGATTCTAGGTCCTTGGTAGCCAAGGAAAAACAAAATAGATTAACAGAATAGAAAAGGACAGAAAGTAGACTAGACGAAGATGCTAAAAGGTGAGAATTTAGTGGGTATTTAGGGCTAATGGACGTATACTTACAATTGACTGATCGGTAGACTATTTATTTCACACAATTTTAACTCACCTACACCGTTTTTAAGTCATAAAATGAACTTGGTATCAGGCCTACGATCAAAGGTTATTAATTCAACGAGTAAGAACTAATCGAGAGTTCGAACACGCATGTGACCAAAGCTCTCAAGCCACCCTCATCGGCTTCGAACTTTAAGCCGTTGATTATTCTACACTGGCGTAAGCATATCAAAACGAGTTCCAAGGCAAATGAAGAGGCATTGGAAGAAGAAAACACCCTGGTGAAAAAATACAAATTTTCGTGAAAATCTACAAGTTTTTATGAGAAACTGTGGATATTTACAATTTTATATGGAAACAAATTTTTTACAAAATCGTAGGAAATGTTCCAATTTCCCTAAAAAATTCGTAGAAAATCGAAGACCGAAATATAAATATCTAACAGCTGTTCAGAACTGCATCGATAATTAACAAATCACTTATTAAAAATGAGAGTAAATTTTGTTATACTGTGACTGCAGGCTACCTGCGTCAATGACATTCTCGTTAGAACAATTTTTCCTTCACACCGTAATCGGCAGTGTTAATTTAGGGTCCCGATGTTTAACTTTTGTTCGTGATTAGCAGTTGCGTAGGGATGATTAACGTTAATAACTAAAGGAACGTATTACTTTGTGCTAACGACTGCGTAGGTTTTACCAACATTCTTCGTTTTCACTTCACAGTGATCAAAGCAGCCACACTGTAACTGCAAGCCTACCTTATCCCTAATATTGTTACCCTCCACGTTGGTTGATATCTCTGCAGTTAATTCGCTACTGCAGGATGTACAGAGATGAAGACTCCTTCACAAGGCGCATGGACGGCCCGAAGCTCTTCAAGATTGAAAACCAACATTCAACGCCAGTCGAGCCCTCGAAACCTGCAATTTTTCTTGGAGTACAAGCTCGGGGCAACACTCCAATGGTCACGGTGGGTCCGAAGTATGAGCGAAAGAATCAGTTCAGTTACAACGAAGACAGGAGGCCGGAGCAGGACGGAAAACTGCTCGACAAGTTCGATCATTTTTACGACGATACGAAGGTCCTGCTGATCCTATTTCAAATAATGGGGGTCATGCCCATACAGCGGGGAATCGGTAAAACATATTCGAAAGTTCAATGTGCTTCAAACCTGATCGATTCTTGGATTTTTGCTCCTAACCGTAGGCAACATGCTTGCACTTGAGTGAGAGTAAAATTTGCATGCTGAATTCTCGGCTTTCAGACTTTTGCCATGGATGGAATTTTGACTTAAAAATTCTTGCCACCATCTTGTTTGGCGTGAAATAACGCTGGGCGATCATTGACTGATGCTAATAATTGTACCGTGAAAATAAAATTGCAAGCGTGTCAGAGGCGGCCATGTTGATCTTGCCGAAGCATTTGAATTATATACCCGTGATAGCTTTAGTCAAGTTTAGATTTGACCTACACTATTTCATGCTAAATACTATGATCTAAGGAAATATCATTGTTATATCATAGGTGCAAAAAGTAACTCTAATTGTATTAACAATTAGTGATTCCATTGCATGTGTGTTTGAACCATCAGGGACGACGACTTTCGAGTGGACCTCAACCGCGACCATCTACGCGATGTGTTTGTGGGTTGCCGAAACGGTGGTTGTGATCCTGGTGGGCAGGGAGCGGATAGAAAACACCCTGCAGCCCGATAAGCCCTTCGACGAGTACATATACAATATAATTTTCCTCTGTATATTGACACCTCATTTCCTGCTCCCAATTGCATCGTGGCGTTACGGAGGAGAAGTGGCAAAGTACAAGAACATGTGGACGCATTATCAGGTGAGTTTTATCCTCCATAGAATTCAGCTTCCATCGTTTAACTTCAATAATCAATTTCGTTGTATCGTCAACAGCTTCGATACTACAGAGTGACCGGCTCGATCCTCGAGTATCCGAACTTGAAACGGATGTGCATTGCGCTCTGCATAATCTCTTGGCTCATTTCAATCGGGGTCGTGGTCTCGCAGTTTTATTTGCAACCTGGTTTCACAATGTGGCACACTTCCGCATACTACCATATCATCGCTATGTTGGATTGCCTGTGCGCTCTGTGGTGGATCAATTGCACTGCCATCGGCTCCGCATCCAAAGGACTTGCACTCAACCTTCACAAGGTATACCTGCAGCATATTTTGACCTCGCCTTTGTCCTTCACTCATATTTCCTGTTCTTATTCAGGCTCTTGAGAACACAGAATCAGCCGATCTCCTCGTCGAGTACCGAGCTCTCTGGCTAGATCTGAGCCACATGATGCAGCAGCTTGCTAAAGCTTACGCCAATATGTACGGTGGGTTGGTTATTTGATTTCGGAACCTCTATAGTCCTCTTCACTTAACCGAGATCATTCTAAATTCTTTATCATGGTTGAAAAGCTCATATTTCACTTGATTAACACGATCTGAATGAATCGACAAGAATTTCTTTGGCTAGGATTGATTCTTAAGAATCTTTCCTTACGTAAAAGTGTATTCAATGGGTCTCTTTACCTGTTTTTTACTTCCCTTATAGAATCTAATTGTCCTCCGTACAATCTTATATACATATGATAATGATAGATTGCATTCCATTACTTGAATTCCAGGAATATACTGCCTGATCATGTTTGTCACGACAATTATCGCCGGTTACGGAGCGTTCTCGGAAATTCTCGATCACGGCTTCAGCCTGAAGGAGCTCGGACTTTTTGTGATCGTCGCTTACTGCACGGGACTTTTGTACATAATATGCAACGAGGCAGATCACGCAACACGGAAAGTTGGTCTCGACTTTCAGGAAAGATTGCTGAACGTCAATCTGGCCGCAGTTAATGCCGAAACGAAGAAAGAGGCAAGTTTTTATTCGTGAATGCATCGAATTCACACCGAAAAATAAACATTTTTGTGTTTCAGGTGGAAATGTTCTTGGTGTCGATTGCCAACAACCCTCCAGTTTACAGTCTGAATGGTTACACGGTGATAAACCGGGAACTTCTATCGTCCGTAAGGAATTTCAACCAACATTTGAAACTTATTTCAAAAACGAGTACCAGCCATAAAGTGTGACAACGAAAATAATAAGCAAATGCTCCGCATCTTGAGAAATTATGAATATGGAGAGAAGAAACTTTTTCTGAAAGTAAGTAAAATCCTTCATTTCAAATCCGGATTATATGTTTACAGAACCTCGCTACGATGGTCACATACTGGGTTGTACTTATGCAGTTCAAACTGTCTTTAATTCGGAGAGGAACAGGAAACCCATCAGCCACGATATCCAACTTGACGGCTACAATCGACTCGTCTTGATTTCGATATTTTTTATTAACTAATTGATCTTGAACACTCAGGATTTACTGCGCAAACATGATATGATTACTGTCCAAATGGAATAGAAAAAGGTCCAGTGCACAATAAATACGCTTTGATTGTAGCCAATAACTTTATTGGAAAGTATCGGTGAAGCAGACTTGACCAGTGATGATATTTCAAGGAAAAAGCCCGATGTTTTTGTACAATTCAGGCATCTGGAATTCAGAGGCAAACATCAAGAAATCGCAAGACGGACCACTCGGAAGTAATAGTAAATTGAACAAGTCTTCTAAAGGTGATTAGCACGGTAAATGAATAGCGGAAACCTAAAAGACACGTGCAACACAATAGAACCTGTCCACAAGAAATCGATTTGCATAAAGTGTTTTCTATCTTATCAAGAGTCCAGGAATTAGAACAACACCAAAAGAGGCTCATTAAGGATAACAATATTCCATCTTTCAATTCTTTGAGATATTTTGATTCTGTAAAGCATTTGGCTTAATCATCAATTTAAAGGTGCCTTTTCAGTTGACAAGGCGAAGAAGAATTCAAACAAGATATCCAGACTTATCCGTCTTCAAATATCACTATAATGCTGTTTCCTGGAAGATGCTATCAGGGTGAATCGATCGGGGATGAAAACTTCGGTAACTGATTCTTCACCCTCCGATAACCAAACGCTACCACTTCGTCCTTGTTGGATGATTTCCACCAAAGCCTTTGCAACTACTTCTGGCCTGAGGAATAGCAGATGTTGAAAGGTCATAAAATGATATAATCTTAAAGTTAAAAAGGTGGAAATGAACAATTACGTTTACACAACGGTAGCACTGCTTCAGAAAGAGAAGAGGTGTAGGTACTAACTTTTGGATTGACTGAGTCCTGATATCCTTCAGAGCCAGTTCGTAATCCACGAAGGGACCGAGATCATGACCACCGTCTTCTCCCATCGCAGTATCTGTCACTACTCCAGGACATAACGCCATTATTCTGACACCAGTCTTCTCGTGGTGATACGGTAACTGAAATTGCGATAATGGGTGTGTACCTTCAGGAGGAATGACACCGGAGATTGCAATTTATATCCTTCGCGATGAATAAAGTGTCGAATCGTATCTCTGATGACGAATCTTACTCCGAAAGATCTGGTCAGCCCAATTACACCGTGTTTAGCCGCAACATAAACCGGGTACCAAGCTGAGGGATCGATACCAGCTGCAGAAGAAATGTTGATTATAACGCCACCCTTACCACCGCTGTTCTTTCCCATGTACTTCATGCCAAGCATCGTTCCCTGGACGACGGCGTTCTAAGTATAGAAAAATACAATTCTACAAGTACATAAAGACGTAGTATATTAAAGTGCGTGTGATTTTAGATACTACTTGCCAGATCGACGTTTATCATCAATTTCCAGTTTGATTCATTCAGTATTCCGGCGTTGTTAATCACGATATCAATTCCGCCAAATTCCTTGACAGTTTTAGTGAAAGCGGCTTAATAGAAATTTCGAAGATTATCGGAGACGAACTGCCGTTTTGTTGGTGACCACTGACACGAACCACAAATTGACAATGGAAGGTAAAATGGAGATTTCGGTATTCTGATACTGTTTCCGCATCAGATGGTGAAACCAATTTTTGTTCAATTCCAATATGCTCAATTTCATTTCGTGATTCGTTACGTTTGACACTGAGCTGGACTCACCTTCGAATTCGTCAGCCTTCGTGACGTCACAAATAACGAATATTGCACGTCCTTGACCAAATTCCATGTTCAATTTATTTGCCGATTCCGTGCCTGGTGAAGTTGCCAAATCCAACATAGCAACATGCTGTATGTAAGAAAACAGATGAATTATGGATCATAAATGACGTCTTATACGACTTACGTAACCCTATCAACGACGGGTGGAATTTCACATTTCTCTACTATCTAACCACAACGGAAACGAAATGCGTAAAAGTGATATTTCGATGATGGTGATACTCACTTTAACTCCATTTCGCAAGAGTTCCATAGCGTGAGCAAATCCAGTTCCACGCGCTGATCCGGTCACCAAAGCTACTTTGTCCTTCAAATTCATTTTTGAACAATATATGATGTCGATTCGACGCGTTCTTTCAACAACGCAGCCTATAAACCATTTTAGGACTGTCTTCAAATTTTTATTGTTAACCACTTGTGTGCTTTGTCAAAAGAAAAAAAAATTTATTTTTTCCAGGTTTACGATTAGTTGTGTTTTCAGATTCGATACAAAATATCTCGAACACGTTAATGTTTAATCTACAAACTTGTAATTGATTTGGCGATATACAGTTTATTCGTGCCAAGTGCTGACAGCGA
Organism: Neodiprion fabricii; assembly: GCF_021155785.1. Taxonomy (NCBI): domain Eukaryota; kingdom Metazoa; phylum Arthropoda; class Insecta; order Hymenoptera; family Diprionidae; genus Neodiprion; species Neodiprion fabricii. Next base: position 19,501,741 of record NC_060245.1, read on the forward strand.
CTGTTCTCGACAATTTTAGAGTGGCATGTGTGACAATCAGCAATCGAAGACGTTCACGTTACGAAACGAAATCCACTTTCAAATCGTTTTTGCAACGGGAGGGAGGAGCGAGATTCTGACGTTTGACAATCCAGCCTTCCCCACAGTTGCCCTCTGATCTTCGGTTTATGATAACATTTAGCCTTGATGAATCGTGGCTCCATGTTCAGAGAAAAGTATTTTCATTGGGTTTGTATATTGCATTGCTTGTCACGCAATATAACATCAGTCATTTTTTTCACGCTCCGGATATCATGCATCATGCAATAGCAAACTAACGTGAACTTAAGCTTGAACTTCTGATTATGTTGTTGATTGTATTAATTCTTGGAATCGAGGAGAATTTCGTACGATGGTAATTATATGCATCAGATACAAACGATAAAATTTTAGCGCAGTAATTTATTGTGAAATAAACGTGGATTAAAAATCCCGATAATACTAGCTAGGATATGCACATTTCATTAAAATACAATGTATGAGCACAAATATCACTTTATTCCTGTGCCCTCGAGAAGGCTACCAGGGTCAAGCGATCAGGGATGATAATGTTACAAACAGGTTCTTCGCCTTCCGATAACCAGACGCTGCCGGGTGTTCCTTTTTGAATGATTTCCATCGTGGCTTTTGCCACGACCTCCGGACTGAGGAATAGAAGACATCCAAAGTAAACACGAGGCGACACACCATGAAAGCGAAGAGGGACATTAGGGTGGTCCTTATTTATGGTGTTGAAGAATTTTTGATGCCTCACCCCCCCCCCCCCCCCCCCCAAATTAACTTCAAATAATTCGAAAACGATTACCTAATTTTTGCAAATTTTTACCTCAACTCTAAGATAGAGACATGGGTGCTACTATCTTAAAAAACAATCACATCCTCATACCAGCCAATCACGTCGAATTGCACACCCTTGAAATCTGAAATTATTTCTTGTTTAGAGAAAGTGCAATTCGTCTAGATTCGCTGGTATAAGGATGTGTATTTTTTCAGATAGTATCACTAACACCCACTAAAACCTCACAAATACAGATTTTTTTAACGTTATTACTCTTACAATAAAATACATAGTGAAAAAAAAAGTTTTTACCATGTTATTTCCATAAGAAACTTTGATCACAAAGCGGACCATCTATGAGTTGAGATAAAAATCTGAAAAAATTCGTCAACAACCTAAACAAAGACCACCCTAATGAGACATATATTGTGACCAGCTATACAGCAATACTAACTTTTGCTTTGAATACTGCAACATATCCTCTTCGGCCGATTTTGCATCCCCGAATTCTCCCACTGACTTGGAAATATTAGCGACCAATGATGTTTCAGTGACTCCCGGACACATCGTCAAAACTCTTACACCCGTTTTCTCGTAGTGGTATGGCAACTTAATGGGTAAAAAATTGATATTCATAATTATCCAACTCAACCAGACAGTTACTCTCTCGTTTTCTCTCCTCCCACGACGAATCTTACCCCGAATGATCGACTCAGACCAATAACGGCATGTTTAGTCGCGTCGTAAACCGGAAACCAAGCGACAGGATCGAGTCCAAAGATAGATGCAATATTGACGATGACGCCACCAATTCCACCCGTGTTCTTCCCCATGTGCCGCAGACCCAGCATGGTCCCCCTTACCACGCCCATCTAAACAGACGTTAGAACCAAGTCATTGGTGATTGAGGAGCGACGTTTTATACTTGCAGGAGAATTTGAACACTTACGAAATTTATGTCGATCATCAATTCCCATTTTGTTTCTTTCAGTATACCAGCGTTGTTGATCACTATGTCGAGTCTACCAAATTCTACGATAGTCTTGCTGAACGCCACTTGCCAGGCATTTGGGAAATAACAAAAATCGATCAAAACATATTGCGATGCAAGCTTGGGATTGTAGTTATCAATTGACCGTACGTAAGATGTCGGGATGTTATTGTGTAAAACTAATTGGGTTCCATTCAATCAACTCTGACAATGACTGGGTCAAGGTCAACAGTGATTTCAAACATTGATGTTTTCTCTTCTTACCCTCGAAGTCGTCAGTTTTCGTAACGTCACAGACGATGAACATTGTTCGCCCTTTGCCAAATTCAGCGTTCAATTTATCCGCCGATTCCACACCTCGGGACGTTCTCAAATCCAAAATGGCGACATGCTAAACGAATAGATACAAGTACAGAGAATTGAACAATTGATAACACAGCTGGACAAAGATGATAATTTTCTTTTCTTTTTTTTTTTTCTTTTTCTTTTTGTCAAGCTATGTAATATTTTGTTGATAAACTTTAGATGTTAAAAAAATAACCGAGTTTTTCATCTAAATATTGCTTTTTTGAGCCGTATATATGAAAATATACGATAAAATAATTAACTGAAGTCAACTTTGAAAAACTATTTTCACTCCTATTACTTGCGGCACAATTGTATGTGATGAAATTGCAAATTTTCAATGTCAAGAAAAGCAATTCTTTGAATCAATTTCGGATAATATACAATGTTACAGGAAAACGAAGGATTCAGTAAACGAGTAAATAAAATATAATAAATTGTTCAGTATTTTCAAACGAATGGACGTACAGCATCTTCGTCTCGATTTCGTTTTGCATAAAATAACAACAATGAGCATAAATGACTGAAAATTTGCACGCGTGAATGAAAAGAAAAAAAAAAATAACATGAAAAACAACCGATGTCAATGTAAGGATAGAAATAACATCGCTCACTTCAACTCCGCTCCTCAAAAGTTCCTTGACACATTCGAAACCGATTCCATTGGCACCGCCAGTAATCATCGCAACTTTATTCTTGAAATCCATTTCTAATAGATGAACAAAGTTCAAACTGTAGAAACACTTCTATTAACGAAAGAATGTCCTTTTTTTTTAGTATTATATTGTTTCTATTAACCGAACGTATATACGATCGGCGAAATCAATTTACAAGCCTGAACGCATTGTTATAAAAATACACACTTATTTTTGATTTGTGAATATACAAGTAAAATTTGAAAATAAATAAGTGGCTTGTTATTAAATTTAATAATTAATCGTCCAATCTGCTTACTCTGTTATAAGAGTTCCGTGAATTACAAGATCGATGTCCAGTACGACAGTAAGTAACGGATGTGTTGTGTTTCTCACTATACACGGTAAGGTAAAACGAAAGTACTGAGAGTCGAAGAATTTTACCAGATCTTACATAACGTGTGATAATTGTAGAGTGGACCAGGATGAACTATGTCTTGGGGTTTGTTTATTGTAGATAAAATGTCAGCCTGAGTTTTTCAACAAGCGTCTGACCTGTCGCTTCAAACCTTCGAGAATACGTTGAAATATTCATTATATTTACCACATTCTTACGTTGTGAGAGTTCAGTGTTAGAAACGATTAACGCAGAAGTAAACAGATCGCGGATTTAAAATGAAGTACAAAAACGTTTGGTTGATCGAACTCGAGCTCAGGAAGCAGGTCAACATCGAGGCGACGTAGAGGGTAGAGTTGTTGGTGGATTTATAAATCGTTTACAAGCCTTCAATATTGATATTAAGATGCTTGAATAAAAAAAAAAAAAAAAGACGATACAAATGCGCGTGAATTTTCAAATGACTTGGAAATATATTTTGCGGTAGAGCAAAGGTTTGGATTGATGGTCGAAGAGGTAGAATTAATAACTATAATCGGTTTAAAGTAGCGTTTATTCAAGAGTTTATTCAATGCAAGTCAGATCAGAAAAAAAAATTGATTGTCGCAGGGTAGATTTGAACAAAGCGATGGTAATTTGCGAAATTGTTATTTAAAACTAGTAAAAGAGGCACAATATTTTTACACGAAAATGTCTGGTCACGAAATTAATTATATTATTGTACAACAAATTCCATGTCGTGTTAAAGAATCAATGATTGCGATAGATTTTTCAAAAATAAGGCTTGGTTCAAACTGTTTTATCACAATTAGTTGTAATACAAGAAGAAAGAGATAAAGATCAAAGAAAAAGAAATTTTTCTAGTAATGAAGATAACTATTGAAATGTTAGAACAGTGGGAGTAAGTAAAGAAAACTATTCAACGGATAATTAAAACGAAATTTGATGATATATTCTTCAACACAGAGATCGTTGAAGATTTGAAAGAAACTAGTGATTTCGATAATTTGGAAAGCAATAATAGCGAAAGAAATTGCTCAGAAAAAACAAACAATGTGCCTTGTAAAAACATTATCGATGAAATTGTTCATAATGGATGAAAATATTGAATGTGATGAAGATGATATTTTCGATCGTTTATCATAAAACGGGTTGAAAAAAATCTAAAAAACTATAGAGGCGTTATCCCATCAAGTTTCGTCGACGAATATCAATATTAGCGTTACTTCCTGGAAGAGGCAATCAATTCGAATCTGTCGGGAATGAAAACTTCCGTAACCGGTTTTCCACCCTCCGAAATCCATACACTGCCACTTTTTCCTTTTCGGATGATCTCCACCAAAGCCTTTCCTACTACTTCCGGCCTGAAAGACGAAAAGTTTTTCCCAAATCAATCAGCGATCCGATCCTCCGCAGTTAAACATCGACACTGATATAATTTTACGCGTGAGAATGCGTGCACAATAAACGCTCAATTGTCGGTGATCCGTCCGATTGTCAATCGTAAAAAACAGAGCTTCACTAACTTGTGCAATGGAAATTTCCTGTATCCATCTATGGCCAATTTCGGATCCACGTAAGACCCCAAACCATTACCAGCCCCCGCAGCCAAAGCTGTGTCCGTAACTCCGGGACACATTGCCAGCACTGTGACACCCGTTTTCTCGTAGTGATAGGGTAACTGAAACGGTATCAGAGTCGGTGCTTTGAAGAAGAATTTCAGATTATTTTACGTGAAAGAAAATTTGTCACCGTCAAAGTTTGAGAGCGGAAGGTAAAATGAGACTGTCGCTTGGCGGGGGTAAGAAATCAGAAAAATTGAAAATCAGAATGGCCAGAATTCCGAATTTAATAAACTCGAATAAGAAATGTGAGAGAACAGATGCTGTCAGAAATTTTAAGTAAAATTTTATTTGTTATTTTTTTTTGTTTGCGAGCAATTGCATTTGCCTCATTCTGCCGACGGCCTTTCCGAATTTTCACCAGTTGTATATTCTAAATTCTACAACTTCAAATTTCAATGCTTTTATATTCTATTTCTATTATTTCTGGCTTAGTGAAGAGTCATCACTTTGTACTTTCGTGATTGTGAGTTTTCGATGTATTTATGTTCGGAATTCTGACCATTCTGACTTTTGTTTTCTCCGATTTTTTACCCGCACCGACTGTCACTGTCATGTTCGAATTGTGTAAATGCTTTTGATTGTTTCACATTGGTTATTGGGATGGTGAAATGTTCTTCGCGAATCTTACTCCGAACGATCGACTCAGGCCAATGACCGCAAACTTGGTCGCATCATAAATTGGGAACCATTCGACTGGATCCAGTCCAAATATGGAAGCTGTGTTTACGATAATCCCACCCTTTCCACCCTGATCCTTGCCCATGTACTGGAGGCCCAGCATCGTCCCCTTCACCACGGCGGTCTGAATGAATAACGATAGAAAGTAGTTACTTGATCAGCAGGCATGGACTGATTGTTGATCGTTGCTTTTTACGTGGCATTGAATTTTTAGCCACTCACCACATTGATGTCGATCATCAGTTTCCATTTTTTTTCATTTAGTATGCCAGCGTTGTTGATCACGATGTCTAGTCCACCGAACTCCTTGACAGTCCTCGCGAACGCGGCTTGGAAAAAATTTCACAGACAGATGTAACGATTAGTAGATTTAAACCCATGTGTACATTGTCGGTTTGTTATTGCTCACCTTCGAATTCGTTGTCGTTTGTAACGTCACAAACGATGAAAATTACACGCGCATTTCGAAATTCACCGTTCAATTTATCCGCTGTCTCTGCTCCTGACGAAGTTGGCAAATCCAGGATGGCCAAATGCTGTTACCAGTGTTAATGTATTGTAAATTACAAAATTGTTTATACAAACTCGTTTCTACGTTAGTGTTCAAGTGCAGAGAGAAAGGAAAAGTGAAATATAACCTTAACGAGTCAATGTCGTTTATTATACAGTATAACTATAGCTTATATTAGAAAAATTACTCGTTAGTACTTGAAATTGTGTACTTGGAACAAAAAATATTATTATTCAATGTTTGTCAAAAGAACAATTCATACCGAAAAAAGTAGGCGATAGTTTGTTCTATAACACCGTTTGAGAAAATTATAAAAACATATAAAAAATTCTTCAATTTCGAGGGCTGAAAATTGTATAAAAGCACGGAAAGTATTATATCTTTGTATGGTCATCATCGGATTCCTTGACCTTGAAAATACTCAAAACACATACTTTCAAAAGTAAATGTTCACCCGAGACACCAAAAACATTGAATTACTTTTCGACGGCATTCGGCGATTTTTGGCAGTTGAATAGTTCAAATCCATATTCAGTAGATTGATAGTGATAACTCGTCAATAAGTCTTGAACCGAATAAATACTTACCTTAACTCCGTTACGCAGAAGTTCTTTGGCGTATTCGAAACCAATACCGATCGCACCACCGGTGAGCAGAACAACTTTGTTGGTAAAATCCATTTCTAAACAAATATATATCCACTTTGGAAGTTTTTGTCGAGAATTCTTTCTAACCACGAGAAAGACTTAACGGATACTAAACAGTATCACATCCATCAGCCAATTATATAAGATAGCAAAATTGTTACTGTTGAACAGAAGCGTTATCGACACGAAATTTACACGATACCCTTCGACCTGTGAACGCTTGGCGAATTATGCAACACTGTGAAGGGTAAAAGATCGTGTATCTGATGACAGAATGGCTTAATATATTTTTTACAAAAAGAGAAAATTGATCTTATTATTTTTACTCGTTATTTTATGTAACGCGTATTCGTTGTTTTTTTTTTCTCTTAATCGTTCGGTTATTCAATATCATTCGATGCGCTTGTAGAAGCCCCACAAAATTAACGATGAAGAGATAATCAAAATCTTGCGTTCGACTGAATAAAAATTTGACGTCCCCCCCCCCCCCCCCCCCAAATGAACCGAACCATTGCAGCTGGATTCTTCAAAGCACCCATTAATATTTTTGGAGAAACGCGGAAGTGAAACAAGAATATCCAAAAGTACGAATAAACGCAGGTCTCCATCGCAGGTGTTTAGTGAATAGATTAATTATTGCTGCTTCCTCGACGAAGCCATCAGAGTGAAATGGTCAGGGATGAAAACTTCGGAGACGAGTTCTCCGGCCTCCGAAATCCATACACCGCCACTCTTTCCTCTTGATATTATGTCCACCAAGGCCTTCGCGACGTCCTCGGGCCTGAGCAGTGAAAGAAGTCGAAAATCAATGGATGCGATACCAGTTGAGAAAACAATTACAGTGTGTAACAGTAAGTCTTTGGCAAGTATGAAGGAAAGCAGGTTCAATCTTCCTTTACACCGCACGTCACCGATAAATGTCTTATTCTTAAAGTCACGATCAATAATGGTTCCAATACTCATTCTGACAGGGTGAAGCTTCGCCTACTTTTGAATCGACTGGCTTTTGGTGTCGTTCATAGCCACATCAGCGTCCACGAATGGACCCAGACAGTCACCGGCTTCCCTTAAGAACCTTGTGTCTGTGAATGACGGGCAAATCGTCAGAACTTTGACACACGTCTTGTCGTAATAATATGGTAACTGCAACAAGCGTGAAACGACAGTCTTCACCTCAAGCGCATGAACGATTGTTGGAGTTCGCGCAACATTTACGTGACGAATCTTACCCCGAAAGATCGACTCAGGCCAACAACCCCGTGTTTCGTTGCCGCGTAAACCGGAGACCAGGGTGATGGTTCAAGGCCGTAGATGGAAGCGGTGTTGACAATAACGCCACCCTTGCCACCCTTGTCCTTTCCCATGTGCTGCAAACCCAGCATCGTTCCTCTTACAACGGCGGTCTGAACAGAATATCACGAAATGAATTTAACATTGAGTAACAAAATACTGCAGAGAATTTTAGATACATTACATACCAGATTAACATCGATCGCCAGGTCGTATCGCCATTCGTTCACTATACCAGCGTTGTTGATCACTATATCCAGTCCACCTAGTTCCTTTATGACCTCGGCGAACGCAGCTACTTTCCAAAATTTAACAAATTTTATATTCATTGAAAACTGCTGCCGGATTCGTGTTTCGTGTATTGAAAATTTCATTGGACAAGGGAAAGTCTGCGTGTTAATAACCGACTCCGGGGCTGCACTAAGTTGCGAATGATTTTAAGAAACTGATGCGATAGAAGTTTATTAGTGACCCAACTTCATCGGTTTTTTCAACATTTTACCATTGGTTCGTTTTATTTTTAATAAAAGTGATCAGCTTCTCGAATTAAAATGTGTTTCATCAAGATGGATCATCTTTTTGCATCCCCTGGAGTCTTGAAAAAGTCTGCGCCCCTGGCTTTTGATTTCCGAGGGATTTCATCTCACTCAATTTCATTCCGTTAGTCGCGAATATTTATTTCAGTGTTACACGCTGTTCTATCACCTTTGAATTCGCTGTCCTTCGTCACGTCGCAGATAACGAAGATAGCCCGCCCATCACCGAATTCGACGTTCAATTTATTCGCCGATTCTTGACCCGGAGACGTTGCTAAATCCAAGATAGCTAGATGCTAAGCGTGGATCGAGGGAACGTGAAACATTAAACAACAGTCACCAACCGACCAATCGTATCTGCTTTATCTATACATCGACGGATTGCAAATTGTCGACGTCGTGTATGTACATACGTGCAAATTAGTTTAATTTCACCGAGTTGTCGCTGACCGATAACGAGCAATATTATTATATCACGTGACTAAAATTGCAAGGGTATAAACTGCTGAGCTTCTTTGCATTTTCAATACTTACCGCAGCTCCATTTCGTAACAGTTCCGTTCCGTAGGCAAAACCTATTCCTATGGCTCCTCCTGTGACTAGTGCAATTTTGTTTTTTATCTGCATATCTTCTGACAAAACTGATCTTTTTTTTCGCGTAAAACGTCAAATCCTGTTGTATATGAATATCATGTTCAGAAGATACAAGAATCTCGCTAAAAGTTTGTAAACAAGGCGTCGTGCCGGAATCCTTTAAATCCATCTACAAAGTTACTTGTTCTTTACGTACCTTTATAATTTTAAACTGCGGGAATAAATTACTGCCTTCACTCGCCGATTCCAACTGCGTTCTAATCGGGCAATTCGCTGTGAAGATATTATCGAATTTGCAGTGTTCGTACACTCCAACTTTATCAGCTATTGCTCGCATTACTTTTTGATAAGATATGGAACATTGAAAATGCCTGCTCATTATGTTTAAATGCTAGTATAAACTGGACATCCAGTTATGGTAATCTATACGCGTCTTATAAATTGATGTATTAGATGATGAAAATACAATATTTCGATCACCTCTCAAAATGGAATGGCTGGTATGAATTGATACTATATGCCGCACTACCCAGGACTTTTCATACATTTCAAATCCTGTCCATGCGGAAGTAACATATTGCTCCTTACGATTTAAGTCGGATGAGAAGAAGGAAGCGTGAGTGAGTCCAGAAAGTAGATAAGACTGCTGGATCAAGGTTCTGGGAATTAGGGCCGATAGTCAGGTGTGCACAGTATGTGCGAGGGATCCGCAAAATTCGCACGCCACTTGACAATCGTCTTTACCCTCATGCCGGAACGAACTGATGCTATGTAATTTTTCATAAATTTTATAACGATTACTCAGTTCCCGGTTAATATCTCTGCTTAATATCTCGTGAAACTGTGAAGTAATTTATTGAAGAGCCTCGAACATTTCCAGATATCTGGCAGCAAAAATTTGAGTCAAACTACAATGTGCAACGGTACAATAAAGACGCGCAAGAGTAACGCAGGTTTTTACTTCACGCGTCGAACGAAAACACGAGTCAAGGCTGCTTCCTCGACGAGGCCACGAGGGTGAAACGGTCAGGGATGAAAATCTCCGCTACCGGCTCTCCGGCCTCCGAAATCCATACACTGCCGCTGTTTCCTCTTGATATTATATCCACCAAAGCCTTGCCAACGTTCTCCGGCCTGAGAATGGAAAAATATCGAAAATCACTTGGCGCGATCTCATTTTTGAGCGTGACTGCTAATTCTTCGGTAACTAAGACATGCTGTTAAGTCGTCTAAAGACACGTTTCTGTGCTGATATACAAATTTTATTCAACAGTCGTATTTAATCATGCTTGTGATTGATTACGATTCCTTCGAACGGAGTGAGGTTTCACTTACTTCTGAAGTGACTGATTCTTGATGTCATTCATAGCCGCTTCCTTGTCCACGAAAGGACCCGTACAGTCACCGATTTCATTTAATAACTTTGTGTCTGTGAACGACGGACACATCGCCAGCACTTTAACCCCCGTCTTTTCGTAATGGTACGGTAACTGCAACAAGCGCAAACCGACAATTTTCACTTGCTGTGCATAAAATAGTTCAGCTTTATGTAACATTTATGTAGTGAATCTTACCCCGAAAGATCGACTCAAGCCAACAACCCCGTGTTTGGTCGCCCCGTAAACTGGCAGCCAAGGCCCCGGGTCGAGACCATAGATAGAAGAGGTGTTGACTATAACGCCACCCTTGCCACCCTTGTCCTTTCCCATGTGCTGCAAACCCAGTATCGTCCCTCTTACCACGGCGGTCTGAAAAGAATGTGATTAAATTGCAACCATTTTTCGCGTACCACCGGAAATCGCACTATTCAACCGAATATCGCTGTTTAATTGGATATTTGAGTCGGTCACATACGACGTTAAATGACAAATTACTGCCGAGAGTGTGAAGTACTTACGAGATTAATATTAATCGTCAGATCGTATTGCGATTCGTTCACTATGCCAGCGTTGTTTATAACAATATCAAGTCCACCCAGTTCCTCGATCACCTTGACGAACGCAGCTTGATTCCAAGACGTAACGGAGTTTAGATTAATTGAAATTTGATGCCAAATTCGTGTTTCATGTATTACGAAATTAATCACGCGAGGAAAAGTCAACGTTTCAATATAGTTTTACAATATCTGGATTATAGCCAAAGGCAATTTTCAAGGGATGCGAAATCGTTCGGTTTCATTCTTACCGTCGTGCAAAGTTATCTTACAATAGACGCAGATACGTCACCTTTGAATTCGGTGTCCTTCGTCACGTCGCATTCGATGAAGATAGCTCGCCCATCGCCGAATTCGACGTTCAATTTATTCGCTGCTTCTAGACCCGGAGACGTTGCTAAATCCAGGATGGCCACGTGCTGCACGCGAAGGAGGGTGAAAAATGAAACAATCTTCATCAACCGTCACTTTTTATATCCGCTCGATCCGTGCACCGACAAATTTCGAATTCTCCAAATCGTATTTGGTCGATTTAATTTTTTCGGATCGTAGCGAGGAATATTGAAATATGACTCTAATTAATATTGGAGGTGATATTCGTTCGCCCCCCTTTATTTTCACAACTTACCGCAGCTCCGTTTCGCAAGAGTTCCGTTGCGTAGGCGAAGCCTATTCCTCTGGCTCCCCCTGTGACTAGTGCAATTTTGTTTTCTACCTGCATGTCTCCTCTGACAAAATTGAAAATGTAAAGACCGATAAGACACTGTATGCTTTCATAAAAGTAGCGCTCTGACTCACAGTCGTGTTTAGCCTAACCCGGAAATTAACCGATATTTTGTATGCATTTGGTAGCGATACCGCTAGAGATTCAATTACTGAGTTCCCCATTAATTATGTTCAAAATCTGATAAGACTGTGAAGTATTTTATTGTAAAACTACAAATATTCGTTGGATAAATGGAAGTAAAGATTCGAGTAAACCTATAATGTGCAAGAATACAAGAAATACGTACCAAAGCAACACTTCTTTTCACGAGGTACGTGCGGTCTAGCTTGGACAAAAGTGCAATAACAAATTCTTGAGTAATTCAGACAAGCTGTCGAGTTATCAAGAGACACGCTTCTGCGCAGCTTGTTATCGAAATACCTTTGTGTTTATTAAAGAACAGTCAGGAATTGCTGACATTCCGTCATTGTGTTGATATCAGAAATTATCATTGAATATATAAACCATGCAAGACCTAAATTACGACGCGAATCGAAGTTCCAAAGTTTGAAAGTCCGATAAACCACTCGGAGTTTCGAACAATCACAATTTTAACCGTTCTCAAATCCGACCAGTCAATTCAATGGTCTGTCTAAACTTTGACCAGCATCACCGATTCGTGCCTACCACACAATTTCTGAAGGATTGAAATTTGCTCGATTATTCGTTTCATGTTTCGAGTCATGAAGAATTATTTATAATTTACAGTTTCCATCAACTCTTCGTTGACACACTTGATGACAAAAGGGGAGCAGAGGAGTCAAAAACCTTGAAAAATTCGATTACGTAATTTATGGACACTTTCAATAACGGAAAACGTTTTTTTCCACTCAGTATCAGCTCGCAGCGGCTGTACTTCCTGAACTGCTATGCTTTTTATCAAGTAATAACAATGGATAAGCTTCAAGGTTTATGGAATATGTTCAAACAGTTATGAAGTCAAAATCCAATGAGCTTCTTATACTTGGAAAAAAGAAAACTTAAATATTGCAGCTCGTGGAAAAAAGTTTTACTAAAAAATCACCATTTTTTCAAACATTCAAGAACTATTTCATTCTGTATCGCTTGAATTATCATGTGATGAGATATGAAGCATTAAAAATACCAGAATGACGCGTTTGTTTATGCAATATATCCTTATTTTGGGGTCAGAACAATTTTCATTCGAACCCCCCCCCCCCCCCCTTTCCCCAGATCTGTTCCAAATCATTAAAAAAAAATATGTGCAAGGTTTCAAGCTTCTACTTCAACTGAAACACGTGCTTATAAGCTTCGAAAGTTTTAAATGTAAAATACATGTAGTTTTTATGATAAGTTATTATTTTTTTTATGACTGCCGTATAAATTAAGAAACCGATTCGAAAGTTGACAGAGTTGTTGCTTATAATGGTAGGGACAAGCCCTGAAAATTTCAAATTTTTATAATTATTGTTCCCTTACATATAAGCTTAGGAAAAGTGATGCTATTAAGCTTATATATATTAAAAGAAATATATTATAAAATTATAATGAAATTTTGAAAATTTCTAGGTTCATTCCTATCATTATAACAAACAACTATGTCAAGTTTCTTTGGAACAGAGCCACAGGGCGTTCAAATGAAAATTTTTCCGACCCCCAAATAAGCACCACCACTGCAATTCCACGTGAAGATTTTTGTTACAGTTGGGTCATGGTAGGATTATACTTCGTGACTCTTCTTCGAGATGAAAAGTAGTCAAGGTTTAAAGTAAAGCAAATAAATCATTTGATATTTATTAGAACGCAGATTAATAAAGAACGTGAGACGCGATCACAGACGAAAAATCTTAAGTACTACAATCGTTTTCTATCTGACATACCAATATAGCTATTCAATTTCGATATTTTATCGCATTGCTTGACGTCGCTAATAAACATCGAAACATTTTTGAAATTTCTCTTAGATTGTTAGTCCTACGAATGTAATTTCGATATACTATGAGAACGAGATGCTTCATGATGCTATTTTGACCTTGTCCAAGAGAATTACAAAATTCCAAAACCTGTGCTAGGCCTGGTATTAAACAGTCTAGAACTGTGATTAGTTTCGGATTTTCTTCTGATACCACGGATACATTATCATCAAGCTCCTCAGATGAATCCGTTTAACAATAGCATCATACCCTTATAGAAACGTGAAGATAGACAAAGCAAAGTTATCGTAACCTTCGATTTCAAGGAAAACGAATAGCTAATAGTCAGTCAAAAATCATGTTCATTAATTCGTAAAAGTAGATACAAAGTAGCTTGAAAATATATTTAACCATTACACAGTTTTATGAAAATTTTACATTTCACTCTCAATAATATACGTATATCGGTATGTGTTTCAAAAGTCTGGCAATTGCCGATAGCTTGGGGTAAAAATTGTACAGCAATAAAACATTAGCAGGTGATGGTCATGGTAAAAAAAAAAAAAAAACAAAAACAGATTTCCTCGCATGGATGGTACGTAGAAATATTAAATCAGTGCTGCTTTGTCGAAGATGCTTCTCGGCGTAAATTCACGAACCGGATCTCCACCCTCGGCGAGCCAGATACTGCCACTCTTTCCATTTCGAATAACATACACGAACGCCTTTGCAACGTTCTCTGGCCTGAGGAAAAAAATAAGAAGTGTGAAAGCGAAACCTGTTAATCTCATCGGCGTGAAACGTCACGGTTTGCAATCTTGCGTAACGTTCATTTATTTTTCTAATTTTGTTGTATTTTTCGTCTCACTTTTATTTCAAGATAAAACTTTCTTCGAGAACGTTAGCGTTGTTTTCGCGGTTGTCAAAAAAGCTTAAAAATGTTAACATAGTTTACGAACGGCCCCTTTGTAATACATATGATGTAAGATGACAAGGATCAAAACATCTTGTTCGTATCGCTTACATCGCTGTTGTGCATACTAACTTTTGCATTAGGCCGTTGTTGATTTCGTTCAGAGCAGCTTTCGCGTCTTCGAATAATAACAGACGGCTATCATCAGCCTCGATCAATAACTGAGTCTCTGTGAACGAAGGACACATTGTGATGACCCTAACGCCCGTCTTATCGTAGTGATATGATAGCTGCAAGAACAGTAAACAACGGTTTGAGTTAAGACATATAGCTTCGGAAAGGTAAACCTTTCTTACCATATCGGAACAATCTCTTGAAACTTAAAAATCAACCGCGCATGCGCGAGTTTTATCGGCTGTTCGTGCAGGCTGGCCATCCCGGGTTTTCAGCTGTCAACTTTGCTTCTGGCGAAGATGCAGTTGATACGAATTTTCGAGGTTAGAATCTCAAATAATTGAGGCAGTGACTCGGAAAGGTTTTGAGACATTTGTTACTGGGTCGGAAAGTTGATTCTTCAAAGAACGGTCGGAATTTAATGCTTATGCTTTTTGAAAATTCAAACGTACATTTTCTGTACGTTGGCCCGCCTGCATCGCAGACAAGAATATCGCTGCGCGAAGATTTCGCCGACCAATGAGAACAAATCATTTGGTGCGTGCGCAATTGATTTTCAAGTTTCAAGGGAATGTCCCGGTGTATTCCGGGCCCTTTCCCAATGATTGACCTTTTTTGATTCATAAAATTACGAAAAAATAAATTTGTAATGTTTAAACATCTAGCAATTGGTTTCAGGCATCGAGATATTTATAATTTGTGACGTAAATTTATAATTTTGGAGAATAAAATGATTAATAATTGGGTCTGAAGGTATCGATAACTGGTACACTTAATTCATTTGAATCTTACTCCGTAAGATCGACTCAGGCCTACGACACCGGCTTTGGCCGCGGCGTAAGCTGGCGACCAGGCGACAGGATCGACACCGTATGTTGAAGAGGTGTTCACAATAACGCCACCCTTGCCTCCCTTGTCCTTTCCCATGTATTGCAAAGCCAGCATCGTTCCTCTCACGACTGCGATCTGAGAGGATCAAAAAGCGAACGATCATGCTTCGATCCTGAGCCAGTAATTAGCTTATTTCTAAATCTCAGATAGATATGTATGTAAAATTAAAAAATAGGACTGAAAAAACTAGAATATGAAAAATAGAAACTGTATTTTCTAGTTCCAAACATCATACTTTACGTAGAAAACCAAATAAGGAATGAAAATGATTTAAATAAGAAATATATATTTAGATATTAATTAAAATTACATAACTTACTGCAAACTGCGACTAATATGGATGGCCCATTTGCTTGAAGAATAGTCGAGTTGGACGTTACGAAATACGTAACAGAATTAAATACTCACTAGATTTATGTCGATCGTCAATTCCCATTTTGATTCGTTCAGTATACCAGCGTTGTTGATCACTATGTCGAGTCCACCGAATTCGTTTACGGTCTTGGCGAATGCGGCTGGAATGAAATTTCGATGATGTGAGTAGTTATCGAAGTGTCGGTAATTACTCAAGTTAAGAAATATTCCTCCATATTTCAATCGAAAATCTTTACAAATAATTCTCTAAACACTTTAATTCCACGTGATTCCAGCGTGATAAACTACGTGGCCTCACCTTCGAGTTCGTTGGCTTTCGTAACGTCACAGCTGACGAAGATTGCCCGTCCTTTGCCAAATTCTGCGTTTAAATTATCAGCCAATTCCTCACCTGGAGATGACGCCAGATCGAGAATGGCCACGTGCTATACGTTAGGCAACACACATTGTAAGAAATGAAACATTTGTCAAAAATTTCAACGATTAGCATCGTTGGATTGGAGCGTAAAAAAAAAAGAATGGGACTAAAGTATAAAATGCGAGGACGATTTGCTGATTTCAGGTACAATATATTATAACGATTATGAATGGATAGAGAAATAGGGACAATGAATTGTTACAAGAATGACGATATACGTACTTTGAGTCCATTACGCAAAAGTTCTTTAGCAGATTGAAAGCCGATTCCACCTGCACCTCCGGTAATCAGTGCGACTTTGTTTGCAAAATCCATTTTCAACCCAAGTGTATAATATACTGCGCGTAGAATTTAACACTATCTTAATATAAAATATATATTAGATTTCATGCAGGATTATTCTAATCGCAATAATATCTGCTACCACGGCAAGTTCTGTTCGAAAACTGTAAAACTGTTTGTCACTGCAAAGTGTTCTTGGTATCAGTCATAGTTTGAATTGCAATTCACAGATATCCACAATCATAAAACTTAGAATATCATAATCTGAGTTCACGTGTTCCTCTTGACCCAACTCCAAGAATACTTTTATCAGGTCAACGTTCGCGATTCTCAATCAGAACGTACTACTGATACTCTACGACCCTGTTTGCGTCATCCGATAAAAACTCACGATAACATAAAAATATTCCATTCTGAGGCTGAGGATAAATTAAGAGCACTTGACAAAAAAAAAACACTTTTTAATCCGAAACTCGGAGCTACTCACAATCAGAGTGGAATTGTGCCCTGAATTGCCTATAATTAGGGATCCATATCGGTGGAATTTCAACGATGGCGAAAATGGAGAGGAATACCTATATATTTGTACTTTATTTTGAAGACACCGAATGAGTATAAAGTAGTAGACGATGTATTATTATTATTTATTATTATTTTAATAAAAATTTTCAGACTTTCCTCTATAGTTTGGCTCTAGTTTAGCAATAGGAATGCCATTAAAGCAGGGAAGTACCATTTCGTGCGCATTGACAACGAGTGTGAATGTCATATTTTATTGCCGGTACCATTGTCTGCTATTGTCTATTGGGCAAGCAAAATATTATGACAAAATTTTGCTGCCCGTGAAAATCCTACCAACGGGTATTTTGCCAAAAACAATCGATGCATTGTTTGCTCAATGATCAAACAATAATCGTTCATAATCGATTAAATTGACCAAGAATATATTTGATTGTGCGATCATTTCGATAATTTTTTGTGAGTTTCTCTATTATGGTCTCAGTCGCCTTTGATCGGCTTCATTTAGTTGCATTCAGTCAAAGCGTAAATTTGACATAATCTAGTCACCTTTGATATATATTATTATTACGAACGACTTGAATGATTAATTCAATTATGAAATGAATTTCGTGAATTATTTTACAATTCAAATGAGTATGGCCGCCACCATTTACGCTAAAAATTCGATTTCTATTGTCATGAATAATAATCGATTAATCAAGTGATGAAAATAATCGATTATAATCGAAGATCAATTGTTTCTCGCGACTAGCGATGGCCACTGAACTAAAAATAATCGATGCATCGATTAATCGAGTCCAAAAAAAAAAAAGAATCGAACATGAATCGATTGAATTGGTAAAAATGAATCGAATATTCGATTGTTTTGTATTTTTTTTACAAGGTGAAAAATTTCGAACACTTCAGTATGTAGTCTTAATAGCGGAATAATTTTTTTATAATTTATAATTTCATGATTTCATGCATAATATTTTTCAATTCCAGGTGAAAATATACATTTATCTTTCATTTATTATATAAAATAGTTACTTAGTACGTAAGACAATGATAATAATTGATACTTTAATCACATAAATCGTATAAATTGATGTTGTATTGCATCGTTCATGGGAGTAAAAACAAAAACCAATTGTAAAGAAAAATAATCGATCGAGTCAATCGATTAATCGAGTTTGAAAAATAATCGATTATACTCGATTAATCACGCAAAAACAATCGATTCAATTGAAAATCGATTATTTTTTACTAGAAAATTTACTACTCGCAATTTTCTGCTCGTGTCTTCGGCGTGCTTGGACGTGTGCGCTTCGATTGTAACCTAGCTAACCCAAGCTTCGATTGTAACCTAGCTAATCCAACTTCACCTAGCCGGGCATTAAATAGCGGAAAAAGGGCAGCCTATGAGAAATACGATGAAAGTATCCACTTTGGAGAAGGTATACTGTCACAAATTCATTAAGTAGATAAATACGCTCTCCATTCGCCTCCAATTTTCATCAATCTCCCGTAAACGAAAAATTGATTATAATTAGTTAGTTTCATGTTCGTTTACAAGACAGTTTATCATGATAATAAGAAAGCCATTTTTTTTTCTTTTATAGAAAAGCTAGAAATCCAATCGCATAGAATAATGAACCCTCCTGGATTGTCATCGGGAGGATTAGTCTCGTCAGATCAAAATGAATCTCAAGATTTAGAACTGACGCAGAGCAAGATATTCAGTCAAATTAAAACTGACATTGACGTTCAGAAACAACAGAAAAAACTTGTCAAAGACTTGCACCTCAAACGAGTACAATCGCTGCGCAAGGAATTGGAGTACCTAAAGGTCACCGAGTGGAGATATCATCGACCGGCGGAAAGGTATCATCCAAGTATCATCAGACTTGATAAAAATTTTCATACAAGCTATTGTTCGCATTTTGTAAAGGCAACTGGTTTCAACTTGTAAGCTTCATTTCAGTCTGGAAGTGATATAACTACTGAAAAAAAATTTCAAACAAGCAGTTACAGTTGATACAGATATAAAGTTGTTTTCCCATGGAAATGGATATAGATAAAATGAGGGCGACGATTACATAATAAACCAGTTTTTTGCACAAAAGTTAAAAACCAACTATATCGACTGTTACTATTTTAGACAAAAAGTAACAGGATCTAATATATTATGTGTAAAGTCGATTAGTTAATAGAAATTATAAATCTCGAATACTTTCACTAGGATCATATTTAAACCCAATGGAATTATCATGCTGAAGTTAGTAACGTTATTAAAAAGATTCATATTGATGGAAAAACTATTATTTTGCAGCTTTAGAATTGCCTAAAATTTAGTAAACGTAATAAAACAATAGATATTTATATTTTGAAATGATAGTTCCTTCACAATCATTATAAAACTCACTAAAAGGTATATCTTTTCTGAATCTTTCGTTACGATAACGTTACTAACTTCAACATTGTGTTAAATTTAGCCGTGAAATCTTGATTATGAAAAAATTCATCCACGATCCTTCTGTCATTTCGAATTTCAGTTGAATCAAATTAATCGGAATTTCAGATACTAAGTGAAAATGGTATCCTTATTGTACGGGGTATTTAAAAAAGTGCTCGGTTTCTCCGAGCCTCCCGAGCCGGATTTAGCTGATCTGATACAACAGTTGGAGGGCGAGCAAAATGTTAAATTGAACAATTGCGATAATGGAGAGATAACTGAAAAAGAAATAGAAGGATGCTTTCACAAAACTGGTATCGTAACGGAAATTAGGTCCGAATACTTTATAATAGATGGTAAATTTGAATGCCAAAACGTAAATGCTTCTATCGGAGAAATCCGAGTTGGAGCCAAAGTTTATTACCTGGCGTTCCAGAGGACAAAGGATGAGGAGCTAAAGATAAAAAAAATTTTATCAATCATTGACGACGAATGGGAAAACGAAGTGGCAACTTGCACCGAAGATGCGGTAAAATCCCAAATGCTGAATCGCGTTATTGTTGGAAAGGTGATGCGCAGGGAGCAGAGGATGGTTTTTATTGAGCCTGGCCAAATTTCCTTCAGCCTTGACGAAATCACCTCTGAATTTTTGCCCATCGTCGGAGATTGGGTCAAACTTCAAACCATAGTAGCGGTTGACGACAACGTTG
Organism: Neodiprion fabricii; assembly: GCF_021155785.1. Classification (NCBI taxonomy): domain Eukaryota; kingdom Metazoa; phylum Arthropoda; class Insecta; order Hymenoptera; family Diprionidae; genus Neodiprion; species Neodiprion fabricii. Next base: position 19,522,099 of record NC_060245.1, read on the forward strand.
TAGATTTCAGCGGGGAAGTTCTTCAGGTTGACAAAATTTTTCCTCTAAGGTCAAAACTCGCCACTGGTGTTGTATCTGCCTATGACGTCAAGTCTGGTTCTGGTACCATACAGCATAACATCGTTTTTAACAAAGCCAACTGCGAGCCTGGATATATTCCATGTGTCGGCGATAAAGTTGTCGCAGATAGCATCGAAAGTGATCAAGGAATGCAGACGTGGAGGTCACTGTCGGTCGTTCCGCTAATGCATCAGGTAAAATGAATTCCTGAGTGTAATAGATCACTGAAGTCCTCTGAAAAATTGTACAAGTTCATTTATGTCCTTTCTAGGCGTCGCAAAGACAACTGTTCAATAATCAGGCACAAACTGAAACTGTAAATGAAAAACAAGAAACTTTTGGAGAAGAAAAATATGGGATAGTTGTCACAAATAATTTGATGTTCGATTTGCAATTGCTTGAAAAGAGAGATATTTCGATAGAGATCAAAAATAATGGACTTCACCCACAGACGTTACTCAAAGGATGTTTTCTGTCAAAAAAATCCATGTCGCAATTGACTTTGTTGCGACCAAAAATAGATACTGCGTCAGTATTGCAGCCTTCGGAATCAATAACATATGTATTCAGATGCCATGCAAAATTTGTCGGGTATTCGGAAGAAATGTTTCTGTTCATCTTCAAACATCTGAAAGTCCGTCGCATGTTTCGCTTCAATGTTAGTTTGAAAAACTCCGTGAATCATAACGTGCAAAGCGGTCAAAATCCAAGGGCAAACAAAATTTACAAGCAAAACGAGTTCGATCAATCGACCTGTGTTCGGGGCGTTAGAACCTGTCAAGCACCAAAGTTCATTACTGTCAAGCCTGGAATATTCAAAATACCTCAACACTTATGGGATGTCGTATTGCGCCTAGAAAATGATAAAATACCTTTTCGGAGCGGCATTGTGGCTATAGAAGAAACCGTGCCTTGCTTATTCGAAGAATTGACGTTTCAAAATTACAGAGATCGATTTCATGCTCTGTTGTACTTGGAAAGCATAGCTGATTCTATATCTTTACAACGATACGACATAAGCAGTACAGTCATGAGATTTTGCGGAGAATTTCTCGCCCTTGAAGTGCCAGGACTAGCGGAAAAACGACCATCGCTCTTAGTCGGAGACAAAGCCATAGTTTCTTTTAATTGGGACTCCAGCAAAGGTGAATTATGAGCAGTTCTTACAACTTTTAACTTCGTCGACTCCTGACAGAGGAAGTTTCTACTCTTGTCATTGAAACTGATGCTTTTATCGTTATTTTTCATAGGTGAAATAAAGTACGAGGGATGCATTCACGAGGTAAAGAACTTGGAGATTTTACTCAAGTTCAATCCAGCTTTCCATGAAAAATATAACGGCGAGCGATGCGAAGTGACATTCAAGTGCTCCCAAACACCGTCGAGTCGCTGTCACACGGCCGTTAACTTGGCGATAAATCATCTGGGAAAAGAATTTTTATTTCCCACAAAAATTGTACCCAAACCACCGCAACTGGAACTTTTGGAAATGAGTGACGATGGAGAATCCAGAAACAGTACGTTTGCACGACAAAATGATGTTACTCCAGGCCTGCAACCGAATGCGCAGGCATGTTCCAAGACTGGAGACACTGATTCGTGCGTTTTACAAATAAAAAAACGCAAATTAGTATGGTTCAACAGGGCGTTGAATTACTACCAGAAAGAGGCTGTGCGTAACGTTTTGCAGAGTCCAGCTCACCCGTTGCCTTACGTCATATTTGGGCCACCAGGAACAGGGAAAACGATAACTCTTTGCGAAACGATATTGCAGATATTTAGGACCATACCTGAAAGCAGACTGTTGGTTGCAACGCCTTCGAATAGTTCAGCCAATCTAATATCAGAAAGACTTTTAGACAGCGGAGTTTTGAAACCGGGCGATTTGGTCAGATTGATAGGGTTTCACTGCACCACAGATGGGTCAATTCCGCAGAAACTAATCCCGTATTGCGCTGTAGGTGACTTGGCTCGAGAGGGAACTCGAAATACTCCTGACCACAATGCCAACGGCATAAGACCGAGCTGCAGTGCAAGTGTTTTGGGACGGCACAGAATCACAGTCGGTACTTGCATCTCGTTGGGCATACTGCATAACATGGGCTTTCCTCGAGGTCACTTCACCCACGTTTTTGTTGACGAAGCTGGACAAGCTACAGAGCCGGAAATATTAGTGCCATTAAATTTCATTCATGCCGATACCGGGCACGTAATTTTGGCTGGAGACCCAATGCAGCTTGGACCTGTCGTCCAAAGTAAATACGCATCGCATTTTGGACTTGGGTTGTCTTTTCTGTCTCGGTTGCTTCAGCGCTTCCCTTACCAACGAGACTTGGAAGGATTTGAGAGGGGCTACGATCCGCGACTAGTTACTAAACTCATCATGAACTATCGCAGTTTGCCGGAAATTCTCGAACTTCCGAATTCGTTATTCTATGATTCTGAGCTCGAGGCACAGGTAATAATCTTTAGCTCTCTTGGTTGAATGATAATTAATGATCGTTTGGCAAATCTCTAGATTACAAGGCAAGGAAAAGAAGGTGACCTGCTCACTTCAGTCGCTAACGATTTACCTGAACGCGACGATTTTCCACCTGCGATAGTTTTCCATGGCGTTCTCGGCGAGAATTATCAGGATCAAGATAGTCCAAGCTGGTATAATCCGGAAGAAGCTGCTCAGGCTTACTTTTATATACTAAAACTTTACAGCCACGGACTTGGCCCTGACGATATTGGGATTATAGCACCTTACACTAAACAAGTAAGATTCTGAAACGTTTCAATTTCGGATTAATTATACAGAGTGCAAAAATTTGGTTCTATTTCATTTTTATATTTTCTCCAGGCTCGTCATATTCGGGATTTACTTGCAGAGATGAATACAACATTGCCAAAAGTTGGCAGTGTGGAAGAGTTTCAAGGACAAGAACGAAATGTTATTATTCTATCTGCAGTCAGATCGGTAAGCGATCTAGTCCAAGAAGATGTTAAACGATGTCTTGGTTTTATCGCTTCTCCACACCGTTTGAATGTCGCTATTACCAGGGCTCGGGCACTATTAATTATTCTGGGAAATCCACATTTATTATCACAAGATCCTTACTGGAGAACAGTGATTACGTATTGTATTGACAAGAATTCTTACACTGGCTGTGATTTCTTTTCATCAGCGATTATCAATGAGTAGTGCTGATGAATATTTTTTTTTAACTGTAATCATTGCATCTATGATTTATTGTACACAGGATAAAGAATATGTTCCTAAAAGTTATTTAGATACGTTAGTTAGAATAGTGCTATTTAAACATATAATTTTTAATTTTTTAAAGTGAACGATAAATTTTCAAATTGTTTTTTTTTATCGAACTTTACTTCCAAACAACTGGAACTAGAGATTAAATATTCAGAGATAGGTCAAAAGTTTTAAGACTGTTCCGCTTTGCGAAAATTGGAGACTTTTTCATCCGACCAGCTCAACGGGAATGTTTTAATTATTTACTGGTTTTTTTTTTTTTTTTTTTTTTTTTTTTAATCTTTCTCATGCATCAGGCGTATAAGAAGATAACGTAACTTTCAAAGTATTCAAACTAGTATTCATGGGAATAACAAATATGAAGATATAAATTTCATACTACGGATAATAAAAATATTAACTATATTTAATAAATCCAAAAGTCTATTCGTTACAACGTTTTTTCTTGTCTACTTTCTGCGAGATACCATTTTTTATACAAGAATAATTTGTATTTTTGGCATATGAAATAATAAATTTTGACAAATTATATTTCTTTCTAAGTTTATACGAAATATTTTTTATCATTTTGAAAATAATTTTTCGATTATTCTTATAAACCGTACGAATACCAAGGGGCTAATCGTCAAATTGAATTCTTTTCATTAGAATCAGTTTATTCATTTCACGTATGTACTGCTTACAACGAAATTGACTTGACATGGTGATCTTAAATGACTGTAGAAAAACGGTACACATCCGGTGGAAGTTTGTTACAAAATTCTTCGTTTTTCGTCTGAACATCGTTATCCTGATTATAAAATGTTTAAAATGGTGGAAATCTTTATACATTGTAGAACCTGAAATGAATAGAGCATGGTCAAATAACATTTTCTATAACATATCGTATTTTTGCACGTTTAAACTCATCTGAAAGAACCAATACATACCTTTGCTAATTCCAGACTATGCTAACTGAATCCTGATTTTTCGCCTTCAATTTCCGCTCAATAAGATTCTCCAGAGCTTCACTTCGCACGCTCAGAGTCTCGATTTTTTCAACCAGCTGTTGGTACGGAGAAGCTGGCTGTCCACCCATAACCACATGTCCCAGCTTACTGTCAATCTTTGCGTCCAATCTTGCATTGCGAATTAGATTGACTATCCAACATTCCGCAACATCAGCTTTCATGTTAAGTTTTTCAGCCAACATACTAAAAGAGCATAGAAATTAGCTGGCATCCAATCATCTCCACGAAAAATTACAAAATTAGAATGTCCTACAAAGTAGGCCAATACTTACTCAATACTGATGCATTGGTGGATTCTGCAGAATGTTTCGAATATCATTAATCTAGCGTTTTCGACAAACTCATTCAGCAGAGCAATTAAGAAGAAGTCATTGAAGACGACCGTCTGACATTCTTGCAGTTTCTGACGAGCTCCATCAAAATCAAAGTTCACATACAGGTGCTCCAAAAATTCAGTGATTGGATCCCGATACGTGTAGGATTCCTAAACGTGAAAATTATACCGGAATTATCAAACACTGCAGATCAAGATTTCGTAACTGAATTTACCTGTTGGATAACTTTCACCAGATCTTTCAGGGTAGACCGCCTCGATCGATTTATGATTACCGCTGTTGCCAAATAGCGTAGAATATGCGGACACATTGTCTGTATTGCGTTCAAGTAGCTGTAATCCAAAAGGCTCTGTTTTGTCACCCACTCAACACCAGAATTGACGAATGAATGGGAAAATTATACAAGATGAAACAAAATTGCGTCAAAAATCTTCTTCATCAACGAATCGATAAACAATATAATGTAAATTCTATTCTTAGACAAAATCGGGAGTGTTTGTACTCACTGTGGTCTGTACAAGAACATTTCAATGATAAGGTCCCTGCCTTTAACATGATTGAAGAAAACGAACAGACTCCAGTGAATGAGCCAAGTGCGTTGTTGAAGAACCTGAAGAGTGTTGCCAATAGCGTTACTGTCTATGTACTCTCTGAGTTTATTAACGTCTTCCAGCGCGGTTTCCCAATTTTGAACTAAGATTTCTGACGCCAATTTTCCCCACAGGACATCCAAGTAGTTCTGTTGAACAGAAAATAGTCACGTTTAAAAAAGTAAGTCACATGACACCATGAATTATTATGTAACCTTAGCGCAAATAAGTCTATAAAATTTGAAGAATATTTACTCTATCGGTTGGTGGCATCACAAGCATGTAGAAGTACAAGTACGACGTTGAAACCGAGTAGGTTCCGCACTCATAACGATACTTTGCCAACTTGACCAAGCTCTCCATCATCTCCACTCTGAACTGTAATTTTTATCGCATCATTAAAGTGTTAGAACATAAGACAACAATAAATTTCAAAAATTCAGGATAACTTCAGCAATATTTTTCTTCCTTTTAAGCCGTCAACAATTCATTATTCCCATTCGATAAAAAAAAAAATTTCATGCTTTCGATACTTCAAGAAGTGTGTGCTGTTATTTCATACACGTGAAAAATTGATAAACAGATCTCAATACTTCAGACAATATATAAATATAGAATTACATCTGATTCCTTGAGGAGAAAGTGGTTGAGGGACTTCGAGTCCCTCATTTTTTCCATAGTTTCCATAGTATCATCATCGCTCATCAATTTCAAGATGACTGAGGCATTATCTTCAAGATCACCAAGCTCTTGCAATACCCGATTACGGCGTTCGTTAAGTTCCTGTAAAAATATTAAATCTTAAAAATTTTCACCAAACCATGGGAGATGGAAAGCATTTTATCCTTATCGACGGTTCGATTGTTAATTATCATTAACGAAACCTGAACCATTGGTCGACATAATCGCCTACCTCCGGCACTTCGAAATTCGGATAAAGTTGTTTCCTGATATCGATGGCGTAATCGATCATGTTGGTTTTGCTCAGGATGTCCAATTTCGCCTGTAGAAGCTCATTCTCGTCATAAATCTGTAATGGCGATTCAACGTCATATTATTCATCGATAACCTAAAAACCGCCATGCTCAACAACCTGATGACAGTCAATCAAGCTGGCAGAGAATCACTCACCTCCTTTGCAGATAGAAATTCCAACAGCGGGAATACCAGATGCCGATCAAGGTATTGCCCTATTCGGGCCGTCAGATCAAACTTCGCCATATTATTTTTGATCAACAAAATAATAGTAGCGAATATTAAACAGCACCTTTACAACACAGAGAAGAAACCGGGAATATTGAGGATCACGCACCTCTTGTGCATGCCCTAAAAAAGGAAAGGGGCACAAACTAACGCGTTTCAATGTCGGAAACACGACTCCCATTTTCGGCCTCGACTAATTTCAGCTTATGCCGCCAAATAGCGTTTGTAAAGTTAAACTTTTTGAAAATAAAATATTCTCTGCACCAATTGGCCAATTTTAACGGATTGAAAAAGGATAAGGTTCGCAATTTTTTTTTCTCATTTTACATCTGTTTTAGGTGTATTCCATTCGACCGAAAGTGGTCAGACAATTTAAACTTACACCTGACCTCGCATGTAGGGAAATCCTGTAAACATTTGATCGTATTGCGCGTCGCTTACGTGGTATTTTCACCCGGCCGTTGAGAGCATATACAAAATAGAGCGTAAACAACGGCGTAAGCGTCTCATGAGCAGATTTAAATTGGTTCTCTGAAGGACAGAAGATAATAATTCTCCCCCCCCACCCCTCTCTATCACTCTACCCAAGCTGCTACCCCCACTTCATGGGAAAAGAAATAGAGTGAAAAGAGGGGGGGGGGGGGGGGGATGTCATATGTCCTGCAGAGAACTGATTCAAATTCGTTTCTTCTGAACGCCGTGCAGCATCAGTTTCTTCCGAACAACCAGAGAGAAGTTATGCGCTCTCAGTATCAGATCGAAATTCAGACCGCGTTGTTCAGGTTGTGTCACGTTGTTCGATCAGTGTACTCGCACCATACTCATTTTGAATATTACACGAGGAGCAGTGCATAGCCTGAAGAAAAACCGAGTTATTGAAATAAATATATTCTACGAACGTTGAAGGTGAATTTCGTGTCCCAATTTTTCATTGTTTGGTGTAACTTCAGTGAGTGATATCGATTCTTCTCTTTCTGTGTCGGTCGGTGTCGTTTTTATTTTCGGTTCACTTGTTTCTGATGAATGCGTAGTTGCACTGTTGACATGTTTTCGCTATTCAATTGATCAGGTAGCTAGCTACAGCACAGAAAGTCAGAGTGAATGTAGAATCAAGTGTTATTACGGTGCAGATTCTTAGATTATAGCTTTATAAAGTTTTCAGTGTAAAATGTGCGGTGTTCCACTGTTCAGCCTGAGATGCTGCCAGAACTACAACATGTAAAGTGTGGAGCAGCCCAGAGGAGGTAACAATACTTCTTTTATTCATTGTTTGATAACTCAGGGTGGTATGTATGTACATTCGAAGCCGAAATTTTGTCCTTGCGTAACATACAGTCGATAAATAATTAAGCTGAAGCTACCACCCAATGTTTGTAGTCAAATGTGTTAAATTTTTTGGAGATAGAAAAATGCGGTACTGTTTTATCCTAATAATTATATAAAAGTATCGGGGATTCGAGGTATTTCACAAAACTTTGATTTTCGGATTTCACTACCTTATGCGAATAAACACGAGAACGTTTGGCTGTTAATTCTGGCTGACGGCTTCAGTCTTGTCAATAAATATGGTTGTAGACACCAGTAATAATTGATTTGACAACTGAAAAGCCAACTCGCTAAATTAATTCGAGTTTTCTTTTTTGTTTATTCCAGATTTAAGCAGAGACATCCGAGTAACTTCTCCATTGCTCGGCAACGTTGGTGAGTTTGCATGTGTCAGGTTACGGGTATTTCCCTGGGATTCCTCTGTCACGTGGCGTGGCGGTAACAATTGTTACACAAATCTACGATTTTTTAGCTGCATGGATAGGCTCATTCACGATCGCAACGTGCTTGACTTTCAGTCGAATAATTTTTTTTTCGCAATTTAATTTACCGTAGGTTAATTGAAGTTAGAAATTTTGCACGTTGCTAAAAGTGGAATGAGCATCGCGACAGGTAACCATCGCTTATTCGGCACTCGCGAGATCGAATTGTGTTTCGCAACTGATGTAATAATCTACGTTTGAATTTACCGATGATGTCGTTTAAGCGGTGGATCCACCTGAGGCTTGAACATATTCCAGTTATTGATTAATCGTACTCATATGATTGTTTGATTGATAAAATTCCAAAGTCTGGCATAATGTAACTTAATCAAACTGCCTGTTATGTCTCGAATCATTTGTAACTTTTTTACGGCCAGCAAGTATTGATCAATTGCAGGTTTAGCTCGCTTAGAAAAATACGAATTAACGTACAGGATGTTTCTAATCCATCTTACAAAAGGTTGATGTACCGATAGTCTGCCAAAATTTACTAAGATAATACATACAATTTTACGGTTGGCGGGATACAACCGCGATACTTCATTCTGACAATGAGTAGGCAGACTACGATACAAAAACATTTTGCTCCCAACAGGTAACCAACGAAAATGTAAGTCAGCGACCACGGCGCAAATGATGAAGAATGATGTGTGTTGGAAAAAATGGAGAATCGTTTAGTTCGAATATAGGTAACCGGGTAGGTAGGTGGACGTTTTGGGATCCGTCGCGGGGTATATGCATGTGTGTGTGAGTCTCCCTTTTCCGTTGGGTGGTTCCGTTGGGAAACGGGTAAGGGTAGGAAGGTCGCGATGTACCGTGATGTTACTAACTTTTGTAATTCACAGCGTCAAACGATCACAGAGATTTTTTTTCCCCCAAAGACTCCATATTCGAGTCTCTGGGCCAGTTTTAAGCATGTGAATTTTAACAAGATTAAATTTACATTTTCTTGTCACTCTGCAACCATTTTTCAATCGTTATTCAATTCAATTATTTGGTCATTACCGATCATTATTCCATTCAATTGATTTGTGTGATCGTCTGAATGGGCAAAACGCATCTCTGGACCATCTATCGCGTTCCGTGGTACGCTAGATGGGGAGAGATGCTGAGCTCGAAGTCTTCGCGTCGAAGAGGACCACCGACCGTCACGCCACACAATAATGCATACCCTCCAACCTCTCTCCGAATTTCGATTCGATTTTTAATCTGAGAACAACAATCTGCATAGCAATGTATCTAATGCAAAAAGATACAGATGTGGATTGGGTTTCCACAGAATTTTTGGGACAAGTCCCAGATATTACAAATTTTTGACAGTTTAACCTGTCGCGCCTTATTGCGCGTAGGTTAATCACGAGAATTAGACGCAGCCTTTTGCGCGTAAACTAAGAACGGAATTCCAACGCGCCTTTTTGCGCGTCGAGCTTGCAAACAGTATATAAAAAAGTTACGCACTCCCGATGTGCTGATCTTTCAGCTCTTCGGTTAATTTTTTGACGAATAATAAACTTTTCAAGTTCCACAGCGCCTTTTGCGCGTGGACTTGATACCTTTCAGTTATGAAATAAAGCGCAGCATTTGAAAGCCGACGCTCAACGCGCGGAAACAAAAATCTCGGTAGTGTAGACTGATACAGTGGAGAATCTTGGCGTAAGTATTTATGAAATATATCTGAAGTGTACAGAAATACCCGTTTAACTGATCGTATTATTTTCTGTTTCAGGGTAAAAAAACTAATTTTTTAACAAATTCACTGAGAACTATAGAATGTTCAGTCGAACAAGATATTCACTTTAATAAATCAAAGCAAAAAAAGATGTCAATTCAAACAATTTAGAATGTCTGTTAATCGTCAATACAATTAATAATCGAAGCAACGAATATTAAAGCGAATATCATGTTTGGCTCGACCCATTTTTTGGCAGTGTATGGACTTATGTGATTGTGCTAACCATACCTTTGTCTGTTTCAGCTAATCAAACCTTTTGTCTGTTTCAGCTAATGAAACCTTTTATCTATTTCAGATAATCGAACCTTCTGTCTATTTCAGCTAATCCATATTTTTGTCTGTTTCAGCTAATCAAACCTGTTACCTGTTTCAGATAACTGAATCTTCTGTCTCTTTCAACTAATCAATCTTTTTGTCTGTTTCAGCTTATCTAACCTTTTGTCTGTTTCAGCTAAACAAATATTCTGCCTCTTTCAGCTAATCAATCTTTTTGTCTGTTTCAGCTTATCTAACCTTTTGTCTGTTTCAGCTAATCAAATATACTGCCTCTTTCAGCTAATCAATCTTTTTGTCTGTTTCAGCTTATCTAACCTTTTCTCTGTTTCAGCTAAACAAATACTCTGCCTCTTTCAGCTAATCAATCTTTTTGTCTGTTTCAGCTTATCTAACCTTTTGTCTGTTTCAGCTAATCAAATATACTGCCTCTTTCAGCTAATCAATCTTTTTGTCTGTTTCAGCTTATCTAACCTTTTGTATGTTTCAGCTAATCAAATATTCTGCCTCTTACAGCTAATCAAACCTTTTATCTGTTTCAGCTAATCGAATCTTCTGTCTATTTCAGCCAGTCAATCTTTTTGTCTGTTTCAGCTAATTAATTTGTCTTTATATTTTTTACTTATCTAAGTTAATTATATTTTTGTCTATATCTACATATGTCACTAATTATATTTTCATCTGTTCCAGCTAACTGAGTTTTATTGACTATACTAAAAAATTAACTTTTCATTTTTTAGGCTTAGATCTGGTTTAGTGGTTAATTGTTTTGCGAATTGACCTCGTTCTCCATTTTAGTGATTATCTCATACCTCATAAGAAACAAAAACCTGCGCACGAATATCCATAGTCAATCATCCTTCATCCATAACTAAAACAATCATCTTTCATCCATAATTAAAACAGTCATCTTTCATCAATAATCAATACTCATCGGGTTATATAGATTGAAAAATTTCGAATAAAGTGTGAATATACGCGAGTACATTCAACTAAAAAAGTTGGAGTCGAGTACAAAGTAATTGGGAAAAATAATTTACTATAATTAACATGTGAAAAAAAGTCATTCGCAATTTTTCGAAGAACGTAAAATCGATCTTGCAAGTATTCTCCGTGGAATAGGCCTACTGGGGATACCACGTAAAAAAAAAAAACGCGCCGAGTGCTCTACCGCTTGCGGTGGTGTGGAAACGAGCATAAGTGAACTTATTTTAACTGGTCAGATACTAACATATTGTAGTTTTTTAAATGACAATTTTAATCTTGCGTGAATTTAACTCATTGCCAATAAAACTCATGCTCCGATAATGTCTTAACGCATGTGGAGTGGTAATATCTTCGGATTGCTGTAGTTTAGTCAGAGTGAATACACGCGTAAATACATTCTGTTTGTTAAATTTCGTTTTTTAATGAAAGTCAACAAGGTGCACATACCTTTGGCAATTGATTGGCAATTCAAACATCTTTCTCCCTCGCTTGACCTTTCGCAGCCGACACAGTAAAATCGCTGAATTGTAAAATTTACAAGTTTTACTCCTTACTCATTGAACAACTCGACTTTTCGAAAAAGTTGGTTCAATTTCAATTGTCTATCCGGCATAGCATTCCCAGTATTTCTTTCTTGAATTTTTTGTATTACTAACTTTTGCATTAATAACTAACCGTTTTACGCATCAGTTGTCCGCCTCGCCACCAATTCCAAAAAAAAACATTGTTAGATAGCGATCTTCACAGAAAGAGTATCACTTGGAATGTAACGGGCCTATGTATATTTCTCCAAAACGGACAATCAGCCCACCACCAGAACCCGATGCAGTTCGAACAACTCATCAACGATGTATATTTCTTGGATGATTACCAAGAAATTACATGAATTACTGACAAGTTCTTTTTAATTTTAACATATATAATGTAACTCATTGTCGTATTACCAATGACTCCTCTTCACTCCGTGAAATTCTTCTTCTATCTAAGTCTGCAAAGCGGAAATCTATAGAAATACTGCAATAGATCAGAATCTTTGGATTGTTGGAAGCAAAACACTCTTGAAGTTACCAAAAGGTCTTACAACCTTTCATCTGTGTTTTTTTGACACATATCGTAGATAATTGATAATAATTTGGTTATACGGAATCAAGAAAATCCATTTTTGGACTAAACATTAGTAACAATCGAATCTTACCTAATTTCCAAAAAATATTTACAAGTAGTACTTTTGTGTAGAAAGGTCTGGGTTTTCTGCTGCAAATAAACTGTATTTTAAAAAACCACGGCAATTTAACGTGAGTCGAGAAATTATTTTTATATGTCAGCTGCATCTTCGTTCGGAATGAAGATCTGAGCGTTGACTGAAAATATATATGATTACCTTCAGATAACAGTACGAGTTAAGTATTAAACATGTGTAAAAATTACATAACATATGTACATATAGGAACAACTATATATCTCCATTCTTTGAGTAACTTCTTTAACTATGTATATCATCCTTTGCATCAAGAAAAGGTTTCTAATTGTTAACAATAAACCAGGTGTATGTTTATTGTGCATCTATTTAGATAACATTATTTTTGTCGCTCCGATAGAGTTAGATTGAGATTGCTGAATTTAGTTCAAGTGAATTTGCGTAGTTGAACAGTACACGGCGTCCATACGGATTTATATGAAAAGTTCAGTCTGTTCTCGTTCGTCATTCCATAGGCATAGTAATATTCGACTGTGCATTATCCGGGTACACGCGGTGAGCGATGGAAACATCAGTTCGTGTCGCCATTATTTACAGATCGCATGCCGGACTGAGTTGCGCGTGTACGGGACGACGCAGAGAGCGCTGCTTAACAATGAATTCATGTCGGCCGTTTTCGATCACGAAAAGCCCCATAAGGCTAGCCGTCTTTATGTATTTTCAGTCAACGTCGATATTGTGAAGTATTATATTACAATTTTCGGAACTGTTCAAAAAAGACTAACAATACAAAAGTTTCCGATTTAGCTGCTGGCAGATATATAATTGTTAGGTTTTTGAAAATCTAATCAACATGAATATTTTACCCAAAAAACGGTGAGTGACAAAATTGATTCAAAAAAATTTGTTACTTTGAGGTTATACGTATGATTGGCCACTCCACAGAATAGCTTTTATGTCACACAATTATTTGTCTTTATTGTTAGCTGTGTTTACAGATGAAATCATAGTAGTACGATTAAAAGTCTTCGATCCATCTAAATTAAGTACTTGTTTATAATGTTGGTATTTCCTTTTTTTTTTTTTGTTATTTTGTTCTGCAGATGGCACGTTCGCACCAAAGAGAACATTGCTAGGGTACGTCGAGATGAAGCTAAAGCTGCCGAGGAAGAAAAGGCTATAAAAGCCCGGGTCCAAAAAGCGGTAAGAACTCGTTTTTGTACCAATATAATTAATGTTTACGATAAAACGATTACCCAAATATATAACAGAATCATTGACTTGCGTCTCTTGCATTTCTAAAAACCTAAGAATATGATTTATTTTTAAATGAACAATAAATTATCGGCAATTGTTTATTTATCATTTTTTCAGGAAACTGAAGCTAGGACGAATTTTCTCAGAGACCAAGCAAGGCAGAGGTACGACGGTCGTCAAGTTGCAGATGGAAAGGATGAGGGTGCTAAGGAAGCAACAACATCAGAAGCCCCCTTAGAACACGTAAATTTTTTTGCTGACATCGAAGATGGAAAAACTGATTATAGTAAACCAAATGCTGATCATGAAATTGAGAAAAAGCAGGAACAGGAGAAGTATGAAAAGCAAATTGGATATTTGACTTATTTGGGACAAGATACAAATGAAGCTACTGGAAACAAGAGCTGGTACAATGAACTTCCAAAAAGGCTTTCTGAGACTGAAAAATATGAGGAGGCTGGGATTAAAACAAAACTTCTAAATGACCCGATAAACGATATCAGGAAATACATGAAGATAATGGGCTCAACTTTGCCGTCAACATCGTCACCAAATTTTAAGAGAGAAAAATTAAAAACTACAGATTCTGTGAAAAGAAAACGCGATTCCAGTGACTTAGAATCGTGTACTAGAGACGGTGATCGCAAGAGATACAAAAAACACAAGAGTAAGAAATCAAAAAAACATAAAAGGTCGAAAACTGAGGAGCCTACCCCTAAGCCTAGTGTAGATTTAGAAAAATTAAGAGCAGAGAGATTAAGACGGGAAAATGCTGAAAAATTAAAGACCAAGATGCTGTTAGCTAAATTGAACGGAGACCCAATCGAACCCGCAGTGAAGGAAGTTCCAAAACCTATTATACAACAAAAATATAATTCGCAATTTAATCCTGAAATAGCTAGGCAAAATGCTGACAGAATATATAGGCGGTGAAACTATAGCTAATAATTTGCTGTAACATGTGACAGAACTAGCCTGAATTATATGTATAATTTCTAAATATTCTACTGTCTCAAGTCGAATAACAATGCAATAAAAATTCATTTGTTATAAACAATCGATATTCTTTCTCTATTTTTGGATCACATCTAAGATCATTTAATTTCCCAATACGAAATTGAAGACCTTCAAATTGATTAACATCGGACAACATAATAAATTTTTGAGTTTAGTTTTTTACTCGTCATTCGTGTGTTCGTACTTACTAGGAGGTCACGTTCAAATTATACTTTATATTTATATCGTGTGAAATAGATGACTAGGAATGATCAGGATTGTATGAAGAATGACGGTAAAGTCAAAGTTGAAAATTACATTTTACTTGGTTCAGTGTATCGTCGCACATGTGATATCAGTGTGTTTAGGAATGCTCTACATGCCAAATCGCTTCTGTTTAAGAGATGGTGGTAAATTTTCCGTCAATTTGACCGGATTTAATTCAACAGCTACCATTTCATCATTGACCAACCAACCTAGGTGTACTAAATTCTGAAACAAAGATATTCAAATCAATACACGATATAAATGATTCTTTATTGTAATAATGGATTAGAAAGAAAGTCGAATAAATATGATAGTTATAATAAGAGGGAAACATGCAATGATGCATCCACTATGTTTGTCTCTAGTTTAATTACCTATGAGCCTTAACTTACCTTATATTTTTTGACAATTCGAAAAGCTCCTTGAGAATGTGAATTCGTTTCATGATTACTGTTATCCATAGAGTCGCCGTTATCCAATCTGAAAATTTTTGCTCCTGAATTGGGCAAATTTTTCGCCTTATCAACAACGCAGATCATCGTGTTGTCGTGCATTATTATTAAATTTTCATTCCTAGGATCAAATGTTATATGACTGATAGGTATAGCCCGGGAAAGCCATTGTTTTGGCAGTTTTTCCTCTAAGTTTGTAGAAAACTGTGTATAGCGTTTTTCTGTAATACTGTATTCGACGATCTGAAAAATAAAATAGCGTGAATTGACGACTTATTTGCATAATCCAGTCATTATTCTCACACCCAGACATTTGTTTTACATACCTTGTGATCAGAATACACAATAACTAGATTCAACGTGTTTTCTTGTACAGCCATCGCGGTCGGTGGGCATTTGTACCTAGGCAGTAACCATAGCTTAGGCGCACGAATGTTGAGATCTTTTCCGACGTGATAGATGGCAATGTTATTTTGATAATCAGCACAGATTAAGTATACGCCATCCGGCGAGAAACAGATCAGATTAATATTATCGACTAGTTCTTTTCCAACAGGTATCGTTCCTTCGTAATTTAACGAGCCTGCCTGATTCTTCATAAATATTATCTTTATCTCGTCATTATCTGTCTTGCTACCATCGACCAATACGATCCTAGAATTATCAGGGCTGAATAACATTTTGTGCGCTTTGTGCACAGGCAAATTTGAGGTCTCGTATCGTGAGAGAACAGGGTCGTTATTTACTACATCAAAGTTGAAAATCCTGATGTAAGAGTTTGTTGAGTAAGCTATCATTTTTGAGTCTTTAGTTATGGCGTACGATATTATGCTTTCACTAGCCTTTGTTCTTAGCTGTAGTAAATTGATGGGCTCTTCTTCGAGCTGATGTATTGTACCAGGTTGAAAATTCTGCTGCGACTTTCTACTAATCGATCCAAGTTTCCATAGTTCGAGGTAGTTGCTGTACCTCAATAGTATGCACCTTGACATTTCACTTATCAGGACACAGGGGGACTGTAAAATGGGTGGATACTTTATCATGGTTTTTGGTGGGTATGTAGACTGTACCAAGTGCCCGTCGACGCCAGCTGAATAGAGTTTCCCGTTTGATTCTACCAACGCTCTGACGTCGTGTTCATGTAGCCGCCTTTCGATACCTTTTACCCATCTGCCGCTAGACTTGATAGTGATTTTTGAGTAGGTGCAAACGGTGGGATCTACACCTGCACAGTAAACAGTGTTCATGTCACTGCTCATAGCGACCGCGAGAATGTCGGCAGTGTGACTTTGGTGAGACTCTATCAACGTTCCCATGTTTGGATCCCAGAATGAAAGAATCCCCCTGGAATCCCCGGACACAACAACATTGTCATTGGTCACAGCCAGGCACCAGACGATTGTTTCCTTGTTTGCCTCTTTCCTAGATGTCGTCATTCTGTGAACAGCGTGACCTGAAACTGCATTCCATATTCTAACTGTATCGATGGACCCAGTGAATATCATTTGCTCCGTAATGTCCCACTTTATGCATAATATTCGACCCTCTTGTTTGTCGAATATTTTATCGTATATCAGGTAGTCATCTGTCACATTGAATGTGTTTATATAACCATCCTCTGTCCCAACTGCTATCTGTGTTTTCGATTTATTCACGTCCATGCACCATGCTGCTCCGCCGGTCACTGCGACCTCGTATTTTGGCGCCAAACTTCCCAGGTCGTATTCTATTACCATTCCTACTAGGCCCGTTGAGAACAGCCTGTTGCTCACCCATAATACAGTCTCTACCGAACTTTCCGGGTGACCAAATATCGTCCTTTCTAAGAACGGCGCCTCTTTTACATTCCATATTTCAATCGAGTTGTCGCTTCTGAAAATATGATTTTGTGTGTTTAAAGTTAGCAAGATACATTTATCAATTGAGCCTGATTCGCCAGCTTTCTTATCTCTAAACAGCCTTCTCTAAAATATACACATCAGTTTTTAACGCAATTCCTATTGATTGCCTTTTAATTTTCTTTCAGATATCAAATATTCAATAGATGGACTGGTACGTTAATATTAAATATGTTGAACATATTTTATATCCCATAGGTGGAAATGAAATGTATTAAAGCGGGTAATAATAAACAGTAAATAAATAATAATGATATTACTTAACGATATTATCATTCGAATAATTTAGTAGATTTTAAAACCGGCGGTTCGAAATAGAGTTGGGAATGTCTAAGAAAAATTAAACCCGTGATTTGTTATTCGACGTTTTGTTCAACAAATAAAAATGTAAATACGCATGGGGCTAACCTGCAAAGAACCAGATGACCATGTTTCGGTTCGTAACACAAACAGATGATGGCTTTGGGCTCAAGATTGTATAGCTTAAAATTGTGTATCTTACAGGTTGACATATTTACATCGGACCGACGGTCAACAGTTGTTAAATTAGAAAAAAGTACTTAACAACTTTCCTCAAACATGTCGCTTATAACAGTTATAACCATTAGCTAGCGTCACCGAACTACACGTGCTTTGCTAGATTGACGTCCATAAACACTACGCATCTTACATAGCGGTAAGATATCTTATACATCTTACCGCTATCTTACATAGCAGTTGACTCGATCGGACAAACCGTTGTTCAAAAAACATTCTAAATAAATATTGTAATAAATACTGTAAAACATTTCTTTCTCATGATTTATTTCTAAAAATTGAACCTTCCTATGGTTCGTTTCGTCGTCAAGTTTTGCTTAATTAATAAACTGAAACTGCCAGTAATACATCTGTTCTTAATTATCGCAACGCTCTCATATTTCGTACATACTCTATGGTCAAAGAATAGTTTTCGGTTTATGTGCATGCACACGCATACTTTTTACTTTTGACAATTTTTCTCCTAGTTAATCGAATAAATTTTTATTCGAAATTTGATACATTCGGGAGCGAAGGCGTGCAATGATCATACGGATAAAAAAGTTAGCAACAATTAAGGAAGTACTTTCCATTCGCTAACTTGTATACCCAGTGACCATATTCGTTATTAACACATTCGAATTATTTAGGAGCACGTGATTTCTGGAAATTCTCAATAATTTAAAATATAATGACTGATCAGTAAACGTGGAAGTGAAGCAGTGTTCTCTTTGAAAACACATCACTTTTTTAACTCTACTTTCAGAGATGGCGAGGATACGAACGAATGGGCCATTATTGAGCTTCAAGGGGACCTGGAGTCACGTACGAATCAGTCTTTGAACGATCAATTCATTGGTGACCTACATTACACAAAGACTGGAACTCCAATATTGATAGTGGGTCATCATATATTGTATGGTAAAGAGGTGTCTCTAGATAAGCCATTTGCAGTATTGGAAAAAATTCATTATAATGAAAACGATCAAGTAGTGGATAAGAGTATGTCCGACTCTAGAACTCGGACAGAGTACACCGTCAGAGCTATTGTTAAAAAAAAATTAGTGTTTCGGGTCAGACCCAAGCCAATAATTGCTAATGTACCAAAAATGGTATAGTAATTTACATCACCAGCATAAAATTTGAAACGGGTGAAAAGGAACAAAGGTGTGGGCATAATTTTCTACAACATTGATAGGTTGATGACAGATGAAGAAAGTTACATATGATATTAATTATTAATAAAAAATTTGTATTTCAATACAGAGGAATTGTATCTTGAAATTGATCCATTTACAAAAGACAATATTATAACTTAATCCCTTAGTTTAATTAATCCTTCATTTCTCCTTCTTCGTCTTCTTCTTCTACCCCTCGGATATACATCACATTGTTACACCTTATCAGAACCTCTCCTAGGCTTCCGGTGCAATTGCCATCGACGTGTTCTTCTGTATTGGCGAGCTGTAAATTCATGTAACCGTCGACTGACACCAAGTAGCCTTTGTACTCATGGCCCCACTTTAGTTTTACCATAACTGGCTTACCCGTTAATCCGTTAAGGAAGGGTTTCGGGTTTATGGGCATTGCTGCTGCCATTGTGGTAATTTTATATTAAAGGTCTGATGAGGAGGATCTGTAATCGTATACAATTGGTTATAATTCGAACAAAAATATTATAATGCATCGGTTAGGTTAAGATGTGAACAATTAGGAAAATAAATATAGAAAATAGTCAATTAAATAGTCCGAATTAAATGAATAAAATAAGCATTATTGATCGCTTTGAACTATTGAAAGACTCACGTGTTTATTTTGTATTACGAAATTGATTTCGATTCACGTTGATTGCCGGTGACGCTTTATAACCAACAAAAAACAAACCCTGGACAACCAAACGCAGATGAAACACGCACGGCGGATTTGCAAACCGAGTTACGAAGCACGTCATCATCTCACTAGCGATATTGCGGCTCATGGAAATTAACCCTTAGAGTAGCATGAAGAATTATTTAAAAAAAAATAGTTATGTTAAATTGTCTAAAAATTTCACGATTCCTTATTTCGATTCACAATGGTAACGCTTTATAGCCAACAAAATGCAAATGCCGGTTAACCAAACGCAGATGATAGACTTACGGAAAATTTGCTAACCCCGCGTTCAGTAGGTCACATGATCATCTTTCTGGCGACATTTTGACTCATGGAAACCGACCCTTAGAGTAGAATAAAAAAAGTAATCAAGTTAGCTTGTCTGAAAGTTTTTCTTTGTCCATGGCATGTTATTGGTTGGTTTTTGGAGAGTGTCGCCTCGCCAGTGTCGCGAATATAACTAAACAGAACGTGTATAACGTTGCGAAGTGATTGGGCGAATATTGGTGAGTTGTACCGTATTTATCATACCGAAAGTGACATTTGTGTTTGATTTATTTTTAATAAATTATCCTACGAAATCGGGTTCGATCATAAACTTCGCTCATTAGTTCGTATCATACTTTGTAATTATTCATTTAACTTCCATTGTTACTTTCCAAGCTCTGTATATACACCCACCGACTTACGCGTATGGTTATGGTTTATCTCTTAATTTGATATCTGGGACGCCAAAATTCCTTACATGGCTGGCTGCTCCATTTAAGGCATATTTCAACATCTCGTACACCATACTTGTTTATTCACTATTTACCTGCTTCGTAACCTTTCTCTGTCCTGTTGTATTTCGTCTGTCTCTATAATTTATTTATTTCTTCTAATTTACAATTCTTCTCTACTGTACAAAACAGATTCGTTACTTTTCACGTATATTTTACCAACATACTAAACAACATTCACTGATCGTAACCTAGCTAATCACGATCGGTGACACAAAATCAGACTCAATTTCTTCGTACACTGCAGCGACAAATTGTTAAATTTTATGGCTAAATTCTTTTCTATTCCCCAACTGAGGGCTTCAAAAATAAAGCACAACAATAGTCTATCAAGTTAGTTAATGTAAACAAAACAATCAAAATCTACACCTGGAACATTAAAATTTTCCAGCATTCATAGAGATCTTTCACCACATTCATGGCAAAAATAAAAATCGCCCAGTTCTTTCATCAATTAAGTAATTCACAAAAAATGCGATCAGCTGAAATCGATTTCGCCTTAAAAACAGATAATCGAGTGGATGTATCCATATAATTTAAAGTTTGGCCGAGCGTTTTGATCACGCTGCAGACCTATGATTCCAAAAATTATGACATGGACAAAGGATTTTCTAATGGGTGCCATTTTTATTTCTTATAATGCATTGTGGACAATTTGAACTAACTAAAAAACCAAATACAAGCAAATATTTTATATTGATCTTAAGATTAAGAATGAAAACGATATATAATCTTTGCCAGTAAAGTATTGCAGTGTACAAAAGCATTGAATCATGTCTCTTGTTTCAAACTTTTTCTCACGCCAATTTCTTTGCAGAGTGTTGCCTGACCCAAGCTAGAACACAGTCGTCATCGACTCAAGCTAGGTAAGTGGACAAAATTGTAAGAAATATGATACCGAGAAACCAGGATAATCATAGCAGCCTATCCTCAATTTAATGATGTTGTGAATTATTACTATTGCTGAACAAATCGATAATGTATCAACGCGCTGTGTAGGAACGGAAAATTGTCTTAAGCGATTAGTGTTTCAGCAGTTTGGTCAACAATATTACAGTTTTTAGGCCCCTTCCTACCTGTTCTGTTACTTTTATTTAATTATTTATTTATTTATTTTTTCCGACGTAGTATGATTTCTTCAAAGTTTGGTGTCAATTCATATATGTAACTATAGTAATGGACTCACTTTGAACCCTGACCACAAACACTGATAATATTTTTCTATAACGGCCGAGCTAAGAATGAGAGAGTATTTATTGATTCCTGAAATAATATTATCTGATGTATACAATGTTTTGTCAATCCATTATCTGGTATCTGAGTCATAGAAGTTCTTCAGTTACAATCATACGTACTTTAGGCACAGATACAGAAATACAGATTGAGCTCGGGCATGATACTTTAGGCGGATTTGATCAGGCAATAACCTGGACAAAAATACCATTACAAAAACCATGGACTCTTAACAATTTTAAGTAAATATGAAAAACATCCCATGATGCGTTGGCAGCAATTTGACCAATTCCAACACTATTTTACTATTCTTTTTTCATTGATAATCATAATCGAGTGTGCGGCATGACATCTTAATTAGAGTTTAGATAGACTTTGGAATTTTTCGCAAGCCGAGAGTTGCGATTAATTTGGATGTAATATCACTGAAGAGAAACTCTGACTTCAAAGATCAATTACGATGTCTATGTTAATTGCAAAAGCAGAAATAACTGATAGAAATAATTTAGTTTTAAGCTAGAGTCTTGTAGACTTGACAAACGATTGTAGTAATATACTGCTGATATGTGAGCAGTTACGTTGCTGGTAACAAATACTCAGAATTTTACTTTGATGCGTTTTCTATTGTGACCGTTGAGCTGTGAAGTGATTTAATTCGGATTTTTGGGCGTACATTAATGTCACCTAGTCGACGTCACGCGATTTTCATAGTTATCAGATAATCAATGGAATTTTGTAGAAGCAGGTAAAACCCATAGTTATATCAGACCATTCTGTATGATGTCTAGAAACGTTCGTTTTGGAATTTCATTGATCGGTTAATTTTTATAATTGGAGAATTTGGTCAAGGTCGATTTGGGAAAACAATCAATTTTTGAACTGAAATTAGTTTGAAATATTTTACACCAAAGTCTAAGTGTTCCTCAAGGTTTCAATATCGTTCCGTGATCCTTTTGTTACTACAATAAAAAAACTTTTTCTCAGCTATTATGTGACGTAAGATGAGGTATTTATCAAGCTTTCTGTTTGTCTTGAACTACTTTTTAATCGAGGGGTTGTATCGTCTGTGAATGTTTCTGCAACATATGTCTCTTAAACGAAATGTGTTACCCTTTATTCCTTTTATCTAACAATAAATTGTAAAAAACGAAAATAATCATAACGACACGCAAAGATGGTTTCATCTCTATTCAATGGTCTTCTGCCGACGTACTGAACGATTTCTATTCACAATAGCGAAAAATTAGTTTATCCAATCAATCGTATGGATTGTCATCTGTCTCAGAGAATTTAGCGTAACAGAATCAGTCTGTTCGTAGCCCAAGCAATAGTAATTAGAACGGAATAAATATCACAAGATTAACTCGCTCAAGCTGGCTTACTTTACTGCTGCTTTAATATAATCCCTTGATCGCTTACTCATCACAAGCTTAGCAGTCATTCACTCATTTTAATTAACAGCTTCACTTAATGCGTGTCGCATAGGTTCTTTTCAAGAGGATACATCGTCGTCTTATGCACATGTATGCATATTACGGAAAAGTATTTTACATATGCTTTTGCTCATTAAATATCTATCTGTTTTAAACAAAAAAACAAGTTGATAAGGACCGTCAATCCAGGATAATACACGACATATTCTTACCTCTGAGTTCAAAGCCAATATAGATTTTACGATAACTAATAAATCAGGTTTGCATCATGCGATAGACGAAAATATCGCCTTGTGTTAAGAATTCTCCGATAATAGCTATTATCTTCGCTAAGTCTCGTAGAATAAGATGTTGAGTCTACTTATTCTAATTTTAATTGCAAAAAGAAATGATGATGAAAATACGACACATTCTTCATTTTTTCCAACTTTTATACTTTATTGTGCAAGTGTATTCGTTACCTTCTTTCTGTATTTTTTGCTTACATCGTCTTCGGCATTTCTATTGTTTTTCTCAGTTAACATAATTTACGGATATTATGAATGATTCAACCTATTCTCAGCGATACACGACTATTCATACTTCTGTAATAAACAACCAGAAAATTTATTCTATTTAACTAAGTTCTATTTTTTTAGTCTACCTTGATTTTGCTATATCATTCTGGTAAAAGTATTAGTTAAG